>NC_140594.1:711611506-711916506 GCF_964204655.1 Triturus cristatus | reverse complement strand
CGTCCCTCCGTCCGTCCGTCCGTCCGTCCGTCCGTCCCTCCGTCCGTCCCTCCGTCCGTCCCTCCGTCCGTCCCTCCGTCCGTCCCTCCGTCCGTCCTTCCTTCCCCCTCCCTCCGTCCGTCCTTCCCCCTCCCTCCGTCCGTCCGTCCTTCCCCCTCCGTCCGTCCGTCCGTCCTTCCCCCTCCCTCCGTCCTTCCCCCTCCCTCCGTCCGTCCGTCCTTCCCCCTCCCTCCGTCCGTCCGTCCTTCCCCCTCCCTCCGTCCGTCCGTCCTTCCCCCTCCCTCCCTCCGTCCTTCCCCCTCCCTCCGTCCGTCCGTCCTTCCCCCTCCCTCCGTCCGTCCGTCCTTCCCCCTCCCTCCGTCCGTCCGTCCTTCCCCCTCCCTCCGTCCGTCCGTCCTTCCCCCTCCCTCCGTCCGTCCGTCCTTCCCCCTCCCTCCGTCCGTCCGTCCTTCCCCCTCCCTCCGTCCGTCCGTCCTTCCCCCTCCCTCCGTCCGTCCGTCCGTCCCCCTCCCTCCGTCCGTCCGTCCGTCCCCCTCCCTCCCTCCGTCCGTCCGTCCGTCCCCGTCCGTCCGTCCTTCCCCCTCCGTCCGTCCGTCCGTCCGTCCTTCCCCCTCCCTCCGTCCGTCCTTCCCCCTCCCTCCGTCCGTCCTTCCCCCTCCCTCCGTCCGTCCTTCCCCCTCCCTCCGTCCGTCCTTCCCCCTCCCTCCGTCCGTCCTTCCCCCTCCCTCCGTCCGTCCTTCCTCCGTCCGTCCTTCCCCCTCCCTCCCTCCGTCCGTCCCCCTCCGTCCGTCCCCCTCCGTCCGTCCGTCCGTCCCCATCCATCCATCCATCCATCCATCCATCCATCCATCCATCCATCCATCCCTCCCTCCCTCCCTCCGTCCGTCCGTCCCCCTCCATCCCTCCCTCCGTCCGTCCCCTTCCATCCCTCCCTCCGTCCCCCTCCATCCGTCCCTCCATCCGTCCCCGTCCGTCCCTCCGTCCGTCCCCTTCCATCCCTCCCTCCGTCCGTCCCCGTCCGTCCCCCTCCGTCCGTCCCTCCGTCCGCCCCCCTCCGTCCGCCCCCCTCCGTCCGTCCCTCCGTCCGCCCCCCTCCGTCCGCCCCCCTCCGTCCGTCCGTCCCTCCGTCCGCCCCCCTCCGTCCGTCCCTCCGTCCGTCCCCCTCCGTCCGCCCCCCTCCGTCCGTCCCCCTCCGTCCGTCCCCCTCCGTCCGTCCCCCTCCGTCCGTCCCCCTCCGTCCGTCCCCCTCCGTCCGTCCCCCTCCGTCCGTCCCCCTCCGTCCGTCCGTGTCCGTCCCCGTCCGTCCGTGTCCGTCCCCCTCCGTCCGTGTCCGTCCCCGTCCGTCCGTGTCCGTCCCCCTCCGTCCGTGTCCGTCCCCCTCCGTCCGTCCCTCCGTCCGTCCGTCCCCGTCCGTCCGTCCCTCCGTCCGTCCGTCCCTCCGTCCGTCCGTCCCCCTCCGTCCGTCCGTCCGTCCCCCTCCGTCCGTCCGTCCGTCCGTCCGTCCCCCTCCGTCCGTCCGTCCGTCCGTCCGTCCCCCTCCGTCCGTCCGTCCGTCCGTCCCCCTCCGTCCGTCCGTCCGTCCGTCCCCCCCCCTCCCTCCGTCCCCCTCCCTCCGTCCGTCCCTCCGTCCCCCTCCGTCCGTCCCCCTCCGTCCGTCCCCCTCCGTCCGTCCCCCTCCGTCCGTCCCCGTCCGTCCGTCCGTCCCCCTCCCTCCCTCCGTCCCCCTCCCTCCGTCCGTCCCCCTCCCTCCCTCCCTCCGTCCCCCTCCCTCCCTCCCTCCCTCCGTCCCCCTCCCTCCCTCCCTCCCTCCGTCCCCCTCCCTCCCTCCCTCCCTCCGTCCCCCTCCGTCCGTCCCCGTCCGTCCGTCCCTCCGTCCCCCCGTCCGTCCCCCTCCATCCGTCCCCCCGTCCGTCCCCCTCCATCCGTCCCCCCGTCCGTCCCCCTCCATCCGTCCCCCCGTCCGTCCCCCTCCATCCGCCCCTCCGTCCGTCCCCCTCCGCCCATCCGCCCCTCCGTCCGTCCCCCTCCGCCCGTCCCCCTCCGTCCGTCCCCCTCCGTCCGTCCCCCTCCGCCCGTCCCCCTCCGTCCGTCCCCCTCCGTCCGTCCCCCTCCGTCCGTCCCCCTCCGTCCGTCCCTCCGTCCGTCCGTCCCCCTCCGTCCGTCCCCCTCCGTCCGTCCCCCTCCGTCCGTCCCCATCCGTCCGTCCGTCCCCCTCCGTCCGTCCCCCTCCATCCGTCCGTCCCCCTCCATCCGTCCGTCCCCCTCCGTCCGTCCGCCCCCTCCGTCCGTCCGCCGCGTCCGTCCGTCCGTCCGTCCGTCCGTCCGTCCGTCCGTCCGTCCGTCCGTCCGTCCGTCCGTCCGTCCGTCCGTCCGTCCGTCCGTCCGTCCGTCCGTCCGTCCGTCCGTCCGTCCGTCCGTCCGTCCGTCCCCCTCCCTCCGTCCGTCCGTCTCCGTCCGTCCCCGTCCGTCCGTCCGTCCGTCCGTCCGTCCGTCCGTCCGTCCCCATCCGTCCCCATCCGTCCCTCTCCATCCGTCCCTCCGTCCCCCTCCATCCGTCCCTCCGTCCGTCCCTCCGTCCCTCCGTCCCTCCATCCGTCCATCCGTCCATCCGTCCATCCATCCGTCCCTCCGTCCCCCTCCATCCGTCCCTCCGTCCCCCTCCATCCGTCCCTCCGTCCCCCTCCATCCGTCCCTCCGTCCCCCTCCATCCGTCCCTCCGTCCCCCTCCATCCGTCCCTCCGTCCCCCTCCGTCCCCCTCCGTCCCCCTCCGTCCCCCTCCGTCCCCCTCCGTCCCCCTCCGTCCCCCTCCGTCCCCCTCCGTCCCCCTCCGTCCCCCTCCGTCTCCCTCCGTCTCCCTCCGTCCCCCTCCGTCTCCCTCCGTCTCCCTCCGTCTCCCTCCCTCCACCCCTCCGTCTCCCTCCCTCCACCCCTCCGTCTCCCTCCCTCCACCCCTCCGTCTCCCTCCCTCCACCCCTCCGTCTCCCTCCCTCCACCCCTCCGTCTCCCTCCACCCCTCCGTCTCCCTCCACCCCTCCGTCTCCCTCCACCCCTCCGTCTCCCTCCACCCCTCCGTCTCCCTCCACCCCTCCGTCTCCCTCCACCCCTCCGTCTCCCTCCACCCCTCCGTCTCCCTCCATCCCTCTGTCTCCCTCCATCCCTCTGTCTCCCTCTGTCTCCCTCCGTCTCTCTCCCTCCCTCCCTCTGTCTCCCTTCCTCTTCCTCCGCCTCCCCGTCCCCCTCCATCCGTCCCTCCGTCCCTCCGTCCCTCCGTCCCTCCATCCGTCCCTCCGTCCCCCTCCATCCGTCCCCCTCCATCCGTCCCTCCGTCCCCCTCCGTCCCCCTCCGTCCCCCTCCATCCGTCCCTCCGTCCCCCTCCATCCGTCCCTCCGTCCCCCTCCATCCGTCCCTCCGTCCCCCTCCATCCGTCCCTCCGTCCCCCTCCATCCGTCCCTCCGTCCCCCTCCATCCGTCCCTCCGTCCCCCTCCGTCCCCCTCCGTCCCCCTCCGTCCCCCTCCGTCTCCCTCCGTCCCCCTCCGTCTCCCTCCGTCCCCCTCCGTCTCCCTCCGTCTCCCTCCACCCCTCCGTCTCCCTCCACCCCTCCGTCTCCCTCCCTCCACCCCTCCGTCTCCCTCCCTCCACCCCTCCGTCTCCCTCCCTCCACCCCTCCGTCTCCCTCCCTCCACCCCTCCGTCTCCCTCCCTCCACCCCTCCGTCTCCCTCCACCCCTCCGTCTCCCTCCACCCCTCCGTCTCCCTCCACCCCTCCGTCTCCCTCCACCCCTCCGTCTCCCTCCACCCCTCCGTCTCCCTCCATCCCTCTGTCTCCCTCCATCCCTCTGTCTCCCTCTGTCTCCCTCTGTCTCCCTCCGTCTCTCTCCCTCCCTCCCTCTGTCTCCCTTCCTCTTCCTCCGCCTCCCCGTCTCCCTCCCTCTCCCTCTGTCTCTCTCTCTCCGTCTCCCTCCCTCTCTCTCCGTCTCCCTCCCTCTCCCTCCGTCTCCCTCCCTCCCGGTCTCCCTCCCTCTCCCTCCGCCTCCCTCTGTCTCTCTCTCTCCGTCTCCCTCAGTCTCCCTCCCTCCCTCTCTCCATCTCCCTCCCTGTCTCCCTCCCTCTGTCTCTCTCTCTGTCTCCCTCCCTCTCCGTCTCCCTCCCTCTCCCTCTGTCTCTCTCTCTCTCCCTCTCTCTCCGTCTCCCTCCCTCTGTCTCTCTCCGTCTCCCTCCCTCCGTCTCTCTTTGTCTCCCTCCCTCTATCTCTCCCTGTCTCTCTCCCTCCCTCTAACTCCCTCCCTCCATCTCCGCCTCCCTGTCTCTGTCTCCCTTCCTCTCCCTCCCTCTCCCTCTGTCTCCCCCAGACTGCGCCTGTCTCCCTCTCTCTGTCACCCTCTGTCTCCCTCCCTCTGTCTTCCTCTACCTCCCTCCATCACCCTCTGTCATCTCACCTCCTGTGTGTGTGTCAGCCCTCAGCCGAGCTGAGACAGCTTCCCAGCGCGCACACACAGCTGCACCCGAGTACTTCACAGGTCTTTAAAAGACCATTTACATGTTAATAAAGCTTTGTTGTATTTCACCTCTTAGGCCCCTGCATCTCCACTTTGATAATCACTGGAATCCCCCGGCCCCACAGAGCAGAGTCTCAGAGTCCGGGCTGCTGCACCCGGCAGTGTTTGCAAATTCTTTTTTTTTTTACAACACAGCCAGGTAGGATGTCTGCAAGGTCCGCGGGCCGCCAAGGAAGGCTTGCCGGGCCGCTGGCGGCCCGCGGGCCGTACTATGAGTAACTGATCTAGAGGATCTAGAGGATTTTAGGAACGGATTTGTGGGCTGACCTTTGAGCGCCATCAGTAACAGTTTGTGGGCATAAGAGCAATCTTTGTTGAACCATCTTTCTACATAACCGATAGACACCCTAATGTAACAGCCAACCCATGGAACATCCACAGTTGTCCCCATTTTCGACATGACATACACAAATGAAACACCTCGTCACCCACAAGAAGACCCAGCATCTAGGGTAATATTACTTTTATTCTATTGCAGACCAAAAGCGATGATTGTGCTGAACTCTGCTAAGAATAACAGGCTTGGCAGCAGTCACTGAAGGTGGCAAGAAAGAGGATGACCGACCTTGGCAGTGGCCTAGGGATCCACCACATCCTTAGTAGTAGCCTTAGACCTTCTGGTGATGTTGTACAAACTGCTTGGTCGGAGATAGCAAAATTTTATAAAGCAGGCCATAGCAATGACCATCTTTGAATTATCCACCATGTCCTAGCCCCACCCCCAATACCCAAAGTCAGTCTTGTTCGTAAAGATCTTGAACCCATCAAAAGGCATATCCAAAAGGGACATCTTGATATCCTCAGACGAAAACGTGGCACGGTTCCGAGCATGACACCGAACAGCCACATTGGTGCCAATAGCTTAGCAATCAGTGTCTTTGCTGTCTGGCCCACCCTGTAAAAGTTATTTGGCCTCAACTAGTCTATCTGGGACCGTTTGGACAAAGGAATTGTGGATCTCCTTGGGAAGACTGTACGAGTTTTTGCTCACGCTATCCCAAAGGGAAGGAGTTTAGCGCTCTAACAAGCAAAATGCACTTTACAACTTCAGAGCAAAAGCAGGTAGAAGAGAAAACTCTTGCCACACTCAATATGCTTTGATTCTTGCCAGGGGATGGCAGGATAGAAGGCATTCGGAATTAATTTGTTCATCAAAGCCTGAACCACTAGGCTCTCCACCTGTAACAAAGCCAGGCCTCTAGGAGAAGGCCCGAGGGACCCCAGACTGTGAAGACTCAATGGTGGCAGTGAACAGTCTCGACCATGTGGCCACCAAGGTCTTTATCAAGGGTTCTTTGTAGGGCAGTAAGAGCTTCGAAGTGGAAGGACCAGACTGCAAGATTTCTATAAGAAGAATAGCTTTGGCTGCCACACTTGGTAACTTTAGGTCCAGCAAGGAACAGGGTTGCATTTGAGGGGAGGTATCAAAGCCACTGACATTCTAGAATTATATGTACAGAATAGCATGAGTATACAAAGGAGGTGTTACTTGCAACCTCCTTCATTCTCATCAATTGGAGCATTTTGCAGACCATGAACTGCATCCAAATCGGACACAAAAATGTCTTCAAGACACCTGTAGTATTTGCGTTGAATCAAAGGCGCAGAATCCTATTACATGAAGGTTAACATCGGCTGATATAAAGCTGAACTCTGTTCCTGATCAGAAACTGTTATCAGGTTCGGATCCAGAACTGATGTCTCATACCAGAGGTCAGAGTGGCCTTTGGCAAAGATGTAGAGACAAGGCCCGATGCTGGCAGGTAGCTAGGTGGTGGCCCAATGAGGTTAACGGGTGCAGTGACAGCCCAGAGGGCAGAAGTCCAACTGGGAGCCCTGACAAATCTGTGGGTCCTGAAGGTGCTCCAGAGGGACATGGAATAATCTGAAAAAGATGCAGTAGATCTCTCTTGGGGACTTCAACATAATGTGGAGCTGGCGATGGACTGGGAAATTCAAAGCACTTCAGATCTAGCTGGAGCAGAATAGGGCCTTGGACTTAACTGGATCGAGTCTGGGGCATGTTTGTGGTGCCAGCAAAAGATTTGGAGCATGATCAGCCTTGTTTTTTTGTGCTTAGACGTGAAGCTTCACCTGCCACTCTCTATTGGCCTTTGGATGCATTTGGAAGCATTTGGCACATGACTTCAAATCATGCTTGGATCTCAGACACCAGAGAGAAATGTCATACAGGTTGTAAGCAACAACTGCATTCTGCAATTGTGGCAAGGTTTGAAGCCTGTGGCCTTCAGGGATATTATTTTCCTAGCACACTGAATGTGAACAGATGTCAGCAAGCAGGGAAGCATCTAAAAATGGGTCCAGGAAAGAACTGAGTGGCAGTACAAGGCCACTATGGAGTCCAAATGTGACTGCTACCGTCACGCTGGATCAATTCCGGGAAAAAAGTTCTGGATACAGTCGGACACCTGGTGTGAATTCAAAAGGCGAGGAACATTCAGTTTCAAACAACCATAAGAAATGGACTATTTTTCACAGAGACAAACTATGAGGAGATATACCCTTAATAAGAAACCAACGGTTTAATTAGTATAGATGTTCTATTTTCACAGAAAAAGAGAATATACAAATATCTAGCTTTTTTGAAAATAAAAGGAGTTTTTTTACTTCGTACCGATCTGTGTTTCTGTGTGTACTTAACAGACAACAAGTTCAACAAGGGAAGGCAAGTTTTGTTGGTGTGTTAGTGAAAGCATGCATTTGAGTTTAGCTAATGTATATACTTCCAGCCACAATCATAACCTATTAGTTTTAAATCCATTTATTGAAGCACATACATACAGTGCCAATGATCACAACCAAGTTGCAACAAATGAAAATAGCACAATTGGACTGACCCCAAACAAACCAGCAAGAACAGGAAAAGAGTAGAAACAAAGAATTTCTAGTGGAACATTTCACAAGTGACAGATACTCAAGTAACAGTTTTCACTGATGTATGAGGACAACCCAGTTATACAAAGTTGAGAAGGTACTAGCTTCACAGCAGAGTTGCTTGGATTCAGGTGCTGTCAGTGCTGTGAAGTCTCCAACCCTGAATATTTTGTAATAAAGTAGGCACTGCGAAGGCATCTACATTGTCCTGGCTTGTCATAGCCATGAATTGATTTATTCAACAAAGTCATGTTCCCTGAACAATAAAAAGACATCAATAGAACTATGGGAGCAGTCCACCCTTAGCGATGACACATACCTTGACCCCTTTCACTTCTGTTTGATGCTACCTTTTCCCTAAAACATAAATCAGTTTCTGAAGTACTCCGATCTTGACAGTTTTGTGGTTCTTTCATATACTTTTCTAAATCTACCATTAGTATTGAAAAAAACTTTTACATTGAAACCTGTACAACATGGTAGGGTGCCTTCTGATCCTAATAATCTTAAGGTGCACAATGCAAGACAGTTATGTTATGTGTTTGTATTACATTCCTTCCATATGAAAACAAATTGAATTCTTGCTTGAACATAGTACTGATTAAGCGCAGTTGGAATAAAAATGAACACAATTTTATTTAGGTCCCACTGATTGAAAACATTTTGTGTGAATATTTTTATTAACAAGTGTTCAATCATCAGTACAATACTAAAATAGCAATTCACCATCCCATAGATTATTTGGCAGAGCACAGTTCAATTTCTGCATCATTAAATGATTAACATGGTCTGACATAGCTCGACAAGCAAGGAATACTACCCTTACAACACAGATGACCCATAAACAGCGTACACTTATATTCATCATCACACCCTTATAGTTAACAGACCCCTGTGCCCCTGCCAACCTCTGAAACCTTTACTCATTTGTGGGGGCAACCTCTACTGAGGTATACTGTATGTTCTACACTACAGCACCAATCGAGGTCTGCCTCCCAATCAGCTACACTCGGGAGAAAGACGGCACCCCCACAGCCATGCAATATTGTGCTTGGCCACCGCCAAAGCCAGTGTATGACATTTTTGGGTGTCGTGGCCAGGTCTCTTTGCCCGAAACAAGGAGTTACCATTTAGCCTCCAAAGTGAACTCCTGGCCGGTTACATTAGCATTTGTTCGAGTAAGTCCTGCCCAATATCCTTGAATTAACAGACAGTCCCACAACAGCTGTAAAAAGGACCCCTCCTGTACACATCCCCACCGACAGAAAGAGGTGTCAGCACACCTCATTCGATGCAGCAATGGTCAAGAGTAGTATGTCCTATGCAGGATCTTCAACCAAACTAACCAAAATTGGGATCTTATAGCCACCTCCCTGGGACTCTGTATAGCCCAACCCAGTCATCATTGTCTAACTTGCCAAGGTCTCCCTCCCAAGCTATCCTCAATGCCACCAGATGATCTGATGGAAAACATTTAACTGCAAGTGCTTAAATCTGGACTGTTGCAAAGTGAAGTCAGATTACAACAATGTAATCAGGTTCACTTCTTTTGGACTGAAGATGTTTCAGGATTTATTTGAGGTCTGGTTTATCAGTGCTTAGATGAGAATTGTGTTTTGCTCTGTGCCTTTTTGTCTTAAATCATAATAAATCAATTAGTGGATTTTGATAGCACAACTAATCACTTAAAAGGGTAGACAGATGCTTTAGGGTCATGATGGCTCAGGTAACTAAATCGAACTGTCAGGACTTAAGTGCGTAGAGAGGTTGAGGTCCGCTGTTGCTTCGGTGGATGCGAGGTGTGTGGATGAGAGGACGGCAGAGCGTAATTGTCTGGTAGGATGGTGGAAGTTCAGGCGGTGGTTGATGTAGGCTGGCCCTTGGTTGCGCAGTGCTTTGTAGTAGTGTATCATCAGCTTGAATGTCATCTCATTTGTATAGGGAGCCAGTGGAGCTTTGTTGGTGCTGTATGTGGATCTGTCTGGGGAGTCCGAGAACGAGTCTTGCTGCAGTGATCTGTATGGTCTGCAGTCTATGCAGAAGGTGTGTTGTGATCCCGCAATAGGGTGTGTTGCCGTAGTCTAATCCGCTGATGATCAGGGCCTCTGTGATGGTACATCTGGTGTTCAAAGGGAGCCATTTGAAGACTTTTCATAACATGCAAAGCATGAGACAGCAAGTAGAGGAGACTGTGTTGATCTTGGACATCATGGTCAGTTTGCGGTACAGGATTATGGCAAGGTTCCTGGTGAGGCTGGTCGGTTTGGGTGATGGTCCTAGTTCTGAGGGCCACCAGGAGTCATTCCAAGGGGGGATGGTGGTGTTGTCATTTTGGCCATGTTGAACTTCACGCAGTGGTCCTTCATCCAGTTGGCGACACTTGATGCACCTGTGGAAGTTGGCTATTGTGTTGGTGGGTTTCTTCTGAGAGTATGAGGATATGTCTAGTCCGTGGAATCTGACAATATTGGCCAAAGGGGTCATGTAGGTATTTAAGAGGGTGGGATGAGAGGGTACTTGAGGGGCATTGCAGATTATGTCCTTGGATTCGGCGTGTATGGAGGTAGGCAGACCTTCTGCATTCCTACGGTGAGAAAGGATGCAATCCATTTGAAGGCTTTACCTTGGATACCGATGCGATGCAGTCTTCTGAGGAGGGTTTGATGAGATACGGTGTTGAAGGCTGCTGAGAGGTCGAAGAGGATCATAGGTGCTGTTTTTCCGCAGTTGAGGAGGGCTCTGATGTCATCAGTGGCCACAATCAAGTCAGTCTCAGGTGCTTTGGTTAGCGCAGAAACCAGATTTGGAGGTGTCTAGGAGAATTTTCTGCTCCAAATATTTAATGAGATGTCAGTTGATGGCTCTTTACAGGACTTTTGTTGAGAAGGGGCAGTAGTCCTTGAGTTTGCTCACATCGGCAGATGGTTTCTTGAGGACTAGTTTGACTTCTGCATGTTTCCAGTCTTCAGGAAAGGTGGCCGTGACAAGTGAGGAATTTAAGAGGGTGGTGAGCTTGCTGCTGATCCTGCATCTTCCAAGGTTGAAAATGTGGTGTGGGCAGGGGTTCGTGGGGGCTCATGAGTGAACAGCGTTTATGGTGGTGTCTTGAGAGGTGAGCTGGACCCATGCGGAATACTAATACTGCTTTACAACTGCATTCAATTTGCCTTGATAATGGCTAAAAAAGCTTTTTACTGGCTGAAAAATCCAAGAAGAGTTAGTCCGGAATGGACACAGAGAATTGGCAAACTTTCAGCCAATGAGAAAGCGAATATATATATATATATATATATATATATATATATATATATATATATATATATATATATATATATATATTCACTGAAAAAACCATAGGTTTCAGGGGTGTTATAGTTAGCTGGACTTTTCACTTGTACAAAACCATTGAAATTCCCCCGTTATAATTAGTTCAGCTAACTATAACTCGCGCGCCCGCAATGCACTGCTGATGACGTCACATATTACATCACTCATGACATGGTCAGTGACATCACTCATGACATCACTGATGCATCTCAAATGACATCACTGATGACATCACTGATGACATCATCCAGTGAATGTGTGTTTTTCTGAAAATTAAATATGTTTTATATATGTATATCTCAAGGTCGATGGAAGAATAAATGGGTATATAAGTGTCTAAATGGATGATTTGTTTTTGAAAAATTGATTGTGTAACTGACTGATTAAGTGTATCATAGTGAATACATGGCTTAGTGAGTAATGTTTAAATATGTAAATATCTGTATCAGTCTCTCACTTTGTGTATAAGTGGCTGCATGGGTTGGTGAGTAGCTACATGGGTGTCTATATAGGTTATTAGTTGGTTTTTGGAGTATCAGTCTGAGTGTCTGCATGGTTCGGTGGGGGGGTATTACGTAGTGCATAGGTGCATGAATGAGTGACTCACTGTTTGTATGTGTTGAACACAGCATGTGTGCAGGACTGTATGGGTGGATGAGTGTGTGTATGGGTGTGTTAGTGAGTGAATGACTGTCTCAATAGTGTCTTTATGAGTAACTACATATGTTTTAAACTAGTATATGTGACTATTGGTGTATATATGTGAGTATATGTGAGAGTGAGAGATTGAAAGAGTTCCTGTATGAATAAGTATGTGTTTCTATAAGTGATTGTTTAAAAGACTAAGTATGTGTAAGTTTCCGTAGAAGTAAGTATGGTGGTGTGTGTATAACTGTATATGCAAGTAAATGTATGTTTGATTCTTTATTAGCATGAGTGACTATGTGTGTGAGTAACTCTATGGATGAGTGGCATTGTGTAACAGGATGTATAGGTGTATGAGTACATATGATGAGTGAGTACATGTATGAGTGACTGTATAGGACTGTTGGTGAATGAGTGGATGTGTATGTGGATCTTACAATTACTGAAGAGGTTGTTGTAACTGGTATTGGTATGTCCATTGTTTTGAAAATTTTAGTCTCTATTTTTGAATGTGTGTATCAAAGGTTATATTAGGGTGAGAGGAGGTCTGCCACTCTATCACAAGGATGATGTCATCAGTGATGTCATTTGAGATGTCATCAGTGATGTCATGAGTGATGTCACTGACCATGTCATGAGTGATGTAATATGTGACGTCATCAGCAGTGCATTGCGGGCGCGCGAGTTATAGTTAGCTGAACTAACTATAACGGGGGAATTTCAATGGTTTTGTACAAGTGAAAAGTCCAGCTAACTATAACACCCCTGAAACCTATGGTTTTTTCAGTGAATTTCTGAGGTTTTTTAAATGCTAATTCCTAACTATAACGTGCCTGAAACCTATGGTTTTTTCTGTGAATTTCAAAGGTTTTTTAAATGCTAATTTCTAACTATGCCTACAGAGATAGGACATGTGAAGAAAGAAGAAAAAATGCACAGAAAGAAACAAAAGAAGTGCAGAAAGAAGCAACAGAAGTCCTCAAATACGAAGATAAGTGCAGGAAGAAGGATAACGTGCAGAAAGAACAAAAAGAAGAGCAGAAAGAAGCCTTGTTGCAAAATCATCCTGTACCCTCAACTTTTTCAGACGGATACTGGTGGTAACTGAGTCTGACTAACCAGTCCTAGAGCCAGTGCTATGTTAAAAGACACTTAGAATACAGTGAAAACACCTACATACACTAGGGAACATTATGCGTTGGGGTCCCCCTGTGATTAGCATGACCTCCTCTGTAAGCCCCTAGTGTATAATAGGGCATGGGGATTAAAACTACCTCTTAAAACAGGCCACAGGGCGTTTTTGCACACGTTAACTCAGGCCCCGTCCCCTCCCTTCACCACTGTGTAAACACACCCTGTGTCCATTTTTAGTTGGGAGATTAAGTTCATTTGAATCCTGAGGGTCCCTAGGGTCCAACTAGCCCACTAGGTACCTCCAGTAAGTGCCGCAGAGCTGCGTTGCAGAGAGGTGTAAAAAGTGGCACGGCCTGGACCACCTCTCTGCAATGCAGCTCAGTGGCGCTTACTGGAAGCACTTGGTGGGCTAGTTAGCCCCCAGGGGCCCTCAGTATTGAAGGGAAATTATATCCCCAATTTAAAACGTGCCATAGTGCGCGTTTGCACACGTCACCTCAGGCCCCGTCCCCTCCCTTCACCACTGTGTAAACGCGCCCTGTGGCTGTTCTAAGTTGAGAGATTAAGTCCCCCTGAATCCTAAGGGTCCCTAGGGTCAAACTAGACCACTAGGTACCTCCAGTAAGCGCCACAGAGCTGCGTTGCAGAGAGGTGTAAAAAGGGGCTTGGCCTCAGAACACCTGGCTGCAGCGCAGCTCCCTGGCGCATACTGGAGATGCCTGTTGGGGGCGCGTTTGCAGAGTGCTGCACGGAGGGGGCATGGCCTCCGGCACGATGCCAGTCTTTGATTTATTTTAGTTTTTTAAGAAGGGGGGCTGTTTGGTTCCCCTTCTTATTCTAATTTATTGGCCCTGATGACCCCATCCCCCAGGGCCAGTCTCCTAATTATATTTTTTTGACCCCAATCCCCAGGGCCGGCCACTGTTTTTTATTATTTTTAAAAAATATATATTTATAGACACACCTAGGACATGCTGGACAAACCGTACGTACCTATCACCATGACGATTTGCGTGATATTCATTAAAAGGCGACTATGCATGCAATGAATCCACGTGGAATGTATTTACACCACTAGTGAAGCTCTGATATGTCTGATGCCCTACCGTGCCTAATCCTGGTAGACACCCTTGTCGTTTATTTATACAAACATGGGTAGCTATTGACGGGCACATTTAATACACATGCACACCAAGCCATTCAAAGGGGATTCGACAAAAATTCGACCAAAACTATGCAAGAAACCCCCCTCACGGTTAATAAAACACACATCCACTGCCGAATGTGTAATACTTTTTATTTTACTCTCTGGAAAGGGGACGAACATCACTTGAGAGTCACAGCGTGCTCCTGACAGAGCCCAATGCTGTGTTACACCCACCATTGCCTGCCGAGTGCCACACACCTCTGTGTTGTATTCCACTAGCTAGTGCATATGCTATGACACTCTCTAGCCCATGTGCACTGTAACACCACCCCGTGAATATGTCATGCCACACTTGTCTTCGCACGGGTTATATTGCCCCATCTAACGTGCCTTTCTCGATGCCTATGTTATAACGCACAGTGCTATGCCATACATATTACAATCTGGGATCCATATCTTTGTCACAGTGCATATGCAACGTTACACTCCCCAGCACATATTTTATATTACAACTTTAGAGACTAGTTAGGTTACACAACACTGCCCTGTGCATATTACACTCCAAGGCGCATATCGCATAGCACGCGCTAGTGCCTGTGCTATCTCGCGCTCTCCAATGAATCTGTCATTGCGCACAATGTATTGCATATTATATTTCACGCCCGGTTCATCTTATATCACACTTTTTGGTGCATAGTTTATACCATACACTATATCTAGTTTTCATTTTTAATCGTGCTCTCAGGACTATGTTCTATATAACACTGTGTTCACCTACCCTTTTCACGGGCATTACATTTTGCGATAGGGGGTGGAGGGTCAGGGGGTGTTTCTGCCAAGTGAGCCCGGAGTCACAGTCACAAACGTCCTCTTCTTCCTGAATAAAAGTGAGATTATGCTGCATACTTGTTCATATTTTAAGTAGTTCGCACAGACACAATGTTTTAAAAACAATAAAGTTCCTAATACCCGCCTTCTCTGAACAGTTAGCTTGCTGCCCCATCCCCTTCCTCCCTATCCTCTGTTGTGTGAATCCATGGACTAGCCTCCTCCCTCCTGCCATGCATGGTCTGATGTGCTGCCACTGCCCTCAATTTAGTATGATGTACCAGTCCACTCCTCCTGCCCTCCATTGCCCAATTCTATGCCCCATCATTGACCTCCTGCTTAAACTCTGTGCTTAGCTTGCTGCCCCTATTCTCCTTCCCCCTGCCCTCCGATGTCTTTGTGCATGCCCCTGCTCCATCCTTTTTGCCCACCATGTCCCATGGACCTGCCACTCCTATCTACTCTGAGTGTTCTGTTGAGCTGCCACTTCCCTCCCACCTGCCTAGCATTGTCAGATGACTGTAACCTGTCCCTGCCACCTCCACCCTGCCTGTCCACATGCCATGCCCCTATCCTCTTCCTCCTGTCCTACATGGTCCATTGTACTGCCACACCCTTCTGCCCTCCCTGGTCTGTTGTGCTGCAACTGCTCCTCCTGCCTGCCCCGTGTGGTCTGTTGTGAGGTCCCTTCCCCTGAACTTTCTTGTCTGTGCACAGGTCCTGACCCTTCCTTCTATCCTCCATCGTCCTTTGTGCATGCCCCTCCACCCTCCTTCTTGCCCATCATAGCCATTGTGCTGCCACTAACCCTCCCACTTGCCATGCATGGTCTTCTGTGCTGCCATGGCCCCTCCCACCTTCCCTGTGTGGTCAGTTAGCTGCCCCTGACCCCCTCCCACCTTCCCTCCATGGTCTGTGTGTATGCCATCACAGTCTCACTGTTGCTCTTCATGGTGTGTCTTGCTTCTAGTGCCCATCCTGCCTGACCTCCATGGCTATCTTGCTGCTCCTGCCCTGCCCCCTTGCCCCCAGCCCTACTCCCTCCCTCCTGGCTTGTCTGTTCCATTGTAATGCCCCTGATCCGTCCCTCCTGCCCTTTATGGTCTGTTATACTGCAGCTTTCTCTCCTGTCTGTCCATTATGGTCAGCTAGCTACCATTGCCTCTTGCCCCTCTGTTCTCTGTTGTCCATGTGCATGGTCCTGTCCCCTCCCTCTTGCTTTCTATGGATTGTTGTGCTGCACTCCCGTCCTGCATGCCCTGTGTGGTGTATTGTGCTGCTGCAAACCCTGATGCCTGCCCTGCAGGGTCAGTTTGGTGCACCTCTCCATGTCCCTCCTGTCCTCTGTTATCCAAGTCCATGTCCCTATCCCATTTCCTTCCATGATCCAATGTACCATACTTGCGAACATTTTGAACTTGGTAAGAGGGAGATTTTGAAAAAAAACTGGGGTATTGATTTTCCCCTTTGAGTTACATTGAAAAAGAGGATATTGTAGACAGGAGACAGATCAAATAAAGCCCATTTGAGCTTAAAAACATTGGACGTTTCCTGGCTGAATCGGGTCTGTTGGCATGTATGGTTGTACTACCATTGCCTCTTCCTTCTGCCCACAATGGTCTATTACATTGCCACAGCCTTGAAGGAGGGTAGATTTTGTATCACAGGGGGCCCCTGGCCCGTTCTGTCCACACCTGAAGTATGAGACCCTTGTCCTTGCCCTGCCAGCTGCATTTGTAGGCCGTATTAAATTGACCAGCGGGTCCTATGTTGCTATATAATTATCCTGAGACATCCTTACCACTCAGCCAGCATAAAACCCCTGTGTAGGCCCTTCTGTTCAATATGTAGGCCTCTTTGTTAAATTGACCATAGCTCTGCAATTTTAGTGCATAGCAGTCTGAAGGCAGGTCTGCGAGGCCTTCTGATGCAAACTAGTAGCCCCCACCCTACCCGAGTGCTCCGTGCTCGGTATCAAAGTTCAACATCCCCCTAATGCTGTCGACATACAGTAGGCTGCATCCTGGACTGGTACTTGCTTCCTGGGCAGGTTTCCCGCTTTTAAGGAAGTGGCAACCGCAGAGCGTCAAGTTAGGAGAACTGAGGAGATTTTATACATGAATATATTGAATTCCCGTACAATACCCATTATTTTCTGCTTGCTCTATGGAACTTACGATAAGCGATTGGCCTGAGAGACTGACCTTTTCACCCAGTCCATTGTCAGCATTAAGTGGGTAAATGACGAAATGTCTGGTAAAATCTGCAGACGAAGCTTTTGGGTAGCATACGTAGGTAGATGTAGCGTGCAAAGGAGCCCACAAAATGATATAAAAAGGGAGCACCCACAGATATCGACGGACTACCTCGCCGTCTGTATGTAGGTTAACAGGCAGTGCAGGTTTTCCCCAAGAGCTGGGAGCTCTTGTCTTCCTTTGCTTAAAATGTCTTGCTCTGCTTTGCTTGAAGTATCCTATTCTATTTTACCTATATGAAATGTCATGTTATGTTTAACCATTGTTCTCTTTACTTTTGCATTTAAAAGATTTTGTATTGTAATTGCAGGAATGCTTGCTCTAAGAGTAAACGTGAGTGTTCCTAGGTAACATTTTCCTTGGTGTAACTTGTTTCTCATGATGCATTTATAGATGTGTTTTCTCTCTCTCTCTGTCAGTACATTAATTGAGATACAGAGAATATTATGACAGCTGTATGATTATCTGGATTCTGTTTTTTGTACTTTATGTCTCTATTCTGCGGTTTCTTTGAAGTTGCATCTTCTCATTAAACTGCCATTGTATTCTGCCTCCAATTCCATGTCTCATATGTCTGTTTTCTTCATTTTTGGAGCGAGCGTTCCTAGGCACCCCGGCTCAAATTAAGGTGCCCCTTTTGTCCCTGACTCACTCTCCTGCTCAGTTCTGTGGTGGCTCCCGGGGATCTGGGGACCGCCCCTAGCTTCCTTGACCCGTAATAGATCTTCCCTCCAACAGCCTCTCTTGCAAGTCCTGTATTGTTGGTTTGTTGCCCCTGCCCCCCTTTCCACTGCCCTCCATAGTCTGTTGTGCTTCCACGGCCCTTCCTGCCTGCTCAGTGTGGTTAAATTGTTGCCTTTGCACCCTCCTACCTGCCTTCAATTTTCAGAGTCCGTGCCCCTGGCCTCTGCCTCTCAACAGTATCCTAATGAACAACTAGATTGCTAACATTCTATATTTATTACAAAAGTGTGGAACGCCTGACATCATCTTGATGTAATCAAAACTGTAATACCTAGAGCATTTCCTTTAGAAATTACATATATGAGAGGGTCTTATTGGCATCAAAATTATGGTTAGTGCTCTAAAAGACTAAAATAAGGACATATTTTCAGAGTTTTCAAATAGCGACAAAGCACTTTTAAATTATTTGTTATCTTTATGTTTTTTTATCCAGTTGACCACTTGATTAAATGTTGCACTTAGGAGAGAGGATGTGGTGTTACTTCCAGAACTGCAGACTTTGCAACTGGGGAACCAGGTTGAAGTTTCTGCTTCAGCTCGACATTCTGTGATTCTGGTCAAATCACTTAGTCTCCCCATGTCTACAACCAAAATGAATTTGTTCTTGTGTGATGTAACCAATGCTCATGTAAAGCCCTCCAATACCTGACAAGTCTGCACTATATAACACTGCAAAAACACAAAATAATAAGTGTTTTGCACACTTCTGTCATTGGGCTATATTTGGGCTACATCTGGGTGATTTTGGGCTACATTTGGGCTCTTTTGTCTCCGGTGGCCATCTTGGGAGATTTATTTGTTATGAAGTTTCCTAATTTCCTCATGTACTGCAGTCTCCTCAGTAGGAAATGCTTTCAGTTTTTTACTTTGATTCCATCATGAAGGTATTCAGATATGTCACACATTTGCCATAAATTCTGAATGTTAGCACTCTAGTTGCTCATTAGATCACTGTAGTAAAACTACTGCACCATGGAAGTCTGCTCCTGGTATTAAAAGTGCATGTTTCAGTCTGCATGTCAGAATTTTTTAATGAAATAGAAGAGGATTTGAGAAGTCACTCAAAATGTGCCCTCATTTTCTTTCTTCAGCATTAATCATAATTTCTATGGCAAAATGAACCTCCTCATTGTGTTCCTTTTTAAATTAAATGTTTTAAGTGTTACCAGTTTATTCCAATCAAGATGGCTTCAGGTGTGCCTTACTTTTGTCATAATGAAGACAGTAAGCGCTCTAGTTGTTTTTAAGAACATTCTGGGACATTCTGTCATTGGGCTATACTTGGGCTACATCTGGGTGATATTTGGGCTACATTTGGGCTCTTTTGTCTCTGGTGGCCATCTTGGGAGACTTATTTGTTATGAAGTTTCCTAATTTCCTCATTTACTGCAGTCTCCTCAGTAGGAAATACTTTCAGTTTTTTACTTTGATTCCATCAAGAAGGCATTCAGATGTGTCACACATTTGCCATAAATTCAGAATGTTAGCACTCTTTTTGCTCATTAGATCACTGTAGTAAAGCTACTGCTCACCAGGGAAAACTGCTGCTGGTATTGAAAGTGCATGTTTCAGTCTGCATGTCAGAATGTTTTAATGAAATAGAAGAGGATTTGAGAAGTCACTCAAAATGTGCCCTAATTTTTCTTTCTGCAGCACTAATCATACTTTTTATGGAAAAATGAACCCCCTCATTTTGTTCCTTTTTAAATTAAATGTTTTAAGAGTTACCACTTTAATCCAAGCAAGATGGCTTCAGGTGTGCCATACGTTTATCATAAGTAGGACTGTTAGCGCTCTAGTAGTTCTTTGGAACACTCTGGGAAGCTGCAGTAGAACACAAAGGAATCAACTGACAGTCTCTGCCCTTGTTGGATGTACATGTTTTACTGAGAATGTCAGACTTCATTCTCACATGACTGAGAAAGATAATGTGAATTTACAGAAAATAAGCTCTCAGTTTAGCCTATAGATCACCTTCCAAACCTCTGTGGTAAAAGCATGAGAAAATATTTTTCTCTCAATCATGATATCCCAGCAGAAGGCTTTTTCACATGGTGAAATCACCTTAGAACATACCACAATTCCTAAAATGAGTATGGTACCATCAACAAATGATTTATAATGTAACTAAAGTCTTAAAACCTTCTATTAACTGCAATGCTTTTTAACGAGGTGCTATCATGTATATTGGTCCCAAGATGGCTGCCAACACTTCTTGGATGAAGTGCTGACAGCCAATCAGATCTCAGGATGAGATGTGTGGTTAGGCTCCGCCCACATATATATATATGCTTTTAAATGCTATTTTCTCAGGAAATACTGAACAGATTTACACCAGACCTGCAAAAGGCACTTCCTTGACCTTATGGCTACATCTCTGCCAAATTTCAAGTAATTCTGTTCAGCCGTTCGGGCTGTAGCTGTGTCTAAAGGTCCTATGGAAAAATGGATGGGGAAAACGCGTTTTGGGACCCGCCTTTTTTCTCGGCCCCTGCTTGACGAATCCCCCCGATACTTTCAGGGTAGGAGCGGAGCGTAGCGCCCCACCTATTTTGAAAATTTTGCGAGGATTCGTCGACCGGCGCCAAAGTTATTCCAAATAGAATGTTGCGGATTTCCTATGGAAACAGGGTCCTAACTATAACTACCTACTGGCGACCGCCAGTAGGAGATATATATATATATTCACTGAAAAAACCATAGGTTTCACACACGTTATAGTTAGGAAATAGCATTAAAAAAACCTTGCTAATTCACTGAAAAAACCATAGGTTTCACACATGTTATAGTTAGCTGGACATTTTACTGATAAAAAACCAATGAAATTCCCCCGTTATAGTTACTGTAGGCAACTATAACTCACGCGACCGCAATCCTCTGCTGATGCTAATACTGTATTTAGACACTTATTTGCCCATATCTTCTTCCATTAAATTTTAGCTATACATATATTACAAATATTTTTTTTTCATAAAGACACATATGTCATCAGCAGAGGATTACGGTCGCGTGAGTTATAGTTGCCTACAGTAACTATAACGGGGGAATTTCATTGGTTTTTTATCAGTAAAATGTCCAGCTAACTATAACATGTGTGAAACCTATGGTTTTTTCAGTGAATTAGCAAGGTTTTTTTAATGCTATTTCCTAACTATAACGTGTGTGAAACCTATGGTTTTTTCAGTGAATTTGTACGGTTTTTTAAATGCTAAGTTACTTTACGCCATTTGTGGCGTGCGCGCCCACTTAACGCAGTTCGTTCCGTGCACGGTTTTTATCAACTTTAATAAGCCCTGTACATTTGGTGGCCTTCGGCCACCAAAAGCACAGGGGGTGAGGTCAATGTGGATAGTGTTTTTTTTATTTCGATTTTATAATTTCATGTTGCCAAAATTACGTTTTTTTTCTCTATTAATAAGCCCTGCACATTTGGTGGCCTGCGGCCACCAAAAGCACAGGGGGTGGGGTAAGTGTGGATAGTGTTTTTTTTATTTTTATTTTTTTACCGTAAGCGTACGGTAAGCTTACGGTAAGCGTACGGTAAGCGTACGGTAAGCGTACGGTAAGCGTACCCCGCGAAATTGCCGAAAAAAAAATAAAACCGTTTTTGCTCTTGGGGGATGTTTGGGGACTCCCTCAACATGACTATGTGGGAGGGAGTTGTCAAAACAGCCCCGTAACATGTTTTTGGCCATCATGTTTGATAAACAACACTCAGTGCGAGAGACAAAATGGCGGACGCCGCTTCCTGGTTTCGGCCGATTCGAATGTTTACTAAGATCTAAGAGCCAATCAGAATCGCGCTCGCGCACGCCACCGTAAGCTTACGGTAAGCGTACGGTAAGCGTACGGTAAGCGTACCGTAAGCGGGCTCAGATATATATATTGATTTAAAGGCTATTTTCTCAGAATCTACTGAACAGATTTACACCAAACCTACAAAAGGCACTTCCTTGACCTAGGGACTACCTCTCTGCCAAATTTCTAGTAATTCTGTTCAGCCGTTCGGGCTGTAGCTCGTTCTAAAGGTCCTATGGAAAAATGCATGGGAAAAACGCGTTTTGGGACCCCCCTTTTATCTCAGCCCCCGCTTGACGAATCCCCCCGAGAGGATTCGTCGACCGGCGCCAAAGTTATTCAAAATAGAATGTTGCGGATTCCATATATATATATATATATATATATATATATATATACATACATATATATATATGGAATCCGCAACATTCTATTTTGAATAACTTTGGCGCCGGTCGACGAATCCTCTCGGGGGGATTCGTCAAGCGGGGGCTGAGATAAAAGGGGGGTCCCAAAACGCGTTTTTCCCATGCATTTTTCCATAGGACCTTTAGAACGAGCTACAGCCCGAACGGCTGAACAGAATTACTAGAAATTTGGCAGAGAGGTAGTCCCTAGGTCAAGGAAGTGCCTTTTGTAGGTTTGGTGTAAATCTGTTCAGTAGATTCTGAGAAAATAGCCTTTAAATCAATATATATATCTGTGGCAGCTTACGGTGCGCTTACCGTAAGCTTACCGTACGCGTACGGTGGCGTGCGCGATTCTGATTGGCTCTTAGATCTTAGTAAACATTCGAATCGGTCGAAACCAGGAAGCGGCGGCCGCCATTTTCTCTCTCGCTTCCTGAGTTGGGCAGCAAAAACGAACCCCAAAAATGTGTAAAGAGGCAGTTTCATGAGATCCTAACCACCCAGCATTGATACAGGGGTCCCCAAACCACCCCCAAGCCCAAAAAAAAATAAAAAAATTTTTTTCGGAAAATCGCCGATTACGCTTACCGTACGCGTACGGTAAAAAATTGTAAAAAAAAAAAAAAATTATCCACATTCTCCCCACCCCGTGTGCAAATGGTGCCCGAAGGGCACCATTTGTACATGCATATAACATCTAAGAAGTTAACAAAGAATACATTTCACAAAGATGCGCAAAATATGTCCCCCATGTGCGCACGGTGCGCGAAGCGCATCGTGCGTACATGGCCCATCCCGCTTAACGTGGGCGTGCACGGCACTAACTGCGTAAAGTGGGCGCGCGGTGCGCAAAGCGCACCGTGCGCGCACGGAACGAACTGCGTTAACTGGGCGCGCACGCCACGAATGGCGTAAAGTAACTTAGCATTTAAAAAACCTTGCAAATTCACTGAAAAAAACCATAGGTTTCACACATGTTATAGTTAGCTGGACATTTTACTGATAAAAAACCAATCTTCTGCTGATGACATATGTGTCTTTATGAAAAAAAAATATTTGTAATATATGTAAAGCTAAAATTTAATGGAAGAAGACATGGGCAAATAAGTGTCTAAATACAGTATTAGCATCAGCAGAGGATTGCGGTCGCGTGAGTTATAGTTGCCTGCAGTAACTATAACGGGGGAATTTCATTGGTTTTTTATCAGTAAAATGTCCAGCTAACTATAACGTGTGAAACCTATGGTTTTTTCAGTGAATATATATATATATATATATATATTTTTATTGGAGTACATTTAAGTCAACAGAGGATACACAAATCAAAATAGAACAAATCACATTGAGCGGGAAAGACATACAATCAAAGAAACAAGCATCCCAGGGGATGAAATACCATAGCAAATATAAAATACAGGGTGAATCTGAGCATCAAACTATTAACAAACTGAAGAATTTTGGGGATAATGATTAGTCATGACCAGCCCTGATCTGTCTGAAAACGGCTCAGCATTACTCTCATTGGGTCCCTGATTCTGCTTAACCTAGTCCTGCGGCCATAATTGATTAAGGACATATCAAGGTGTACACAAATTGCATGCCAGCAGAGCATCGGGTTTGGGGCTTTCTTGAAAAGCCAATGCCGAACCAGCACCGATCTTGCAAAAGATATTGAAAAAAAGTATATCCCTGCCAAGTGTGATGGAATTGCTGGAGAATGTCCTAATACTATTAGCTTAGAATCTCAAACCAGATTAGCCTGAAAAAATCCCAGTAAAGCACGACTGACGGGCAAGATACCAATCAGTGGATTTGCAATGCGCAGCTCATCACTCACGAGGGTATCCAGGCAATGAGGAAGAGGGAATCGCCGAGAGATCAGTTGAACAGTCAGGTCTCGAGTGCGTTCCTGAATTGCAGAAGAGAGGTGGAGTTTGAGGTACAGAGGGAAGTCGTTCGAGGATTTCACAACAACGTAGGAGAAGGAACATCCTCCACTGTTGCTCTGGCAAATTCGAGGGGTGTGACTGAGGGGATAGGGATATGGCTTGAAGGTGTCTGGAGGAATGGTGTAAGTTCATGCAATGGTTGATGTAGGCTGGACCTTGTAGGTGTGTGGATCAACATCTTGAATTGGCATCTCTACTATAAGGGAAGCCAGTTGAGATTCCTGAGGTTAGGGGTGATGTGGTACTGTTTACAGATGTTAAGGAGGAGTTTGGCCATGGACTTCTGAATGATCTGAAGTCTCTTAAGGAGGTGGGTGGGGATTCCTGCATAGTGTGTGTTGCTGTAGCCCAGACGGCAGGCAATTAGGGCCTGGGTGTGAGAAGGAATATGCTACTTACCAGTATGCATCTGTTCTTGGCATGTAGAGCTGCAGAGTCACACACTGAGGATAAGATCGCCATCTGGTGTTGGGCTCGGATGATTGCAGGTTGTTGTTGTCTTCGGAAGAAGTCTTTGGTCACGAGGTTGGTGACTCCTCCCCTGGACAACAGTGCGCATGGGCATCCACTCCATCGTCAGATTGTTTTTTCGCCATGATGGGAAAAGATGGAGTGTATAGGAATGAAAGAAAGGATGTCCATGTGTAATGTCTAAGTAAGACGGATGCTGGAACAGATACAGGTCCCGGGGAGGCGGGCGGGCGTGTGTGACTCTGCAGCTCTACATGCCAAGAACAGATGCATACTGGTAAATAGCATATTCCGTTCGAGGCATATGAGCTGCAGATCACACACTGAGGATAGATTATACAGCAGTGCTTCCCCTTAGCGGTGGTCGCCTGTATCTGTTGCAGCAGCTTGAAATAAAGTTTTTAGGACAGCCTGGCCCACTGAGGCCTGTTGTTTGGCCTGCACGTCAACACAGTAGTGTTTAGTGAAGGTATGCGTGGTAGACCACGTGGCTGCCTTGCAAATGTCTTCTAAGGGAATGTTACCTAAGAAGGCCATAGAAGCCCCTATTTTACGCGTGGAGTGCGCCCTAGGGGGAACTGTAAGTGTACGTTTAGCCTTTAGGTAGCATATTTGGATGCATTTAACTATCCACCGGGCTATACCGGATTTGGAGATCGGATTGCCTTTATGTGGTTGTGCGAAAGCAACAAAGAGTTGTTTCGTCTTTCGAAAAGGTTTTGTCTTGTCGATGTAATAAAGCAAGGCTCTTTTGACATCTAAGGTATGTAGGGCCCTTTCAGCTACGGAGTCTGGGTTTGGGAAAAAGACTGGTAGCTCTACTGATTGGTTAAGGTGGAAAGGGGAAATCACTTTTGGAAGAAATTTAGGGTTTGTCCTAAGAACCACTTTGTTACGGTGTAGTTGTAAGAAAGGTTCCTCTAGTGTAAGGGCTTGTAGTTCACTTACTCTGCGTAGGGAAGTGATTGCGATAAGGAAAGCTACCTTCCATGTTAGGAATTGTAATTCACATTTGTGCATGGGTTCAAATGGGGGACCCATGAGTCTTGTTAGAACCACATTGAGATTCCACACTGGGGCAGGTGGCAATCTTGGGGGAAGAATTCTTTTGAGACCTTCCATAAACGCTTTGATGGCTGGTACCTTAAAAAGGGACAGGTGTTGCCTATTTTGTAAGTAGGCTGCCAAGGCTGCTAGGTGTAAACGTATAGAGGAATACGCTAGATTGCATCTTTGCAAGTGTAGTAGATCGCAAATGATGTTTTGGATGGAAGCATCCAATGGATGCATGTCATTATTAGCGCAGTAGATGGCAAATCGTTTCCATTTAGCGGCATAACACGCTCTAGTAGTAGGTCGTCTGGCTTCCTTTATGATATTCATACAGTCTGGAGGGAGATTGAGGTATCCGAACTCGAAGACCTCAGGAGCCAGATCGCTAGGTTCAGTGTTTGAGGATCTGGGTGTCTGATTTCTCCATGGTTCTGGGTTAATAGATCCGGGGAGAGGCGTAGCCTTTGATGTGGAACTAAAGACAGTTCCAGAAGTGTGGTGAACCACAGTTGACGTGCCCAAGTGGGAGCCACTAGTATTAGTGTTAGTGACTGTTGTTTCAGTTTGCGTACCACAAATGGAACTAGTGGGAGAGGCGGAAAAGCGTACGCAAATCTGCCTGACCAGTTCATCCATAGGGCATTGCCCTTTGACTGTGGGTGTGGAAACCTGGCGGCGAAGGTTGGGCATTTTGTGTTTTCGGGAGTGGCGAACAGGTCTATGTCTGGTTGTCCCCATTTTTGGAAGAAGGGGAGTAGAACCTTGGGGTGTAGTTCCCATTCGTGGATCTGCTGTGTGTGGCGACTTAGGAGGTCGGCCACTTGATTGTGGATCCCTGGGAGATGTTCTGCTAACAGGTAGATGTTTTGGGGAATTGCCCATCTCCAGATTTGCTGTGCCAGTTGGGACAGTTGGAGAGAATGTGTCCCTCCCTGTTTCTGTATATAATACATTGTCGTCATGTTGTCTGTGCGTATGAGGACAGTTTTGTTGTTTAGGTGAACCTGAAAGGATTTTAGTGCTAGGAACACTGCTAAGAGTTCCAGGTGGTTGATGTGGAGCAGTTTCTGTTGACTGGTCCATCTGCCCTGAGTGGTATGGTGAAGGAGGTGGGCTCCCCACCCTGTGAGAGATGCGTCGGTAGTTAGCACAACTTGTGGAAGAGGCTCTAAGAACGGTCGCCCTTTGGACAGGTTGATGGTGTTCCACCATTTCAGTGAGCGAAGTGAGCGACTGTCCACCAACACCAGATCGGTAAGTTGTCCGTGAGCTTGGTTCCACTGTTGTGCTAGACATTCCTGTAAGGGACGCATTTGAAGTCGTGCGTGTGGGACTATGGAGATGCATGATGCCATCATGCCTAGGAGCTGCATGAACACTCTTGCTGGAAGAGATGGATGAGTTTGAAATTGAGAGATGAGATTTTGTATACTGGCTATCCTGGCAGTGCTGGGTTGCTCCTAGATACTGATGTAAGTGGGACGGTTGTAGATGGGATTTGGGGTAGTTGATAGTGAATCCCAAATTGTGGAGAGTTTGAATCGTGCGATGAGTGTGGAGAACGCATTTTTGGTGAGTATTGGCTTTTATGAGCCAATCGTCCAGATAGGGGAAGACATGGATCTGTTGTCTTCTGAGGTGCGCTGCCACATCTGCTAAGCACTTGGTGAACACTCTGGGTGCTGTTGTTACTCCGAATGGGAGAACTGTAAATTGATAGTGTTGCCCATCTACCACAAATCGTAGATATTTTCTGTGAGCGGGATGCATAGGGATGTGAAAGTACGCGTCCTTGAGGTCCAATGTGGCAAGGAAGTCTCCCTGTTGTAACAGTGGGAGGACTTGTTGGAGGGTGGTCATATGAAAATGATCTGAATGTATATACTGGTTTAGCAGTCTGAGATCCAGTATGGGCCGTAATGTTTTGTCCTTTTTTGGAATGAGGAAGTATAGAGAATACACCCCTGTTCCCTGATGTTGAAGAGGGACTGGTTCTATCGCATGTTTTTGTAACAGGGATTGAACTTCCTGTTTGAGGAGAGAGAGATGATGTGAGGACATTGGACGTTGTTTGGGTGGTATGTTTGGGGGGGATTGTATGAGTTCTAGGCAGTAGCCAGACTGGATAATTTGTCTTACCCATCTGTCTGTGGTGATGGAAGTCCAGACAGGTAGGAATTGTTGGAGTCGCCCCCCGACCGGAGTGGAATGGTCTGGGGGGAGTGGTGGCAAGTCACTGTTTGGTGGCTGGGGAGGTGCGGGTGTTGTTGTTGTTGCCCCGCCCTCGACCTTTGTTATTGTTTCCCCTATAACCTCCCCGGAAATATCCTCTGTTAGGGGATGTTTGTCCAGAATTTTTAAAGGTGGACGTGGTCTCGGATGCCGTGTTTTTGGAGCCTCCTCTATAAAAGGAGCGACGAAAGGAACCCCGGTTTTGAGGAGACTGCAGTGCTCCCATGGACTTGGCAGTCTCATTATCCTTTTTCATTTTTTCTAATGCAGTGTCCACTGCAGGGCCAAATAACTGCTCTTGGTTGAAAGGTTGAGCTAGAATTGCGGTTTGAACCTCTGGTTTAAAACCGGAAATACGGAGCCAGGCATGTCGTCTGAGTAAGACGCTAGTATTGACCGCCCGAGAAGCAGTGTCTGCTGCATCTAAGGCGCATTTAATGGAGGCATTAGATATTAACTTGCCTTCTTGAATGAGGTCAGCGGCCTGGGATTTAAAGGGATCAGGCAGGTGTTGCATAAGGTCCTCAAGTTGGTCATAATGCGCCCTGTCATACCGGGCTAACAGGGCCTGGGTATTGGCAATACGCCAGTGGTTCGCCGCCTGTGCAGCGACTCGTTTGCCGGAGGCTTCTAAAAGCTTAGACTCCTTGTCTGGGGGGGGCGTTTCTCCAGTTGTCTGTGAGTTAACGCGCTTCCTGGCATTTGATACGACCAAGGAGTCTAAAGGGAGCTGGGCTTTAATGTATGCAGGGTCCTGCGGGGCTGGTCGGTACTTTTTTTCGATGCGGGGGTTGAGAACCCTCACTCGAACAGGGTCTTTAAAGACCTCAGTGGCATGCTTTATAACCCCTTTAATCATGGGCAGTATGTGAACAGTTTTTTGTGACTGCTCAAAAGTATCGAGGAGAAAGTCCTCTTCAAGGGGGTCCGTGTGCATAGTGACACCATGGAATGTTGCTGCCCTATTTATTAGTTGGCCAAACCCTAAATGGTCATCAGGAGGGGAGGGCTTGGAGGGGTAGGTAGTGGGGTCAGGCATGTCAGGCATTGGATAAGACCAGTCATCTACTGGTGCTGTGCCTGGAAATGTAAAAGGGTCGTGTGGATCAACAGGATCATTAAATAAATCAGGGTCCGCCCCTCCCCCCAAGTCATCATTATCATCCTGTGGAGGAGGTGAATGATAGGGAGATGGTAAAGGTAAGGGTAAAGGAGAAGGAGGAGGAGGAGGAGGAGGGGGGGACGGGTTAGGAGGTAATACAGGAGAGGAAGGACGAAGTGGTGAAGTGGCACAGTCCTTTTTCCGTATGGGAGCTGGAGGAGGTGTGATGTCCAGCTTACGTTTCTTATATGGGACGGCAGTCACATGTCCAGTGTCGGGATTGATGTAGATCCGCTTTTGAGTAGGATCTGGGCGAAAAAGTTCACCTGGCTCCGAAGGTGGTGGCGGCGACGGCCGTTTCGGGTCTTTATGAGCTTTTTTCGGTGTGGACGTAGTTTTCGGTGCCGAAGGATGTTTCGGTTCCGATGGATTTTTCGGAGCCGATGGAGTTTTCGGTGCCGAGGGACTTTTAGGCATCGATGTCGAAGAACGTTTCGGCGCCGGTGGAGACTTCGGTGCCGAGGAACGTTTCGGTGCCGAAGGAGATTTCGGTCTTGAAGCCTGTTTCGGTGCCGACAGTGGTTTTTTCGGTGCCGAGGGTGTTAAAGGCACAATCACATGAGGTTTGCTCGAGCCCGAGCCACCTACAGGCTTAGATATCTTTGGAGCCGGGCCCGAGGGCGGGGCTTCTGAAGAGGATTTCCGGTCGCGACTGGGCCCAGCTGGCGGAGTCTTGACCACTGTCTTTTTGGATGGGGCAGGGGCAGGGGGGGTGGTACTCTCACGCTGCCCTGGAGTGATGAGGTCATCGGAATCGTCGGCCTCGGACACGATCGAGATCTTCGGTGTCATCTTCAGGAACATCTTGAGCAAAGATGTCCTCCGGTTCTGGAGCTGGTTTGGCCATAATATGGCGTCGAGCTCTTCGGTCCCAGAGGGTCTTCTTCGAACGGAAAGCGGCACAGGCTGGACAGGTCGATTCGTTGTGTTCCGGCGACAGGCAGAGGTTACAAACCTCATGGTGGTCACTGTGGGGGAACTTCGCTCCACACTGGGGGCATTTTTTGAAGGGTGTCCTGTCCATCAGCCGCTTCCGGAACCGGTCCGAGTTGATGTCGACGTCGATGGAATGAAGATTAAAGAGTTAAATCGATTGCTGGAAGTTTTCTGCTGGAGCGGAAAAAAGTTCATCCGAACCCAATGGCGGAAAAAAACAATCTGACGATGGAGTGGATGCCCATGCGCACTGTTGTCCAGGGGAGGAGTCACCAACCTCGTGACCAAAGACTTCTTCCGAAGACAATAACAACCTGCAATCATCCGAGCCCAACACCAGATGGCGATCTTATCCTCAGTGTGTGATCTGCAGCTCATATGCCTCGAACAGTGTGTTTCTGTTGCAGTAAACCTCCCCCTCCTTTTCTTTTTTGTTGTTGCAAGACTACTGATGCTCTTTGACTTGGTGTGCCCTGGGCTCCGGCCAGTCAGGTGCCCAGGGCCTAAAACAGCCAAAACCCAATTGGCATCTCTGGCCACATGTCAGCCCCTGGTAAATGGTACCCAGGGCCCTGTGCCAGAGAAGGCCTCAAAGGGCTGCAGCACTTATTGTGCCACCCTTAGAGGCCCTGTACCTGACACACACACACACACACTGCCTTTGCAGGCCGAGTGTCTTGGTGCAGAACAAAACCGAGAGTTGACATGGCACACATGTGTGCTATGCCCACAAACACACTGCCCTGGCATACCTCAATCACTCCTCTAGCTGGGTGCCCAATGCCAGTGGTGTGGGTACAGGTGCATGAGCCCTGTGCCCCTACAGTACCCATGTCCATTCCTGGGCACTAAGTGCAGTGCTGCCATTAAGAGTATATGGTGCTGGGAGGTGGTCAACACGAACTCCACAGCACCATGATGGCTACACTTAAGCCTGAGAAGTTTGGTATCAAACCTCTCAGCACAGTAATCCCACACTGATGCGAGTGTGGGATTTAATGTAAGATGCACGACCCACGGTGGATTGAACCTAACTTACAATCCACGTCCTGTCTGAGAGGCTGCCACACAGCAGACATGTTGCTGGACCCCTGGGTAGAGAGCCATCCGCTCTCCTGGGCCTGCAACAATGCACATCCTGGGCGAGGTGCTAGGTCTCCTCCCCCAGGATGGGCAGGGGAAGCTTCAAAGGCATGTCACCTTTGTGAGCTTCTCCAGGCCACTTGCTGTATTCAGCAACTGGCCCCCACCGGTTCTGACCCCCACTCTGGCGAAAAGACGGGCGGGAAAGCCCAAGTGAGGAAAGGGGGTGTGCCAGCCTATGCCAACCCCACCCCTCAGGTGGGGGAAGCGAGGTGAAGCACAACTCCGGGCTCTCACCATCTTGAGGATTGGGAGCCCTGCCCAATCAGGATTAGGCTCCTGCCCCCCTCCCACTGGAGAGTGGCAGGATAGGGGGTGTACCCACCCCAGGGAAGGGACCCATTGGTCCCTGCCCTTTACCTACCAGTAACGCCTCTAAATTCAGTATTTAGGGGCACCCTGAACCTTCCTTCCTCAGATCCCGAATCCCAAACAAGCAAGAGGGACAAGAAGAAAGAAGACCTGCCGTGCAGCTGCTAACAAGAGGAAGACACCAACTGACTTGGCCCCAGGCCTACAGGCCTGTCGACCCTCCTCGAACCTGCTCCTGCTAAAACCCGGAGTCTCCAGTGGTCAGCAACCTCAAAAACCCCGGAGGACCTGACTGCCTTGTGCCTCTAAAAGACTGGGACTCCCACGAGCAGTGGTTCTGCTCAAAGCAAGTAACAAGCCCCTGGTGCCAACCTGCAACCCCGACTCCTGCACACTGCACCCTCCAAGCCTGGCCTGTGCCGGAGTGGACAAAGACCACGAGGATGTCCCCCCGGCTACTGTGACCAAGAATCCAGCATCCAAGGACCTACCTCGACGCTCCTGATGACGCCTGCAGCCTCAGAACCAGGGACCCCTCCAACCGCGACCAGCTGAGGGTAAGATTTCCCGATGCAAAAAGACACCCCTGCACCCGGTGCCCTGCGGCCCCCTGTGCCCAGCGGCCCCCTGTGCCCAGCTCCTGGGTGCCCTCCTAACCTACGGCTTCCCAACTTACCTCTCGAAGTGGTGGTCGCACCTGAAGAATCTTCATCCCCAAGCTTGCAGCCTTTGTTCGTCTTAGAGCTTCTCCACTTAAATCCATTGAGCGCCCGACGGCTCAAAAGCACCCTGCACCCAGCTGCCCGGATGCCCTTGGGAATGCAACCTCGGTCCTATTTTTCTTCCCCACTTGCCCTGAGCAAGTGACCAGGAGCCCAGCTCCCACAGCCGTGTGGCCTGCTAGCCAGCAGACACCAACCAAAGGCCCCCTGCCTGCCATAGGCTAACATTGGGCCTAACTCACTCTGCACCCGGATGCCCCTGTGCCGCTGGGCGAACTTACCTGACCCTGGGAGACCCCCGAGTCTATGCCCGGAACCTTAACTCTGCCAGTCGAGTACTTACCCAAAAGCCGATAACTCTTTTCTTCCATAGGGTAACATTGACTGGTTTCACTTGGAAATTCTTTTAAGTGTGGAGTTTCTAAACTTTAAAATATTCACCTAAAATCAACAGAGTAATGGAAACGAAAACACTCACATGCTATCAGGAGAGATCCCAGTGCTGGATCTTGGTGCCCAGCACTGACCCAGAAAAGTAATTACAACCACACTTACCGCTAACCCAATTTTGTTCCATAGGAAACCATTGACTATTTTTCTGCGAAATTTCTTCTGTGTCGAGTTTTGCAAACTACAAGTATTCTTTAAAAATCGCGTAATTGTTTACCTGTTTTAGATAGATGTCCTAGTGCTGAACCTAGGAGCCCAGCACTGGATTACAAAAGTAACGATAACCCCACTTACCTGCTAAGTGAATTTCCTCCCATAGGATAACATTGGTGAATCTATGTGAAAAAGTTTAGTCAACTTTTAAAATACAAAAATATTGCTTACAAATCATAACTGTAACCAAAACGCTTTTACTCAATTGTTTACAGGAAGTGTCCCAGGACTGAATCCAGGATCCAGTCCTGTGGTTAGAAAAGTAATCCTTAAAGTAACTAATTGCATTTAACTAGAAATTCCCATCGAGCTCACTGTATTATTGTGTTTGAAATTGTGTTGCCTACTGCAACCACTGTGTAGGTCTATTGCCTATTGAAAAGTATTTATCTAAAGCATCTCATCCTGAGAAAGTATATTTTTATACCCATGGTTGGTTCTTAAATAAAACTATATATTTTTATACAAAAAACAATGGCCTAGAGTTCAGTTCTTGAGTGTGTGAGACCATTTGCTGACTGAGTGTGTACAACAAATGCTTTACACTGTCCTCTGATACTGCCTTACTGCTCGACCAAGCTACCACTTTAGAGAGTAAGGTTATAACTAACTTTAGCCTCTGACAAACCTCTGGGGACTGTGGACTGTGCACATTGTACCAATTTGGGAACAGTATATATAGAGCCACTTTCTTATACCTCTGCACAAGATTCCACGACGCCAGCATCCACGACAAAGTCCTAAAATGGATCCTCTCTTTCCTCACCAGCTGAACGCAGAGAGTCAGACTTCCACCATTCAACTAAGAACCCACAGAGATGAGCTGCGGAGTGCCTCAGGGATCTTCCCTGAGCCCCACCCTCTTCAACATCCCCATGGCCCCGCTTGCAACAATCGACAGAAGCCAAGGACTCAACTTCATCTCCTACACCGACACCCAGATGATTCTCTCCCTCATAGACGAACCCACAATCACCAAGAGCAACTTCCACAACAGCATGAAGGCAGCCGCCTCCTGGATGAAGGACAGCTGTCTCAAGTTTAACACAGACAAGACCGAAGTCCTCATCCTGGGCTCCCCCTCTTCCGACTCCTGGAAGGCCGCAGCGTTCTGAATCTCCCCCACACCCACGGACCATGCACAAAAACCCTCTGCATCATTCTGGACTCCTCTCCCTCAATGAACCGCCAAATCAATGCCGTTTCGCCCTCCTGCTTCCACACGCTGTGCCTCCTTCGTAAGATCTTAAAGTGGATCCCCACTGAGTCCATGAAAACGGTCACCCACGCACTTAGCAGCAGATTTTACTACAGCAATGCACTTTACACCGGCACCACTCAAACTACCCAAAAAACTGAAGACCGTCCAGAACGCCTTCGGCGGGCTCATCCTGAACATCCCACGCCGCAACTACATCCACAGCCACCTGAGAGACCTCCACTGGCTACCTGCCAACAAAAGAAGCACCTTTAAGCTTCTCACGCACGTCTACAAAGCCCTACACAATGCCGGAACTGCATACCACAACCTCTCCTACTCTCCCACCAGACATCTTTGCTCGGCCTAACTGGCCTTGGCCACCATCCCACGGATCCACAAGACCACGGCTGGAGGAAGATACTTCTCCTACCTCGCTGCACGGAGCTGGAACTTCCTGCCTCAGCACTTCAGGCAAACACCATTGTTGCCGTAATTCAGGAAGGGCCTAAAGCCCTGGCTCAAACCTAACCACAGACACCCCCCCGCCCCCAAATCAGAGCCTTGAGACCCTCACGTTGTAGAAGTCGGACTTCATAAGATCACCGATTGATTGAATTGTACTTGTGTAAAAAGTGTGAATTGCAATTAGTAGGAAAAAACATAGCATTGTAACCAGCATTTTGAGAATGGTGACAAAGATAAACAATTTAACCATTCTAACGTAGTGCGATTATGAATATACTCCTATCCTATTTCTACCTACACTGAGAGCATAGTGGGAGCACAATCTGCCAGATTCCTTGGGACAACCCAACCCATGTATGATGCATCAAGAAGCTGGTCTGGTGTAAAGCAGGCTACCATCTTCAGCAGGATGAAAGAGTCAGTGGGGCTGAATCTCTGGCAAAACGTTCCAGGATAATCTTAGCCAAAGTGCTCCTCTGCCTAATTAGGCTGAGAGGCAGTTTATATAACAAAAGCACTGTTCCCTATCGCACTGTGTCAAACGTGCAGAGTTTATTGTGAGACTCAGAGCAGTCTCCCACTGGGCAACTAAATTGAAAGGCATGATGTACAGTGTTCCTTAGCCTTGGACAGAATGTACGCAATTACATGATATGCTTACTAAGAATTGTGCTGCCTTCAGAGCAATTTCCAAGTAAATTATTGTGAAAGTGCAACGCATGTAAAAAGCAGAAAGTTACCATTTAGAAAAAGATGCCAAGTTTAAAACATGCAACTAAAATGGAGACTTGCGCATAAGTCTTGTTGTACCTCACAACAGTTATTTGCTTAGCCCGGATCCTAACTGACCTATCCCAAAGTCTCTCCCTGAGAGTGGCCTGTGCGATTGTTAGTTGATCTAAGATTTATGAAAACATCTCTGTGCTAAGGGCTATTACAGAAGGTTGAGGGAAGACCATATATAGGAGCCTCCTCTTTGCCCTGTTCCTTTCTTTGATATGACAAATATTTTTAAGTATGACCTCTACAACAGGCTTTGAGCGATTCCCATACCGCTAATGTAGAGGTAGAGTGGACATTAAACTCCAGAAATTCTCAGTTCCTTATTCATAAAATGGATGTACTTATCAAGTAGGAGCCTGTCATTGAAGGTCCAGGTACAAAGTCAATAAAGCTGAAAGGGTCACTCCACTGAGCGAAACAAAGACAATGATCTATGATCAGAAATCACCCTCCGATTCAGCTGACAAGGGACATGTCAATTCGCAAAAGTGAGTTTTGAGGGGCAGAATAAAAGATAAACCCAGATTCCTTAGGGCAACAGCTCAGTCATACATCAATAAGTGCATAAGAAGCCATTAGTTGTCTCAGAGTATCCCAGAGATGCTGTTTCACATTCGGAGCTGTGCCCTACCCACAGGACGTGAACAGCCCAAACCAGGATAAAGAGTAACATTAAAATCCCCACAGAGTATCATCGACTCTTGCCATTGTTGCAGTACAGCCAACAATATGTTCAAAATTGTGGGGTAGTCATCGTTAGGACCATAAACTATACACAAAGTAAATTGGACATTCTCCCAGGTGATAGTCTTAAGCCATCAAAAATGTGGTTCCTAGCTATGACCCACAATAACCCAATTCTGGTCTCGCATCAGGAGAGCTACTTCCTTCACAGCTAAAGTAAAACAGGCGATACATAGAACTCGATAACCCAAGTCATCCAGTAGCAAAGTTTGCGACCTAGAGAGATAGGTCTTCTGCAAACAGACAATACGCAGGCGTAGATAAAGCAGTTCCTCAACTAATTTAAGTTTGTGGGGCGCTTTAATACCATTTACATTCCAAGAGAGAATGTGTATGTGCTGGTCATGAATATTAGCATTGTTAGCCATTATCAATGCCCATCCTAGGCCGGATGCAACCTGTCAAGAACTAGGAACACAAACCCAACCTCCACCAATAACCTCCATGAGTGATCACAAGACTGACGCTTTTCTCAAATTGTTTTTCATTTTCCAAGAAAACCCTACCAGCATTTACTCGTTTTAATGCAAACACCTATGCAAACATCGAGACCCAGTCCCAATCCACCTGAGAATCCCTCCTAATGCTGCCAACCCAACCAGATCCCCATCCCTCAATATAAAGGGCTCAAACAAGGGCCCCCATAATAAGCCAGAAAAAAAAATGAAACCAGAAAAAGAAAATAATAACATTGACCTAAAAAGGAAGAAAAGACAATGCAACCCGCCCTCCTCACTTTAGACTACTGATGAATGTAGAGGATAGAAGTGGGAGTAAGAACACCATTATAGAATCTATATCTGCTAAAAAAAAAAAAAAAGAAATCTTAAAGGTCGATGGGCAACTTAGTAGACCAGATCCTATGACAGGTCATTTTGCAGGTTCCTGTTTTTGCAGCCACTCACAGCATCAAACCAATAGTACATTTAACTCTCATATTTGATTTCCTTTAAAAGATCAGGGATATGTTCACAGAGTTGCCACAGCCAAACCACTGTCCGAACTCAACCCCACAAGCTTTAATTGATGACCCTAGTCGAGGCACACAGAAGATCTCCTGTCGCAGAAGAAAGTTACCAACATAGATCAGTATGGTTAATGGGAAGCGATAACCCCTTTGGATCACACTATCCATGTCCCAATCACTTAAGGCAGGAAAGCACTTCCTAAAAAGATGGGCGATATACCCTTGAAGGTCATCCCTCTCAGCTCCTTCGGGAATGCCAAGGACCTTGATGTTATTCCGGCAAAATCTGTTCTCCAACTCTTCCAACCTAGACAGAGTGAGCAGCTGAGATTTGTGTTGCAGGGAGAATGATTTAACCTCCCCCACAGCTACCTGCAGGGCTGCCTGAGCTGTCTCGACCTTACCATGACAAGTATGAAGAATATCCATGTTTTTTGATAATTTCCTCAGAACTTGCATCTTTAAATGTGCTGCATTTAATGAGAGAGCCCTTATGGTACTCCTCTGTGCTATTGTTGGTGATCATAAATTGTAGATAAGGTAGGAGAACCAAGCTTGTTGATAGCAACATTCGCTAGGGACCAACCCCCCCCCCATCCCAGACATCCTGTATTAGGTGAGTAGCAGTAGTCGTGGGATGAGTTGAAGAGGCTGCAATCTCTAAGACTGGAGGAGTGGAATTTGTGGGAGTAATCTCAATGGCGTCAGGATCCCACAGAAGCTAGTCTTCAGATGCTGTTGCAGATATAAAGGCAGTCCTGACCTCCATACTACCAGGGCTTGCGGAAGAGTTACCCGGATTATCTGTGGTTCTGGCAAGCAGCCAGACAGACTATCCGGAGAGCCTGCACTTCCAGACATGTGAACCCCAATATCAGAATCACACAGGCTCCCAGAGTATGATAGCGAGAAAAAAGCCTCAAAGGGTTACTGTGGGCCATGTGCCTGGGACAGGGGTTGTTGATCAGCAGTGCTAGGACCCCCACCGCCCAGTGCTACAAAGTCTGCAGGGCCTTTCAGCATCTCAGAGGGAGGTTGGCAGACGTCCATCTTCCCAAGTCCCCCATGGAGGGTTCCAGGGTCGAGCTGGGTAGAGCCAGTGGGCAGCATTGAAACCCAACACTTCTCCAGGGCCAGTCATGGGGTTCGCAGACAGACCTATAGAGGCTATAGAGGTTAGTATAGGTAGGGACGCTACTACTGTATCATCTGGGATGTTGAAGAAAACTTCGAGTCGTACCTAGTTTTGATTTTGCGGTTGATTAATCTCCACATCAAATTTGGTAGCAGAGCACGGTGGCTCCTCGCCTGCGGAAGATGAGCCCCCCCCCTTCCAATGAAGTTGCCTTGGCAAATGCGTTTGTAGTCACAGCTTTTACAAACTGAGGTCTCCTCCTCTCCGTCTTCTGCAGACTAGTAAAGCAGATCAAAGAGCCTTGGGCACCAGTGCCTCATCTTGCCCCTACTTTTCCCAACATTTTGCTGAAATAATGACTGGGGGTAATCTTCCACAAAGAATCCCAGCTCCTCCACCTAACTTTCAACAATCAAGCCTTGACAGTAGCTGTAAGAAGAGCAACAGAAAGGAAGATTGAGACAATGTTGCACCTGGCTGGCCAGAATCACTGTTATAAGATCTTCTATTGTAACTTTGAAGCAACCTTGGACAGAGAGAGCAACAGAAAGGAAGATTGAGACAATGTTGCACCTGGCTGGCCAGAATCACTGTTATAAGATCTTCTATTGTAACTTTGAAGCAACCGTGTTATGTTATGTTATTCACTTTTATTAGGCGCACAGCTGCCCCAGCGAAGGGGCGTCCTGGCGCCTGATCAGGTACACAACACAACAGGTCAAGGCCAAGGCCAAGAAAAATCAGATAGCAGGGGCAAACAGATGTGTTTTAATGGCGCGTCTAAAAAGAGTCAGGCTGTTTAGGGCGCGAATATGTAAAGGAAGGGAATTCCATAGATCAGCCGTCAGAACACGAAAAGAGCGGACAGAGAGGAAATACCAAAATAGCTTGGCAGCTCTAAAAATTTCCAGAAATTGCAACCAGAGCAGCTGTGAGAAGAGCATGAAGCGCTGCGATTAATCCAACCAAGTACCACACATCAGGCGTTAGATTAAGGCATTTTAATGTGGTGGTCTGCATTACCACATCAAAATGTATTAATCACACATTTTGAGCGCTTTGATCCCCTGCGTTCGGTGACGGCTGAAGCAGAGTGGACGCGACAGTCTGCGCTGCATTTTATTACAGCAGCCTGGCATCCGAGTGCTCTCCTGAATGAGGGACGGCTGTCTCCATGGCCGGCCTGCGGCGCTTACAGCCTGCCACTCAGGCACTGCTGTGCAAGTCTGTCTGGTGCACATCAGAGAGACTGTGTGCAGTCGGAGCTACTGGCAGCGAGTCAGGTCTGCACTGCTTTTAATAAACAAAATATTATACTCAGACTAACACCCTAATTGTACCTGAACTCGTCTGCCTTCAGACTTGTGTTTGGCTGGTGGCTGAAGGTCAGGTCCCGGTCAACCCAGGCTATGGCAAGATGTTTATTTTCAATTTCCTGCTTGCCCGGCCAGGCCCCCAGAAATTGGTGCTGCTGTCCGGCGCTAAAGTGAATGCGTCTGACCCTCTTCCTACACATGCTGCTGTACAGCCCCTTGTCGTGGCCGTCCCCTGGGATTGTATCCGATCATGGGTGTTGTGACTGATAGAAAGAACTACTCATTTTCGAATGAGTTTAATGTAGAAGTCATTAGCCGAGTCAGTGTGTGCCTTCATTACGAAGCCAGTGGCAATTATTTTTATTTTGGTTACTTGTGGTTAAGGCCGACTTTTTTTTTTACTGCCTTTTTTGTGCACATAACGGCAGATGGGAAGTTAAGTCTATGTATTTATTCTTAAGAACAGAAAACATGAAAATCAAGCCTTCTTATGAATGACTTGAGTGCCAGCTGCGCTGATTCACCGCATTGTGAGTTTCAAAATGTTGTCCTAAAGTAGCTGTTTAATATGTTTGCCAGTTATTTACTTTCTTTAACATATCCATCAATCAATCAATCAATCACAAGATTTGTAAAGCGCACTACTTACCCGCGAGGGTCTCAAGGCGCTGAGGGAGAGGGGGGGGGGGGAGAGGGGGTTGCCGCTACTGGTCGAATAGCCAGGTCTTGAGTCGTCTCCTGAAGGTCAGCAGGTCTTGGGTCTGTCTTAGGTTGAGGGGAAGGGTGTTCAAGATCTTGGCGGCGCAGTGGGAGAAGGATCTGCCTCCGGTGGTGGTTCTCCGGATGCGCGCGGTACGGTTTTCCAGGGAGAGGTCGGCGGAGCTGAGGTGACGGTTGGTAACGCAGAAGGAGACTCGACTGTTGAGGTAGGCTGTGCGTGGATCAGGAGTTTGAAGGAGATTCTCTTGTCGACGGGGAGCCAGTGCAGGTTTTTCAGGTGGGGGGTGATGTGGCTGTGACGTGGAATGTCGAGGATCAGGCGTGCAGAGGCGTTTTGGATTCTTTGCAGTCGTTTGATGAGCTTGGTCGGGACTCCTGCGTAGAGGGCGTTTCCGTAGTCGAGTCTGCTGCTGACGAGGGCCTGGGTGACCATTCTCGTGTCTGTCGGGATCCATCTGTAGATCTTGCGGAGCATGCAGAGGGTGTTGAAGCAGGAGGAGGAGACTGCGTTGACTTGCTTGGTCATGGTGTGCGTTGAGTAGAGGATGACTCCCAGGTTGCGTGCATGGTCGGTTGGTGTCAGGGGTGCCCCTAGTGACGAGGGCCACCAGGAGTCGTCCCAGGCTGATGGGTTGGAGCCGAGGATGAGGATCTCCGTCTTGTCTGTGTTCAGCTTAAGTCGACTGCACTTCATCCAGTCGGCAACGGCTTTCATTCCTTTGTGGAGGTTGGATTTGGCGGTGAGGGGGTCCTTGGTGAGGGAGAGGATCAGTTGAGTGTCGTCGGCATAGGAGATTATGTTGAGGTCGTGCTGTCAGGCGATGCGTGCGAGTGGAGCCATGTAGATGTTGAACAGTGTCGGGCTGAGGGAAGATCCCTGGGGTTTGCCGCAGATGATCTCGGAGGCTTCAGATCGGAATGGGGGGAGGCGGACGCTCTGGGTTCTGCCAGAGAGGAAGGAGGTGGTCCAATCTAGGGCCTTGTCTCAGATCCCTGCGTCGTGGAGGCGTGTGCTTAGTGAGCGGTGGCAGACAGTGTCGAAGGCGGCGGAGAGGTCCAGGAGGATGAGGACCGCCGTCTCACCGTTGTCCAGCAGGATCCTGATGTCGTCTGTGGTGGCGATGAGGGCGGTCTCGATGCTGTGGTTGTTGCGGAATCCTGACTGGGAGGGGTCCAGGATTCTGTTATCTTCGAGGTGGCGGGTGAGCTGTCTGTTGACGATCTTCTCGATGACCTTAGCTGGGAATGGGAGCAGGGAGATGGGCTGGAAGTTCTTGAGGTCGCTCGGGTCCCCATTGGGTTTTTTGAGTAGGGCGTTGAACTCGGCGCGTTTCCAGCTCGCTGTGAAGGTCGCGGTCTCGAAGGAGAAGTTGATGACGTTGCGCAGTTGGGGTGCGATGGAGCTGCCGGCTTTGTTGAAGATGTGGTGTGGAAAAGGGTCTTATGGGGAGCCTAGGGGATTGTGCCCATGGTCTTGATTGTGTCCTTGGTGTTCACGTTGACCCAGGCTGTCAAGGGGTCGTGGTCGATGGGGTGCGGCGGGTCTGATGTGTCGGGCCAGTTGGGTTCGTCCGGGAGTCGAAGCTGTCATAGATGTCTGCGATCTTGCGGTGGAAGAAGGTGGCGAGGGAATCACACAGGGCTTGCTTCGGTGGGATGTCGTTGGCGCTGGGGTTGTTGAGTTCCTTCACGTTGCTGAAGTGCTCCTTGCTGTTGTGTGCGTTGTTGTTGAGGCGGTCTTTGAAGGAGGTCCTCTTGGCGGACCGGATGAGGTGATGGTGGTTGCGGATGGCGTTTTTATGGGCTGTGCGGCTGTCCGGTGTCTTCTCGCTGTGCCATTTGTTCTCCAGTGTCCGGCAGGTGCGCTTGGATGCTAGGAGTTCCGGGGTGAACCAGCTGGCTCTCTTGCTGGTGTTTTTGTAGGTTGTTTTTTTCAGCGGGGCTAAGGTGTTGGCGCAGTCGTCCATCCATCGTCTGAAATTGCGTGCGGTGTCGTCGGGTCGGTGGGTGGGCTGAGTGCGAGGTTTGTCTGGAGTTGGTCTACGGTGACTTAGCTCCAGCATCTACGGGGGATCTGTAGGGTGCGGTGGTGTGCAGCGGGTTTCCGCAAGGTGAAGTGGATGCAGTGGTGGTCGGTGAAGGTAATTTCGGAGGTGTGGCTGAAGAAGACGTGGGAGCTTGAGGAGAAGATGGCGTCGAGCGTGTGTCCGGCAATGTGGGTCGGCGTCGTGAAGAGCTGTTTCAGTCCGAGGTTGGCGATCAGGGTGGAGGAGTTGCTGTCGTTGTTGTTCTCCAAGTGAAAGTTCAGGTCTCCGAGGAGGATGTAGTCGGTGGAGGTCAGGGCGCGCGTGCTGATGAAGTCGGCGATTGAGTCGCTGAACTGGGGTCGTGGTCCGGGGGGTCTGTAGATGAGGGTGCCTCTTACCGTGGTGTTGGGATCCGTGTGGATCTGGAAGAGCATGTGTTTGGCGGTGCTGAGAGTGTCATCGGTGCTGGTCAAGACCCTGATGGTGTCTTTGTGGACGATGGCGATTCCTCCTCCGCTTCCGTTGGTGCGGTCTCTGCGGGTGATCTTGTAGCCGTCGGAGATGGCTATGGCGATGTCGGGTGCGGAGGATTCGTTCATCCAGGTCTCTGTCAGGAAGGCGACGTCCGGTGAGGAGATGTAGGTCCCAGAGCTCGACGGCATGTTTGAGTGCGGAGCGGGTGTTTAGTAGGATGCACCGGAGATGGTTGAGGTCCTTCTTGGCGGGAGTCTCGGGGTCTCCGAGGCAGGTGAAGCTGCAATTCTGGCAGGTGAAGGGACCACAGGTGCGTTTCGGGTTGGCTTTGAAGCAGGTGGGGGTCCGTCCTGGGTTGAGAGCGATGCGGGTACTGGCGTCGTATCGGAGGCGGTCTTCGTGGCGGATGCGGAGGCCAGGGGTTCTGGCGCTGGGCACGGTCCAGGCGCAGACGGGCTTGCCTTTGGCGCGGCCGCCCTATATGGGGAGGCAGGGGCAGCAAATGGTCAGCGAGGAGGGCGGGGCCGCAGGAGACACAGCGGCGGGAAACGGGAGGGCGAAGGGGTACAGAAATCCGAAGGGGCACAGAACGAAAAACAGTGCACAGCAGTGGGGGCACAGAATGGAAGGGCAAAAACCGTGGAAAAACAGTGGGGGCACAGAACGAAAACTGTGCACAGCAGTGGGGGCACAGAACGGAAGGGCAAAAACAGTGGGAGCACAGAACGAAAACAGTACGCAGCAGTGGGGGCACAGAACGAGGACAGTAAGCAGCAGTGTGGGCACAGAATGTAAGGGCAAAAACAGTAAACAGCAGTGGGGGCACAGAACGGAAGGGCAAAACAGTGGAGAACAAATACAGAGGGGCAAGACAGTACCAGTGATGCTCACACCGACAAGAACCTACCTATGGCCTACCACTGGCCACCAGGGATGAGGCGCAGGTGGTAGCCTGTGGGTGGAGGAGGGCCTCAGATTCAGCAGCAGGGAGCTGGACGCACAGGTGGCGCTGTGCGGATGGGGGGTGGGCGCCCTACCCAGAGGTCAAGGGTCGCTCACCTCACCGCGCAGCGGTCGCCACATATGGGGAGGTGGGAGGGAGGGCAGTGATGTTCATATGCACTCTGTTGTAAAGCGCATTTTGCTAGGCACACAGGCAAAACTTTGTTGATTTTAATCTAGGAAGTGTCAGTCACTGGTATCTTCTTTCTAATTTAATTTACTTTTGTGTGTGCAACCTCTCACTCTCTCTGCGAGTCAGCTTTTGAGACTGAGTAATTATGATAATTTAATAGCAGGCACCTGAGATCATCCATGCTGGGCCTCTCGCATCCTATTTGGTACATGCGGGTCCCACAGTTCCCTTCCATTTCTGGTGGTTTGCAGCAGTTTTAAGTTCTTCTTAGAGTTTCTTGTTGCTGAAATGGGTGAAATTTATGATATTTATAACTTTCCCTCATCTTTACTACTTGATTTTTCTCACAGGAAGTGTCACTTATTGTCGCTGAATGTCACTCAATTACACTGAAATTATGAAAATGTCACAGTGGCAATTGGAGAAGATAAAGCCATAATTAGGCAAACCGTCATACATTCTGGGCACCAGAAGTGACCTGGCAGGGCTCCACACCCTCACACGGCTAGCCCTGTGCCCCCATCTTAGCTACCATCAGCTTATCTTTTCTATTAATAAAGTGATTTATGAAAGGGCACAGGAGTTGTACATATGATCTAGATTTTAATGGTTTAATTCACCTCTTTTTCTATGGTTGGGGTTCCCTTGTAAAATAAAAATGATTATTCTAGAGTGTTCATGTCTATATTTATGAAGGGTTTAACATATCACATTAATGGTGCTTGTGACTGAAAACAAGAAAGAAAACAGACAGATCTCTGCCCCAAAAAAGAATGGACCATTTTGTAGCATAATTTGACACTCTTGCAACAATCATTCCCCTGAGCAGGAAAGAGAGGGAAACTGCAATAAGCAAACTTCAAACAGCATCATGTTCCTTTAAAATATTAGTGCCCATCAACTTTGTTTTAAAAGTATAACTCGTACCTTCTTCTCCTTGGACAGGTTCTTCCACCAGAAGTTCGATCATACATTCCCAGTCCTTAAGCAGCTCTTGCGAACTCTCCCAGAGACTGTCCACGAGGTATGCAGCATGTTCATGCAACTATGAACAAAAATTTTAAACATTACATGCCCATACTCAACTCTAACCTACCCGCACCCCATGGTGAGAATGTACTAGAACATTTTGAGCGACCTCATTTACAAAAGTTAGAAAAACATTTGTACAGCTGCTTTCTCAGAGGTTCTAGGATTGCAATACATATCTAATGAATATGTCCATCCAATGATAAACAGCAGCTCTGTTAGGACATTTAAATCTCAGCGTAATGAAGGTCTTTTTCCAAATGAAATACTATTGGAGCTTACTGTTATCTAAATTACAAGTGTATTGTGATTTGTGTTACATCTTCACAGCATCTTAGGTGGTTTATTGCCAACGTTTCTACTTCTGCAGCTCACCTCACTCTCAAGAAAGAATAACACCAACATCTTAATGAGGTTCCCATTGGGGCTGTTCCTTCCTCGCTGCTTCGCCAGCGCCTCTTCAGCCAGAGGGTCATGCCTGCTAAAGAGTCTGAAATGGAATAAAATAGTTAATCATAGCTATTGCCAATAAACACCTTTTATTGGTTCTCTCTCTATCAGGATGGCTGAAGGTATACAATATTATATTAAGGTGATAGGATGTGAATGACTTGAGACCAGTAGGGGGAAAAGTCTGGTACAAATAGATTAGATCCAACGAATGCCAAACATATTACTGAAGAAAGCTTCAGAAATTGTATATACAAATGCATTTAACATGCAAGATACCCTGTTCTTCGCTTTACATGTCTCATTTTTATTTTTACAGGAGATTCAATGTCCACGTCGACCAAGAATAGTAAGCTGGTGCTTCTTTTACCCTGAACCATAAAACTAATTTTACCCCAGCCAACTCAGTTCTCGAGAATAGGAACAAAGGCTTAGGCTCTGTGTAATAAATTGGGAAAATAAGTCTACTATATCTAACTGAAAATATTGAACATGGAGTAATATGCCAATTAAATTTACTTTAACATCTATTCAAGCCGGTTTTATTCTATTTCATGCAAAAATTGATAACAAAAAAATTGTGTGGGTCCAACTCAGATGCTAATTTATCACTAGAGAGCACAACTGAGATCTCAGAAAGAAGCACTATTATCCCCCTCAAAACTGGGCATCAAATAAACGAAGGAGGAATACAACCAAAGCATTATCCTCTGCATTTCATGACTCTAATTCACAGTGAAACACTTACTGTACTTTGAAGCCAAACAGGATAGAAAAGCAAATAAATGAAAAAACGAAAAGTAGCAATTTAAATGTCAATAAGACAAGTTTGCCTTCTTTTTCAACCAAAAATCTAACCATCTCTACTTGTCAGCTTTACACTGTTGCCAAGTTATTCACCAATAGTTAAGCAAAGAGAACATTGGTAGCAAATATGCACACATTATTGTAATTGGATATATATAGCGCCCACCAACCCTGACGAGGGGTCTAAGCACTTTTCTGCGAGTAGCACGCTACTCCGGAAACAAAAAAGGATTAGTGATGCATTAGTAGAGGGATATATGAAACTAATTTGAGCGGTGGGGGCATGTGAGTTTATTATTTGTATTGAAAAATGATAGTGGAGGGATAGAAGAGGGGAAGGTTTTCAAGGATATAGCGCTTGTTACCCCTGATGAGGCGTCAAATCAGTTTCTGGTAAGTAGCACGCTACTCCGGGACCCAAAAAACAGGATTAGTGGTGAATTATTATAGGGAAATATGAAATTCATTTGAGCTGTGGACATAGGAGTCTGCTAGTTGGATTGAAAAAGAGTTGAGTGATACAAAAGGGGAGGGCCTCAAAAGTGTTTATTTGGAGATCAGAGCAGTAGGAGGAGGTTTGGGATGAGTAAAGGAGAAGTGGAGCAGGTAGCATCATGCATATATGGAGGGGTCCCGAAATCGTAGACGTCAAATGTTGAGATTCAGAATGCTTTGACTTTTAATAACTCAACATCTTCCAGGAAGAGGGTATGCCGGTAATGCAAGGAAAGGCCAGCGGGCCCCAACTCGGAGGAAGATTCCCACTATAGAGGAGGCAAACTCTTCCCATTACATATTGCAGAATGACCATCTGATGGAACCACCAATTTGCTGCGCCCTTAGAATCTCTCTGTACAAGAGTCTAATTTGCAGCATTACAAACCATATTTGAGAATCTGGAAGAGAGAGGACATGCCATGCTCATCCTTTCAAGGCAACTAATCTCCCAAGGGGACATCAAAGTGAGCAGGAATTTTGACACGGAAGGAGAGTAAAGAAACAAAATCCTCAACAGAAAACAGATGAAAAGTGGCACTTATAGCATACTGTGAAGGTTGCCACGTACTGGAATTCTCAAAGGTGTATTTTAAATTGGCGCAGGAATTCGCAATCTATTAGCAGCTACAGAGGATACATTTTTCCACTCTAGTTTTTGCTTTTGAAAATGATTTTAAAAAGTATTGTTTTACAGAAAATGTTGCCTCTTACAACCATATTTTGCATTACTTTCACAAGGAAAAGGCTTATAAGGTGTTCCACAGATCCTGCATCTGCATGGAGAACAAGTCAATAGCCTTCGGCAACGATCTTTCTGGTGGATACTATAACCGCAGACTCCTCACCTTGTGATTACCTCAAGGCGCCATGCTAGATTCAGAGCTTTTTTCCCCTCAGCAATCCTCAAACACGCTGGCAGGGGGAGCCGTACACCTCAGCGTCCGGTCCATCCAACCTAAGATTGAGCATTAGGGCCCCTAAATAGCTGCCAACTCCGCAAGTTGACGTTATTTTCTTCCTAATCTGTCCGTGCGTCAGACAGAGAACCCTTAAGGTCAGATAATACCAGTGAGCAAATCTCTAGATTTCCACCTTATTAGAATTGAAAAGATGAGCCCATTCCAAAGAAAGGAAGGACGGTGTGTCGGTGAGGAATCTGCAGTTACATATAGCATCCACCACAAAGATAATCAACGAAGGCAAGTTACCTGTTCTTCTAATTGATGCTTCCAACCATGACTCTTCACCTTGTGAATAGTTACCAAAGCAGTACCTTCCTAAGAGGTGGGTCAATGGAAAACTCAAGCCAGGATATCCTGTAGGATAGATCAGGCAAAATGCCCCTCCATCCGGACCTGGCTAGTAGTGCTGGGTGAACTGATGCCCACATAGCCTGGCAGATATCCCACTCTGGATGAATAAACCTGTAAGCCTTCCAAAGGCAGTTATTTGGCCAGCACATAACAGATCTTGATGCACAAGACAATCCATCTAGAGGTGGTTCTTTTTTGTACATCTTCCCTTTTTTCACCCCAGATAAATCCAGAGAGCTGATCATTCCCCTATGTTCCTTGGTGATATCGATGTAAAACCTTTGGGCTCTTTTGGGATAAAGACTCTTTTCCTCTTTGGATGGATGAGGAAGCGGGTGAAGAAAACTAAGTGCATCACGACCTAAGGTAGCTTTTGTTCCAAGAACCATCTTGTCCAGATAAAACTTTGTATATGGCTGGAGGACAGAGCTTGTAATATGCTAATTTGGCTCTCAAAAGTGATCACTATGATGAATGTTGGTTTCAGTGTCCGAAGACGCATGGAACAACTGTGCATTGGTTCAAATGCGGGACACAGGAGGAAAGAAGGAACCAAGCTGATTGCAGCATCAGTAATGGAGTTGGTGGAACATATGAATCAGCCCTTTCAAAAACTGCATGATAAAGGTAATTTAAAGAGAAATGCCTGATCGAGTATTTGCAAGAGGGCTTAAAGAGCCAATAAGTAATCTAAGTGTTGCCACAGCAAGGCCCTGCTGGCTTAAGAAAAACAGAATGTCAGCTAAGCGTAGAGGTTGTATGTTATAGGAAAAACCAAACAGCAAACTTCTCCCAACATCCCCATGTACTGTTGTGGTGGAGGGATGTCTGGCTGCCAAGATGACCCCCAACCACTTTCAGAGGGAGATTGAAAGCCATTAACTGTTGCTGGTCAATCTCCATGCATCGAAGGGCAAGTTGTGCAGGTTTGTGTGCAGGACCCTGCCCTGCTGCTTTGACAGGAGATTCTCTTGAAGAGGCAGCCAGATCGGGGACATATGCTCATGATCAGGATATCCGGGTACCACACTCTCCTTGCTCAATCTGGAGCCACTAGTATGACAAGGGACCAGTCGCTCCTTATTTTCAGAAAGATGGGCAGGAGAGGCAGGAAGGAATATAGGACTTGTCCTGAGCTTGTCCTTCTGGAGGAAAGTTCATAGGGCGAAGGTAGAGGATAGGACTGAGGCCTCCATACTGCTTTGGCACCAAAAGGTAAGGGAATAGCACCCAGTCCAGACTTCGGATGCCGGCACCTTCCCAATGGCTCCCTTTATCGAGAAAACTTCTACTCGTTGAGTGGGCAGTTGGTCTTCTGGAAGGTATTGCTGTGTAGGAGTCATATTGAAAGGGTTGGTCACAAAGGGGACGGAGAAACCATTCTGAAGAATTTAAGGAACCCACTTGTCTGATGTGATGATACTCAACCTGGGGAGGTAAAAGGTGATACCACCTTCTACCGGGATTTCATGAGCCACTGAAGGTAAATTAAAGCTTTTTTTTTTTTTAGTAACTATGGAAGGGAGGCCGAGGTTTAGGTAGTTTATCGACTCTGGGGTTCAGGACGCTGATAGTTGAAACCCTGACCTCTGCTTCGAAAAGCTTGAAGGGGCAAAGTTACTGGGGGAAACTGCAGTATAGGTGGTGCCAATCCAAGGGAGCGCACTGCTGCCTTACTTCACTCAAAGTGCCCGAGAGCGGAGTCTGTCTGGTCTCCGAAGAGATGAGTGTCATACATAAAAGCATGTCCATAATTGACTAATACATTGCATGAAAACCCTGCTGAGAGGATCCAAGTGTGGCACCAAAGCAACACACTGGTCCTGTCTGCTCTACCCAGACAGTCGGCAATGTCCTGACCCTAATCGATACAGTACTTTGCCAGGTTCTGGCCATCCTGCTGGAGTTTGAAAACTGTAGATTATGGAGGGGGACATGCCCCTTGGACGCTGGTAAAAATCTGAGAAACCGTTAGGTCCTAATGGTATACAGAGAGTGAGCTCCAGATCCACTACAGACGACACAAAGAAAGCAATGGATGTCAGCACACAGTGGCAATGTAAGGACCCCAATGTCACAAACCGGGACCGGACAGACTACACACAAAGCCATATGATGCCACCTAATGACATGCGAGGGAATTGCACATAAAAGATTTCCAGACGTCTGAGGGTATTCACAGGGTGAGGAATCTATGGTTAGAAGTATCCATCAGAAAATATTGAACTGTTAACAGACATCAAAGTTACTGATGACCGGGAAAGGAGAAAAAGCACAAATGGTGAAAATGCCAAAAGTAAAGTGGGGTCTCAGGAGAAGGCATTCTCTGTGTCCTGCTGATAATACGAAAGCACAGTTGAGATGGGACATTAGATATCAAAGGAATGGAGTTGGCCAGGCGAGAAGGATTTCTTGCACAAGTATCATTCACAAAAGTCTTATCTTTTTCAAACCAGTTGTGAAGGAAGGAGGTAAGAACAGTTTGTTTGGTGTACATAGATCGTTGTTAGTTACACTGAGGAAGGGAATATTGGCTTTGCTTTTCCCTATATGGGATTACCCTAGGTAAACGTGAGATTGAACCCTTTAATACATTTCTTAAGTAATAATTCAAATGACATCTCACTCAAACATGTGCATCAAAAAGTAGGTACCCTACCATTTCTGGGAAAAGATCAAAGGGCTGTAGGTTTACAAATGAACAATAAACTTGGCAAGTTGCTTCTTAAAAAGGGTTTAATGAGACAGTACCTATCTAAAACTGCTGCTGATATGCCTGTCCATACATTCCATAGACAGGCACCTGCCAGTCATCATTAGGCATGTACTGAATAATCTGCAGAATTTTTCCATACTACTGTCCCCCATCTGGTAGAGACATTATCTATCTGCAGATTACTTACCTGTGAACTTCCAGGCGTCAGGCTGAAATCCAAAAGATTTTTATAAGCAGTACCCCTGCTCATCATTAGGTGGCGTCGGTCGACTCCACGTGACGTATGGCGTCGAGTTAGTCATTGTGGCGTCTGCGTCATCTATATAGGTGCAACCTTGGCACGCTGGTGTCAGTGCTTTTCACAAAATTTCCACGCCATAAGCGCGGAGACATGAAGTTAATGGACAGTGGTGTGTTTAAACAAGGGCCCTGAAGGGGAACAACTCTGACATGAAGAACTGATACACAGTGCAGGAAGGATAAGTGGTTCATAAGGAATCTGTGGCTAGATCATGTCTACCAGTTAAGGCTTTACAGAAGGTAAGTAACTTGTCCATCTGATAGAGCTATCTAACTGCAGATTCCTTACCTCTGAACAGATACTCAAGCAATACCATCCCAGGAGGAGGGACTGCAAAAAAGTTCAGGACGCAGTTTCTTTGCTAGAGCAGAACAGATCTTAATGCAGAGGATAACCTATTGTGAGATGGTCCTCTTTTTACCGCACGTCCCTTCTTTGCTCCAAAGTACCCTACAAAGTGTTGATCGTCCACCTGAAACTCTTTAGTGGGGTCAAGGTAGAACGATAACACTCTTTTTGGGTTCAGTCTGTGGAGACGTGGTTATTCGTTAGAAGGATGCGTAGGAGCATAAAGGTGGGCAAGGTGACAGATTGCACCAGGTAGAAAGGTGTCACCACCGTAGGCAAAAACGAAGTCCTGGTGTGGCGCACTACCTTGCCTGGGAAGATGGTCAGGAAAGGAGGCTGAGAAGAGGCTGCAATTCGCTCACCCTTCAGGCAGAAGTTACTGCCACTAAAAAGGCTGTCTTGATGGTGAGCAGCCGGAGGGGGGCAATTGTGCAGTAGCTCGACTGCGACACACATCAGATAAGTGAGGACCAAGTTAATGTCCCACTGGGGCATGATGAAAGGAGCAGGTGGAAAGAATGTGTATGAACCTTCAGGAATCTATATACAATAGGGACTTGAAAAGTGATGGTTGGTCTGGAAACTGTAGAATGGCGAAAGGGCCGAAAGGTAACACTTCAAAGAGCTGAGCAAGAGAGGATGAAAAAGAGAATGTCAGCATGGGAGGAATGCAAAGGGTCAATAGACTGTTCTGTACAATATTTATAAAACTTTTGCCATCTGCAGGCGTATATCGACATAGTGGAGGGTCGCAAACTATGGTAGAAAGGTTAAATGCTGTCAACTGTCGCCACTCAATGTCCAAGGAAGGAGAAGGGTTGACAGGTTTGGGTGGAGGACCCTCCCCTGCTGCTGCAACAGAAGATCCTCCTGAAGGGGAAACCTGATCAGAGGATTGATGTTCAACTGCAGACATCCTAGATACCAAACTCTCCATGCCCAGTTCGGAGCCACAAAAATGACTTGAGCCCAGTTGCTTCTGATCTTCTTGAGCATTCTGGACCCGAAAGGTATGGGCGTAAAGGGGGCCTGAGCTCGGTTCGAGACTGAAAGCGTTGTCGAGCAAGAGCCGCCATGGAAACTCCAAAGCGCAAAACTGTTGACATTGTACGTTCTCGATGGAGGCAAACAGATCCAACCAAGGCTCTCCCAACTGCTGAAAGAGTCCTTGCACTACCTCCGGATGGAGACTGCACTTGTGATCCGCTAAGCACAGACTGCGGAGTTAGCCCGCCCTGGAGTTAAGGGAACCGACCAGGTATTGAACTACCAGGGATATGCCCTGTTTCAGCCAAGTCCAGAGGTGCTGGGCCTCATGACAAAGTCTATGACCCCACCCCGCCTTGTTTGTTGCAGTACCACTTGGCAGTGGTGTTGTTCCTGAACACCTGAGCCAGCCTTCCCTTGATGGATGGTAAGACAGCTTTCTGTGCCAACTGGACCACACGAAGCTCCAACAATTTGATGTAGAGCCAAGCTTTCGCTAGAGACCAGAGTCCTCTGATCTCCACCTCTCCCAGATGGCCGCCCCATCCCAGGAGTGACGCATCTGACACTACTGTGAAATCTGGCTGGGACAGGGAGATGTCTGTCTGTGACCCATTTGCGGTTTGTCAGCCACCACAGCAGAGCTTGCACAGTTCCTGCCGAGATCTGGACCAAATCGGTGAGATTCCCCCGATGCTGTACATCGGTATCATAGCCTGAATATCCTGGACTCCCCGCTCAGGAGGATAGGCCCGAAACTGCACTGTGCATGAACGGCTCCGATGAAAGGGAGCGTCAGAGGGAGTCAGATGTGACTTCGGCACCTTGATAATACACAGCAAGTGTAGTAGGTGTGCCATAGTCTGGAGGTGGGAGACAACTGCTTGGGATGAGCCTGCCTTCAACAGCCAGTTGTCGAGACAGGGGAAGACGAACTCCTGATCTCTACAGATGAGCTGCGACCAACGCTATCACCTTGCTGAACACCCAAGTGGCACTGGTGAGGACGAAGGGGAGCACGGTAAACTGAAATTGCTTGTGGCCCACCGTAAACCGCGGTAGCGGTGATGGGCAAGCAGGATGGTAATATGGAAATAAGCATACTGCAAGTCCAATGCTGCCATCCAGTCTCCCGGGTCCAGGGAAGACAGAACCTGAGTAAGAGTGAGCATCTTGAACTTCTCTTTCTTGAGGAAGTAGTTGAGGGTTCTGCGGTTAAGGATAGGACAAAGGACCCCAACCACAGCCTACTTCTGGCGCCGGAACCCTCTCTATAGCTCCCCTGGCCAAGAGTCTTGACTTCTTCTCGAACCAAAGCAAGGTGATCCTCCGTCAGCCAATCGTATGTTGGAGGTATGGAGGGAGAGGTAGTCTTGAAGGGGAGGGAGTAACCCCATCAGACTATTTGCAAAACCCACCTTTCGGAAGTGCTGTCCCGCCAGTGGCCAAGTTGAAGGCATACCCTGCCACCAACTGGATGCCCATGATCTGGGAGGATCAGACTGGGAAGGTTTGGAGGCGGAGGAGGGAGAGGAGATTGTGGCTTGACCGGACTTCTGGCCACCTGACCAATGTCCACGGCCATGCAGAGGTTGCAGAACTTGTGCGGTCCTCTGGCTAGGGTAGGGCTGGCGTGGTTGGAAAAACCTTCCATAGCCAGGTAAGGAGCAGAAGGTGGACACAACACGGGATAATACTGAGCAGTCCACGGACTTGGCCTTAGCCCGCAACTCCTTGAAGTGCTCTAGAGCTGCGTTCGCCCGGTCTCCGTAGAGATGAGCGCCATCAAAGGACATGTCCATTAGGTTTGCTTGGACATCCCCCGAGAAGCCAGATGTCCCCAGACAGGCGAGTCGCCCAACTACCACCGTCAAGGAAATCGCTCTGCCCAGTGAGTCTGTTGTGCCAAGGCCAAAACATTTAGTAAACTTTGCTGCATCCATCCAGTCTACAAGAGCTTGGGAGAGGACAGCACGGGCCTCCTCCAGGACTTGTGGCAGCATTTGTGCAACCGTCTGCCACAGGGAATGGGAGTAACAGCCTAATAGGCATGCAGCGTTTACAGACCGCAATGCTAGGGTGGTGGACATTTTTTTCCCTTCCGAAGCAATCAAGCCTCTTGGATTCCCTATCCAGGGGTGCGGAAGGGAATACGCCACAGGAAGTAGAGGCTCAGACCATCAAGCTCTCGGGGGTTGGGTGAGGTGAGGAAAGCTGGGTAGCCCATTTCAGGGCAGTGGTGGCGGGGCCATTGTTCTATTCACGGGAGCCCCCTTGCTGGGTTTGGAGCAGGTCCCCAGAAGAACATCAGTCAAGGCCTCATTAAATGGCAGCAAGGGTCCCATGGTGGAGACACCAGGCTGCAGGACCTCTGTCAAGACATTAGTCTTGAATGCCACAGTAGGAAGCTGCAGGTCCAAGACCTCCGCAGACCTACGAACCACCATGCCGAAGCAAGTTTCCTGCTCCATAGCCAGGTTAGGAGGGAAAAACATGCCAGGCTCTGGAGAGGTATTCAACCCACTGGCATCAGCCAGTGCCTCATAACATTATTTCTCCTGTGCAAGGCGGGACTTCCAAACGGTCCTGCGTCTCCTCTCAATCCTCCTCCAATCTTAGCCAATAGAAATAATGCTGAGGATATGACAGCCAAAAGATTCCATCGGCGCCAGTCTCTGCGTCGGTGGATGTGTGACCTGTTCTGAGTCATCAGCGTTAAGAATGGGGATGTGGGTAGCGGCAAGGGTCTTGCCATTGGACGCCGCATCAGGTTAGGTCGAGTAAGTACGACCAGCACCGGTCCGGATCCATGAGGAGCCTGGCGTGCTGGGACTGGAGCTGCGGAACCCAGAGGAACTCCTTCCACTGAGCCTGTGGAACCCCAAAGGCGCACCGGCAGAGTCAATCTGCCTGGATAAGACGCACATGGCATCATAAAACTCTTAACTGGGTGGTGGTCGCTCCCAATCACGGAAAAGGATAGAAACGCGGAGCTGATCCACGTACCCGCTCCATGGAGTGGGGACTCGAACACCGAGACTCCTCCGTCTTGTCGGGTGATGGACGGGGCTAAGTCAAAGCATGCTTTGGCTTCTTCTGCTTATTACCAGAACCCTTCAAAATTTTTAAATGGGAAGACAAAGACCTGGATCCCCTGAAGCAGTGCTCTGACCTTACTCAAGACCAAGTGGGAAGCAGATCTGCGAGGTCTCAGACGCCGGATGAATGACCACAAGCAGCTTTAGGGACCGTTCCCTCAACGCTTTTGCCTCCATGGCACGGCAGTCGGAGCACGACTTGAGGTCGTGGTCGTTCTCCAGGCACCAAAGGCACCCAAGAGGGGGGGTTGGGGGTGTCTATAAAAGACATGGCACGCTGATAGGATCCACATGGTTTGAACTTAGAGTTCTTTTTAGACATCCTACACACCCCCCCCCAAAAAATACAACCAAAAGTTGGGGAAAAAAAAATGAGAGGGGGTATCTATTCGTCAGGTCTGTGCTGACTGGCGCACAAAGAAAAGAACCGATGTCAGCGCACTGAGGTGGCCCTTATATATAGGACGCAGACGACGAACTCTGCACCATACAATGTCACGCAGATTTGACTGATATCACCTATCGGCACGCAGGGGTACTGCTGAAAAAAATCTTACGGATCCAGGATGATGCCTGGAAGTTCACAGGTAACCAATCAGCAGCTAGAGATGTCTATCAGATGGTGCCCTTATTCCCAAAAAAGACACAAGAATGGCCACGTTCTTGGCTACATTTATCAGGGATCCTGTGAGAAAGTGGCTCTGTATATACTGTTCCCAAATAGCTACAGTATGCACAGAGTCCACAGTCCCCAGAGGTTTGGCAGAGGCTAAAGTTAGATATAACCTTACTCTCTAAAGTGGTAGCTTGGTCTAGCAGTAAGGCAGTATCAGAGGACAGTGTAAAGCATTTGTTGTACACACTCAGTCAGCAAATGGTCTCACACACTCAAGAACTGAACTCTAGGCCAATGGTTTGTATATAAAAATATATGGTTGTTTTATTTTAAAACCGACAATAGGTATCAAAATATACTTTCTCAGAATGAGATGCTTTAGTTAAATACTTTGCAATAGGCAATTGACTTTTGCATGTAATAGTTACAGTTTGTTGTAATAGGCAACACAATTTCAAACACAATAATACATTGAGCTCAATGGGAATTTTAAGTTATATGCAATTGATTACTTTCAGGATTACTATTCTAACTCCAGGACTGGATCCTAGATTCAGTCCTGGGACAGTTCTTGGAAACAAATGAGTAAATACGTTTTAGTTACTGTTGTGATTTTTAAGCAATATATTGCTATTTTAAATGTTCCAATTCAACCAATGTTGCAGGTAAGTGGGGTTAGGGTTACTTTTTCTAGGTCAGTGTTGGATCCTGCATCCAGCACTAGTGTACCACCTGTAAGCAGTTGAGAAACTGCGTTTAAGTTATACAGGCGATTTTTAACGAATATTTATAAGTTTGCAAAATCGACACAGAAGAAATTTCACAGAAAAACAGTCAATGGTTTCCTATGGAAGAAAATTCAAGTTACGGGTAAAGTATGTTCTCGTTACCTTTGTAATCCAGTGCTAGGCTCCTAGGCTCAGTACTGGGACATCTATCTAAAACAGTTAAGTAATTACGTTTTCACAGTTGGTAAGATTTTTAAAGAATATTTGTAGTTTGCAAAAATCGACACTTAGAAGAAATTTCGCAGAAAAAACAGTCAATGGTTTACTATGGGACAAAATTGAGTTAGTGGTAAGTACGGTCATTAGTACTTTTCAGGATTAGTGCTGGGCACCAAGATCCAGCACTGGGATCTCTCCTAGTAGCAGGTGAGTATTTCCATTTTCGTTACTCGGTTGATTTTAGGTGAGCATTTTAAAGTTTAGAAACTCCAAAGAAATTTCAAGAGAAACCAGTCAATGTTACCCTATGGAAGAAAAGTGCGTTATCGGCTTTTGGGTAAGTACTCGACTGGCAGAGTTAAGGTTCTGGGCAGAGACTAAGGGGTCTCTCAGGGTCAGGTAAGTACAGTTGTTACACCCTCAGCGGCACAGGGGCAGCCGGGTGCAGAGTGAGTTAGGCCAATGTTATCCTATGGGAGGCAGGGGGCCCTTGGTTGGTGGCTGCGGACTAGCAGGCTACGCGGCTGTGGGAGCTGGGCTCCTGGTCACTTGCTCAGGGCAAATGGGGAAGTAGGTAGGAATAGAAGTTGCACTGCCAGGGCCACTTGGGCAGCAAGGTGCAGGGTGCTTTTGAGCCTTCGGGTGCTCAATGGATTGCAATGGAAAAGCTCAAGGACTAACAAAAGGCTGCAAGCTCGGGGACTAAGATTCTTCAGGTGTGACCACCACTTCGAGAGGTAAGTTGGGTAGTTGGAGGATCGGTAGGTACCCAGGAGTCGGGCACAGGGGGCCGCAGGGAGCCGGGTGCAGGGGTGCCTTTTGGTGTCGGGAAATCTTACCCTCTGTTGATCGTGGTTGAGGGGGTCCCTGGTTCTGAGGCTGCAGGCATCATCAGGAGCATCGAGGTGGGTCCTTGGGTGCCGGATTCGGGGTCACAGTCGCCGGGGGGGACGTCCTCTGGGTCTTTGTCCACTCCAGAACAGGCCAGGCCATGCTTGGCGGTTGCAGAGTGTGCAGGGTTCGCGGTTCTTGGCTGATGCCAGGGGTTAGATACTTGCTTTGAGCAGAGCCACTGCTTGTGGGAGTCCCAGATGCTCAGTCACAAGGTAGCCAGGTCCTCCGGGGTTTGTGAGGTTGCTGGCAAAAGGAGGCGTAGGTATTTAGCAGGAGCAGGTTCGAGGGTGGACAGGCCTGTAGGGCTAGGGCCAAAGCAGTTGGTGTCTTCCTCTTCTTAGCAGCTGCACGGCAGGTCTTCTTTCTTCTTGATCTTCTTTGCTGTTTTTGGAATCTGGAATCTAAGGAAAGGAGGTTCAGGGTGCCCCTAAATACTAAATTTAGGGGTGTTACAGGTAGGTAAATGGCAGGGACCACTGGGTCCCTGCCCTGGGGTGGGTACACCCCTATCCTGCCACTCTCTTGTGGGAGGGGGGCAGTGGTCTAGTCCTGATTGGGCAGGGCTCCCCATCTTCAAGATGGCGAGAGCCCGGGGACGTGCTTCCCCTCACCTCCCCCACCTGAGGGGTGGGGTTGGCAGAGGCTGGCAAACCCCCTGTCCTTCCTTGGGGTTTCCGGCCAGTCTTCCCGCCAGAGAGGGGGTTGATAACCGGTAGGGGCCATTTGCTGGGTACAAGCAAGTGGCCTGGAGAAGCTCACAAAGGTGAAATGCCTGAAGCTTCCCCTGCCCATCCTGGGGAAGGAGACTTAGCACCTCACCCAGGATGTGCATTGATGCAGGCCCAGGAGAGCAGATTGCTCTCTACCCAGGGGTCCAGCAACATATCTGCTGTGTGGCTGCCTAGGCAGCCCCTCAGACAAGACATGGATTGTAGGTTAGGTACAGGGGGCATCTCTAAGATGCCCTCTGTCGTGCATCTTACAGTAAATCCCACACTGGCATCAGTGTGGGTTTACTGTGCTGAGAAGTTTGATACCAAACTTCTCAGTCTTCAGTGTAGCCATCATGGTGCTGTGGAGTTCGTGTTGACCACCTCCCAGCACCATATACTCTTAATGGCAGCACTGCACTTAGTGCCCAGGAATGGACCTGGGTACTGTAGGGGCACAGGGCTCATGCACCTGTACCCACACCACTGGCATTAGGCACCCAGCTAGAGGGGTGACTGAGGTATGCCAGGGCAGTGTGTGTGTCGTGGGCATGGCACACAGGCATGTGTGCCATGTCGACTCTTTGTTTTGTTCTGCACCAATACACACAGCCTGCAAAGGCAGTGTGTGTGTGTCAGGGTATAGGGCCTCATAGGGTGGCACAATAGGTGCTGCTGCCCTTAGGGGCCTTCTCTGGTCACAAGGCCCTTGGCACCTAGGGTACCATTTACCAGGGGCTGACATGTGACCAGAGATACCAATTGGGTTTTGGCAGTTTTTAGGGAAGGAACACAGGCCCTGGGCACCTGATTGGCAGGAGCCCAGGGCACTACAAGGAAAAGTACATCAGTTATCAGGCAACAAGTGGGGGGGTTACTGCAACAGAAACCCACTTCCTTACAGATCCCAAGAAGGGGATCGATAGGTCATAGCGCTCGTGCCAGGACAAGATCCTGGATGCTGTCGGACCCATGCCTCAGATTCTGGACAAGGCAAAAGAGGCCAAATTACCAGAGGTCCTTTCGGGCTGGGCTCGGAGGGCCGTTACATTTTCTTGCGGAACACTACCAGTCCTCCCGGGAACAAAGCTCCAGGCATGCGCTTAACCAGGACAATGCCCGCATCGCCAACTTCTATCCTACCAGGAGCCAGTGATTCAAAGGCAGGTGCAGCGCCAGAGTACACGCAACCAACTCCATTACCAAGAGTGAGTGTTCCCCCTTCTTCCCACATAAAAGAAGGGGGCAATCTGGCAAAATTCTCCCACCAATTACTGTGTCTCACGACAGATGCTGGGTACTCCAGACAATTCGAGACTTTCAAGTAGAATTCTACAGGTCAATCTGCCAGCAGGGGTGGCCCAGACAACTATTTCCTCTTCAACAAGGAGGCCATATATCAGGCCACCCCACATCCCAAGGGCTTCGACCGCAATCTTTTCCTGGTTGACAAACAGAACAGGGTCAACATTCTGTAAACAAATCACAGAGAATTCGACAAATGGCTGAACCACCATTTCAAGATGGAAGGAATTCATCATCTTCGCGATGTAATCCTGCCATTTGATTGGATGGTGCGCCCCGACCTGAAGGACGCTTAGCTGACCATTACAATGCTTCCACCTCATTGGCGTTTGCTTCAGTTCAGGTGGCTGGACCAGAAATTCTAATTCACTGCTCTCCCCTTTGGGCTCTCTTCGGCACTGTGGTGCTTCACAAAGGTCTAAAGCCAGTAGCAGAGCATCAGCAAGCACAAGGGATGACATGAGCTACCTGGATGACATGCTCATTATGAACGTATGACCCAGGAAACTTGCTACACCTGCAGACGACAATGGACCTTTTGAACAGTCTGGGGTTTGCGATAATCGAGAGCAAGCCACTCCTAATTTCTTCCAGTTCCATAGAGTTATTAGGGTTTGTGATCGATTCATCATCAGAAACTTTGGGCCTTCCATTTCCGAAGGTGGCAAAGATTTGGCAAGAATTGAGGCAAGCTCTGGCTAGACAATACACCTCCCTTCGGCAACTAGCACGGCTGGTGGGGTTGCTGTCCTTCATTCAGGCAATCTTTCCTGGGCCTCTACATTACAGAGCGCTTCATCATCTCAAAGCCCATCACCTGTGGAAAGAACTCTCGTACTCCCAGCTCGTACCCATGTCAGACAAAGCAAAGGCAGAGGTTTGCTGGTGGTTCGCCACATGGAGGCAGCGAATCGGAGAGCGATCTTCAGATCCAAGCCAGATTTGGTCATCGAGTCAGACGGCAGCATTTTGGGCTAGGGCAACCACGGGGGGGGGGGAAACTCTACACAGGAGGAATCTAGTAACAAGAATAGCGCATAAGCTGTCTAGAGCTCCTGGCGAGGTCCTTTGCAGTCTGCTGCAAGACCAAGGACAGAATCCAGTCTTGTATGCTCCTTAAGATGGACAATGTGTCAGCAGTGCAATACATCAACCAACTGGGGTGAACCAGATCGAAAAACCTATCGGATCTAGCGTGGGAATCTTGACAATGCTGCCTGGACCATCACATCTCGGTCACAGGCATATACCTTCCCAGCCAAGCGAATCAAGTGGTGGATTGGCATTTTTGCCATCTTTACGATTCGAGCCTCTGGAAACTAGATTCGGAGGAATTTTTCTTGCTCAAGGACAAATGGGGGCCTCTGTCAGTGGACCTGTTCGCAGCCTGGTTGGATCACTAGTTGATCCGGCTTTTCAGTTGGAGACCAGTCCCGCAAGCGGTGGAGACGGATACGTTCAAACTTGAAGGAACGCAAGAAAAGACTTGTATCTTTTCCCCATTTTCAATGATCACAAGGTGTGAGAAAGTGGCTCTGTATATACTGTTCCCAAATAGGTACAGGGTGTACAGAGTCCACAGTCCCCAGAGGTTTGGCAGAGACTAAAGTTAGATATAACCTTACTCTCTAAAGTGGTAGCTTGGTCGAGCAGTAAGGCAGTATCAGAGGACAATGTAAAGCATTTGTTGCACATACTCAGTCAGCAAATGGTCTCACACACTCAATACCTGAACTCTAGGCCAATGGTTTATATATAAAAAAAAATATGCTTGTTTTATTTTAGAACCAACATTAGGTATTAAAATACACTTTCTCAGAATGAGATGTTTATATAAATACTTTAGCAATATGCAATTGACTTTTGTAGAAAGTTACAAGTGGTTGCAATAGGCAACAATTTTAAACACAATCATGCACTGAGTTCAATGCAAGTTTCAAGTTATTTGCAACAGATTACTTTTAGGATTACTTTTGGGATTCCAGGACTGGATCCTAGATTTAGTACTGGGTCAGTACCTAGAATCATGTGATAAAAGTCGACTTAGTTATTGTTATGATTTTTAGACAATATTTTGCTATTTTAAAAGTTGACACAAAAAATATTTCAAAGAAAACAGTCAATGATTCCCTATGGAAGAAAATTCAAGTTGCAGGTATAGTATGTTCTCGTTATTTTTGTAATCCAGTACTGGGTGCCTAGACTTAGTACTGGGACCTTTATCCAAAACAGGTAAGTAATTACGTTTTCACAATTTATTAAAGAATATTTAAAGTTTGCAGAAATCGACACTTAGAAGAAATTTCACAGAAAAACAGTCATGGTTTCCTAAGGAAGAAAATTGGGTTACTGGTAAGTACGGTTGTGAATATTTTTCAGAGTCAGTGCTGGGTACCAAGATCCAGCACTGGGAGCTCACCTAATAGCAGGTGAGTATTTTTGTTTTCTTTACTGGGCTGATTTTTGGTGAGTATTTTAAGTTTTGAAAAGTCCACATTTAAAAGAAATTTCAGGAAAAACCAGTCAATGTTACCCTATGGAGAAAATGTTGTTATCGGCTTTAAGGTAAGTACTCGACTGGCAGAGTTAAGGTTCTGGGCATAGACTCAGGGGTCTCCCAGGGTCAGGTAGGTACAGTTGTTACACCCTCAGCGGCACAGGGGCAGCCGGGTGCAGAGAGTTAAGTCCAATGTTATCCTATGGGAGGCAGGGGGGCCTTGGTTGGTGGCTGCTGACTAGCAGGCCACGCAGCTGTGGGAGCTGGGCTCCTGGTCACTTGCTCAGGGCAAATGGGGAAGTAGATAGGTGTAGAGGTTACACTGCCAGGCCCACTCGGGCGGCTGGGTGCAGGGTGCTTTTGAGCCTTTGGGCGCTCAATTGGTTTCAATGGGAAAGCTCCGGTTTAGAAAAATACTGCAAGCTCGGGGACGAAGATTCTTCGGGTGCCACCATCACTTCGAGAGGTAAGTTGGGCGTCGTGGGAAGTCCATGGGTGCTGGACTCAGGGTCACAGTCGCCGTGGGGTCGTCCTCGTGGTCTTTGTTCACTCCGGCACAGGCCAGGCTTGGCGGGTGCAGAGTGTGAAGGTTTCGCGGTTCCGGGCTGATGCCAGGGATTAGAACCAGATTTTGAATAGAGTCTCTACTCATGGGAGTCCCAGGTGATTAGAGTCAAAAGGTAGCCAGGTCCTCCGGGGTTTGTGAGGTTGCTTGCCACAAGAGATGCCGGGTTGGAGCAGGAGCAGGTTCGAGGGTCGACAGGCCGGTAGGGCTGGGGCCAAAGGAGTTGGTGTCTTCCTCTTCTTAGCAGCTGCAGGGCAGGTCTTCTTTCTTCTTGCTCTTCTTTGTATTTCGGAATCTGGGGAAGGAAGGTTCAGGGTGCCCCTAAATACTAGATTTAGGGGCGTTAAAGGTAGGTGAAGGGCAGGGACCAATGGGTCCCTGTCCTGGGGTGGGTACACCCCCTATCCTGCCTCTCTCCTGTGGGAGGGGGGCAGTAGCCTAGTCTTGATTGGGCAAGGCTTCCCATCTTCAAGATGGCGAGAGCCCGGAGATGTGCTTCACCTCGCCTCCCCCACCTGAGGAGTGGGGTTGGCAGGCTGGCACATCCCCTGTCCTTATTTGGGGTTTCCGGCCAAGCTTCCCGCCAGAGTGGGGGGTTGCAGTGGCCTGGGGAAGCTCACAGAGGCGGCATGCCTTTGAAGCTTCCCCCTGCCCATCCTGGGGGAGGAGATCTAGCACCTCGCCCAGGATGTGCAATGTTGCAGGCCCAGGAGAGCAGGGGCTCTCCTACCCAGGGGTCCAGCAACAGGTCTGCTGTGTGGCAGCCTAGGCAGACTCTCAGACCAGACGTGGATTGTAGGTTAGGTTTCAGGGGGCATCTCTAAGATGCCCTCTGGGGTGCTTGGTACATTAAATCCCACACTGGCATCAGTGTGGGTTTAATGTGCTGAGAAGTTTGATACCAAACTTCTCAGTCTTCAGTGTTGCCATTATGGTGCTGTGGAGTTCGTATTGGACGAGCTCTCAGCACCATGTACTCTTAAATGGCAGCACTGCACTTACAGTGCCCAGGAATGGACCGGTGTACTGTAGGGGCACAGGGCTCCTGCTCCTGTGCCCACACCACTGGCATAGGACACCCAGCTAGAGGGGTGGCTGATGAATGCCAGGGCAGTGTAGGTGGTGGGCATGGCACACAGGGATGTGTGCCAGGTCGACTCTTTGTTTTGTCTTGTACCCAGACACTCAGCCTGCAAGGGCAGTGTGTGTGTGTGTTAGGGTACAGGGCCTCTAAGGGTGGCACAATGAGTGCTGCAGCCCTTAGAGGCCTTCCCTGGTCACAAAGCCCTGGGAACCTAGGGTACCATTTACCAGGGGCTGACATGTGGCCAGTGTTTGCCAATTTGGGTTTTAGGTTTTTAGGGAAGGAACATAGGCCCTGGGCACCTGATTGGCAGGAGTCCAGGGCACACTCAGTCAAAGTACATTCAGCAAAAAGTGGGGGCATACCATGCAAGAAAGATGGCACTTTCTCAAACGAGGGTGTCAGCTCTGGTCCGGAGGCAGAAGTGGTCTTGGTGACACCGGTTTGGAGGTCGCAAGTTTGGTTCCAAGTTCTGGTAAAACTTTCTTGGGATTCTCCAATCCTTCTACCCCACTTTTAATCTCACCTACTTGATCAGAACCTTGTGCAGCATCGTCTGATAGCTGAAAGCTCCCTCCGCCTCATGGTTTGGCAGATTACAGGTAACATTGGAAAATTCCAGGACTTTCGAGCCAGGCTGAAATCCTCTTGTTCAAGGCATGGGCAGACAGTGGGACCACAAGGTGTAGATCGGCTTGGACAAGATGGATGGGTTGGTGTGTATGACGGGGTCTGGATCACGTGGACGCAGGCATAGTTCAGATTCTGAATGTGTCAGATCTATCCTCTCAAGGTTTGGCATACCACTCCATCAATACTTTTCGCTCCGCTATTTCTGCAGGTCATGTTCGGATTGACGGCTCCCATGTGGGAGAACAACGCTTTGTGAGGAAGTTGCTGTGGGGTATACACTCTCCTTGCCTTGTATTCAACCTTGTGGGATGTTAATCAAGTCTTCAATCATTTCCTATTCTGGCAATCTAATAGATTCCTATCACAGAAGGAACTTTCCGCCAAGTTGGCCATGTTATTGTGCCTGATGTCATGTAGAAGGGCTTCCGACGTTAGATCTCCCAGGTAGAGTGTTTTCCCCATCCGCAGTTTCTTTTACAGTCAGTAGGAAAACTAAATCGAATACTAGTTCTCATTACGGTCATTTGCTGATTCTCCTAAACTGCGTATAGCGAATGGTTTGAAAGCATATTAAGAGATAACGGAAGAGCTCTACCCGCCGAGTGGGATACCGCTCTTTAGTGCCCTGAGAAAGCAATACAGAGCAGTTTCTTCTCCCACGACTGCCCATTGGGTACGCTGGGTCATGCAAGAGGCAGGAATTAATGTGGGAAATTTTGAGGCACACTCTGCGAGAGGGGCGATGGACTCCCAAGCATGCCACTTATGTGCCCAATTGGAAGACATCTTAAATGCAGAGGACTCGTCCTTGGATTCTACCTTTATGAATACAAGATGGGGGCCTGGAAGGGCCTGAAGCCAGACCTCTGTTCCTTCTACTACAATTAAAATGTGCTAGGCAACATTTTAAGTGCCTCGTCAAGCACCATTCACTGTCTATCCCAGAGTCACACAGAGGCCAACACTACCGCACCCCCCCACCCCCCTTCATGCCTGCACAACACCCATCCAACTTCAAACTGCCATCTAATGACCTGGCACCCTCAAACAACAAAACACTCCAACTCATGCATTTGAATGCACACACTGTTGTGACACACTCCAGACATGGAAGACCCCAACCTCAATGCACTAGCAAAAGAAAACCAGGTTCAACACCACTTTCCAGATACCCTTGTACTCACAAGCTATAATATTCAGTTTCCATATCACATACACAAAAAAAGAGCCAGCCTCATCATTCAAAAGTAATTTGGGTCATGTATCCTAGGTAAACAAGTGGCAATTAAGTCCATACACTTCCTCACATGCCAAATTCAACTATCGACAATCCAGTCCACAACCTCCTTTCTGACTGTCTTTGCGGACAGAACAGATTCCACAGACAAAAGATTAGACTTCCTTTCCACCTCTTACATACAGCATCCCAATACCACCCTCCTCAGGGATGTCCACTTCCCTAATAATTCAAGCTCAAAGAAAACAAGACAGGCCCTACTAAATCACAGAAACTCAATATTGTAATGCATGTCATAGAAGCAACGTCGAAGGCCACATCAATGACCAGACATTTCCAACTATCCAAATGGAAAGCACCCACAGCCCTGGACGGACTATTCCATCACCAAGCACAACCCATGAGCTCACGTCAGTTTCTCTCGGAAGCTTGTCTGCGCCCTCAGATGCCAATCCCATCAGAAGATTGGAGGGACCAGTGTGACAATTCCTAAACTGGAATCGTTTTAGACTGAAAAGGAGATAACCCACAGAACAGGGAGGTGGGCTGGCGGAGAGGCATCTGCAGTTAGATTGAGCATCCACTAGAAAGAGCATTCCAGAAAGTAAGTAACTTGTTCTTCTGGTAGATACTTCTAACTGCAGATTCCTTATTAATAGATACCAAAGCAGTACCACCCAAGGTGGAGGGTCTGTGGAATGGCTAAGATCAAAAAGTCCTGCACAACCAAGCTTGCAAATGCCCATCGTGAAGTACCCGAAAATCAAGGCAATAGTGCTTTGTGAACATGCACACGGATGACCACGAAACCCTGTGACAAATACCCAGGACAGGCGTACCAACAAAGTGGTTGCAGCCTTAGCCCAGGTGGAATGTTCCCGTCAGACCTTCTGGAGGGTGCTTCTTAGATAGGGCAGCGAGAACTGCCCCTCGTGAGATGGTCCACCCAAACACCCTGCTTTTCTTTGCCCCCAGACAACCCAACAAATAGCTGATCATCCACCAGATCTTGCTTGGTACGATCGATGTACAAGCTCAGCGCTCTTGGGGTCCAAGTGTTAGAGTCTCATCTCCGCTTTTGAAGGATGAGGCAGAGATTAGAAGGTCAGAAGAGTGATAGCTTGCCTGAAATAAAAAGTACATCACCACCTTCAGCAGAAATGTTGTTAGATTTCTTGGTACCAGCTTATCCATAAAAAAAGGTTGCATAAGATCTGAAGCTAATTGCACAATGTACTAATGCCATCACAACCAGAAATGCCATCTTTAAAGGCAGGAGGCTCAAAGAACAACTATATAGGCTCAGATTGGATGCATATTAGGCAAGTAGGAATCAAATTTAAGCCCCACTGTAGCAACAAAGAGCTTCAGTGGAAACATATGTTGCTAAGCTATAATAAATACCAGAGTTCTCTGATCTCTCCAAGGTGGCATCCTCAACCAGGAAGTGATATATCCATCACCATCAGTGATATGCCGCTGGTCTAAACGCAATCAAGAAGTTACTACTGCAGATCGAGGGCAGTCTCCTTAGAAACCTGGATGGACTGACAGGTTCCCTTCGTGCTGGGCCCACAGACTTCATATCCCATTGTAGGCTCACGTGTGCCATCTGGCATGATCAGAGACCAGGACGCAGGAGGCCAGAAAACCAAGAAACCTCAGCCTTCCTCAATGAGACCCAGGACAGAAGCTAAAAACATCCGGACCATAGTCAAAATATCCTGGAATATGCGATCTGGAGAGAAGGCCTTTAAAAGCACACTGTTTACCGAATAGCTAAGATGAAAGGAAGTCTCTGTAAAGGAGACTGGTTTAATGAGAACCCACAAGATTTAATGATGTTTGCCGTCGTCGAGAGGAGGTCAACAACTAACAGCCAGTTGTTGTGTTAGGGAAAGACTGGGACCTCTGAAGAGTAGAGACCACCTAACACCTGAACCCTCTAGGAACACTGGTGACGCCATAAGGGAGCATAGCAAATTAAAGGTGCCCATGGCCCACCTTGAACTGCAGATAGCACCTGGGGGCCTGCACAACAGGGATGCGAATACAGACATCCTGCAGCTGAAAGAAGTGGCTGACCCTGCTTCTTCCAGGATGGCTGTGTGATGCTAAAGGCACAATAAAGAGGTTTAGAAGTTGTGGCCAGAACGGTGGGGATTGGGATGCACGCCCTCAAACGCCTGCTCGCTGTCTTTTGGGCCCCGGCCCAGACTGGAAAGGGCTGGGAGGCTTATTGTGTGGGCAGTGGGGAATGACACTGCTGATACACCAGGCTCCCAGAATATCCCTGAAACCCTGCAAGAGGGAGGGGGTGGGGGAATTGTCCAACTGGTGTCGAAAGGCCAAAAGAGCGCTCACTTGTTGCCAGGGAATCTTTAAAAAAAAAAATGTATTTAGGGGTGGGGGCTGACCAAGATGGGCATGCCAATGCCCCCACAACATTCCAGTGTTTGAGGGGAGGGGTGGCAGAAATCACACTAGGCACCATGGATTTGAATCCGCCCCTGAAAGTGCAGAACGGACTGACATCAGCGCAACATGGGTGCACTTATATGTAGCTCTACACACCACTTCTGGAGTAGAATGTAGTTGGTGCAGAGTTGCACGGCACAATCTATCTGCATGTAGGAGCACTGCTTTTCGCGCTACCAGATCCAGTATGGTGCCTGTGGATATTCGCAAGATGAGGAATACGTGATTAGAAGTATCAATCACAAACAGCCTACTATCTCACCACTCAACACCCTGAAGTCTCCAATGGGATTCACTTGCAATGTTTTTCTATGGTCCTACTCTAACCTCTCCAGCAGACACCCGTTCGGCCACCTGACTAAGTCCTAAAAAACGTCCCATTTCCTGTAGAATCTGCTAGGGAACCATTGTGTCCATAGTCATCTTCAATATCTAGGTGGAGCCCCTTGGAATCTAACACATTGATGAGCGCATCAAAATTCACAATATGCAACTATACGGAAACGCCTCCACTTTCAACATTGTATCCAAAGCGCCTCCTTCATTTCATTCAGGATAGAAACTTCTAGTAATCTTTAGCCATCTGCTGGAACTGTAGCTTAGCATTTTGAGTTTCCAAGTAAGCCTTATCGACAGCTTTTAATGTGCATCTCTTTAAATTATCACAATCTTGAGTAAACAGAGTTTGGTTGTGATAAGCAGATATTTCTCCAAAAACATCTACAGATCATTTAAAGCCTGCTGCTTCACCCACAATGTGTATATGGGACTTGGAACCCACTGCCCAGTTAAGGATATGTGCTTGAAACTCTTGCAATCACCCAATTCCAGTATGTGTAACCTAACGTTTTACAGATGAGAAAGGTTAGGCTGCATGGCAAAAAACCCTGGATAGTCCTGAACAGGGCTAAAGATCCAGAGAGGGCTTAACGAGGAGAGGAACACGCAATCATCATCTATACTTCCAGGGGCTCAAAGTAGCTGCACTGAATCTATGACTCTCGGCAACCTGCCAAAAAGTCAGTAAGGAACTCAGGATCCACCTTTTAACACATTCTTCCTACACTCACTCATTCAACTGTATACTGCATCCCAAAAAAACAGAAAAAGATCTGTCACTTCACGTCCAAAGATATATATTCTCTGTGCTTTGTAAACGACTTCACATATTCCATTGCAACCCGTTCTTGGATTATGCCAACACATTGTACATTCATATGTTCACACTGGTTGTACTGTTATTTAAATCGTTTTACTGAGCTACAGCATCAATTTGTTTCTAACACTTCGAATTGCGTCACTTCGAAATTGTGATGTATTCTTGTGAAAAGAATGAAATTCAGCGTTACTGTGAAAAGCAACACTTCTTTGCTTAAAGCTCTACCCTATATCCTTAACCCTATATCCCATAACTAAACCATTACACCCTTAATCGCCATAGAACATACCCTCAATATCATGTCCCAAATACTTACCCCTAAACACTAAACACATGGATCTTTCTAGCCTGTTTAAAGCACAGTGTAAGTTCTTGCGGAGTTTAGTGGGGCTACCGCAAACCACTCCATCCATACCTCTTTGTTTGGATTTAGGATGTAACCCAATAAATGAGATGGCAAGGTTCAGATTGGTAGCCCTCTGGAGGCGGATTTGGACTTCTCCCGACCTTGTCCTTTTTGCTAATGAACTTGCTGAAGTTAGGTCTATTGAGGGTTCCGGGAGAATTCCATGGCTACGTACGGTAAAAACCATTTTGGTTGAAATGGGAATGGAACAGCTGTGGGTGTCCCCAGGTACCAATGTGTTTCCCACCAAACAAGAATTTAAAGCTCTGTACTGGGCCTCAGTTCGACAAACCCTAGTGACTGCCTCTAGCTCTACCAGTCTAACAGGAAGGTTCCTGATTAATAAGCTGGATCTCTCTCGCGAGAATTACTGGGATATTATTACCAGGCCTCTCGACAAGAAACTTTATCACCAGTTTCGGGTGGGATCCCTGCCTTTGAATTCATTCACAAAAAATTGGGCTTCTGGAGTAACCGAATTTTGTCAATGGTGCCCAGGCCATAAGGAGACTGAGGGTCATCTTTTATTTGCCTGTCCCATGTATCAAGACCCACGTAGGAAATGGATAAAACCACTGTTCCACCGCCTTACCTGCAGTAGGTCTGCGGAGGCCATTCGGGTATTAAAGACCAATACCTCAGAGTTGTTTGTGGTGAGCATAGCGAAATTTCTTGGTTGGGTTTGGATTATTAGAGCTAAAAAACAGGCAGAAAAGATTCCTCCTCTGAATTGTATTTAAAACATTATTGTTCTGATCTAACGTTGGACATTGTATAGTGTATTAAGACTGTTTTAATTACTGTTTTTATACTCTTTAAAATTATTTAGATGGGCTGTCTTTGTATTATTAGGATGTTAATAAGGGTTTTAATGTACTGATCTTATTGTGTGTAAAAATATTCGTAACTTGGACAGTTTATTGTGTATGTAAAGTATGAGTAGATTGATAATTGGTCCAAACCGTCTGTGTTGATCTTGCTGTCTTTTATGATTTTATTATCGAAATAAAGACTTTAAAACCTGAAACCTGAAACCACTATACCCAATCAATACCTTTAATCACCATACCCTAAAACCCTTCACCCATAACTCTTTACTGTGAACCCGTACCTAGACCACCTATACCCTAAACCTTCTAGCTTGAACCCAAACCTCATACCCTTTATCTTTAACCCCAAACCCTTAATCCCTACCCAAAGTCCAACATTCTACCCTGGGGTCTCCAACCTTTTCTGTAATAAGAGCTACTTCATCTCAAAGAAAATTATCCAGAGCAACTGATACGATTAGTATTCTAATAGTCATGCAAAATTCCACCAGTGGCCAACATATGCAAGATTACCAGCACCAATGTAAGAGGCTTTATCAACGTGGTATGCCTATACACTACAGTCATAGCTCCAATGTCCCTGGCACCAAATTAATAATAATAGTAGTAAGTCTCCAAAGTCACATGATTTAATCACTCATAAGCGCTTTGAATATATTTTGTAAATTCAACCATTTTTCTTCAAACATCAGTTTATGAGAAAATATACACATTTTAGCCTCAATGACACACTTTTCAGGGTTGGGATACATATTCTAATACAACCAAGCAAAAGCAAAAGCTAATTTGGTAGTCTGGACTCCACAATGGAGCGCTAACAGGTAGCTGAAGAGCCACGAGTTGCTCAAAAGCTACTCGTTGGAGAAGCCTGCTCTATACGCAAAAAACCCTGAGCCCTACACCCTTCATCACTAATACACACACAACTAGACCCCCAACCCTTAACTCTATACTCATTGCACTTGAACCTAAACCTTTCAACCTCTACACCCAACCTATACCCTCTACTTTTAGATTCTGTACCTTATACCCCTAACCATTTCACCCCATTCACATGGTCTTTAATTCTGTATATTATGGTAAGAAACACTACAGGAAGTGTACCTTGCTCAAAGGACTTATTTTTAGAACAGGGAAATACTTTTTAGAAGTGTCATTTACTAAGTTTTGAGGCACTCGTCTTGCCTCGCTATTTTTATTTATTGCTCTTCACTGTATAAACTGCTGGATTGCCTTTGGCGCTTGTACCATGAATAAAAAACAATTACCTTTAGTAAAGATTCTTGTGGTGGATATTCCATTCACCTGCACATTCCACACCTCTGAATATCCCAGGTGTCACACTGGTTCCAAAACCATCTGATATAGCTCTCACGCTGGTAGGGGGAGTGACATTGGAAGTAGAGCTATAGTGGCTACTCAGGAGCCTTAAAGCACAAACGTTTGCTCCCAGACATCTGTTTTTAATTGTGCCATTCGAGGAGGTAACTAGGGAAAACATCTGTATGGACAACATTGTGGAACAACAATCAAAACTGATAAGAGGACTATGACCCTCCTAAAGGACAGGGAAGAGTGTGGGGTTGGTGAGGAAACTCAGAGTACCCACCCAAAAGAAAGTTGATAGCTAAAGGTACGTAACTTTTTGATCTGATTGATACTTCTATCTGCAGATTCCTTTTGAATGGATTTTAAAGAAGTACTTGCACGTTAAGGAAGGTCAGATGACAAAATCCTGAAGAACGGAGCGAGCAAAATGGTCCTTGCTTTGCATCTCCAAGTCCAAACAATATTATGTGGAGAAGGTATGACTTGAGGCCCATGTCACCGCACTGCAGATTTTGCCTATTGGAACACCTCTAACCAAGGCTACAGTGGAAGGTTTTGCCTGAGGGGAATGACCATGGATTTACTCAGGCTATTCCATTTTAAGTGCATGTCACATTTAGATGGATACCACAATCCTGCAGGACAAAGTCCTTGTCTGAAACACGTTGGCTTTTCTTGCAGTTTGCGTACCCTCTGAAGAGCTGATCAGACTCAATTAATTTTGCGCTGTCAGTGTGACAGCATGCCGGTGGCCCAGACTATGTAAACGTTCCTCCTCCTTTGATGGATGGGTATAAAAAGGTGGGCAGTGTGAAAGACTGAGCCAAATGGAAGGGAATCATCACCTTTGGCTGTGAGAAGTTACTTTATTTCCAAGGACAAACCTGACCATAAAGGAAGTCTGTTAACAGCGGGAGACCGCTTAAGTCCTGCACATCACAGAAGTGTGTCTTCAAAGTCACAACCAGAAAAACGTTTTTCAGGGTTAACAATCGCAACATGCTTGGAGGGGCTCAAACGGAGCAACAATCACAAAGGTAAGAACAAGGTTCAAATCCCATTGGGTGTGACAATAGGAGTTGTGGGAAACCGCACAACCACCACTGACTTGAAAAGGGAATGTTGATCTGGAAAGCATAGAAAGGCTGTGAAAGTCGCCATATACTCCTTGACTGTCCCTACTGCACATCCCTAACTACAATGTTAACTGCAAAATGTCCAATAAATGTGGCTTCAAGTGGTCCATCTGGCATTCAGTGCACCAAATTATGAACCTGGTCCACCTATCGAAGTAAAAAATGTTTGTGGAGCAGCGACAAGGAGATAGGATCTACTAAACCACCTCCTGTGGCAGCTGAAAAGAACTCGGGTGTCCCTACTCAATCTCCAGACGGAAAGGTGCAGGTTTGGGAGATTGGGATGCAAAACCTGCCCTTCCAAGTGGGAGAGGATGGCCACCCTGAGAGGAAGATGAAGTGGAGGACACAAGGAGAAGTGTAGGTGGTCTGTAGACCACAGCCTTTTCGGCCAGTCCAATACAATGAGGATTACTTGGAAACAGTCTTGGCAAATTATCTTCAGAACCAGGGAAATCAAAGGTATCTGAAAAAAGTGCAGAAAAGTGGAAATTTAAACATGTCCCCCAAAGCATACTGCGCCAGATACTGGAGGGCACAGAACACAGCGTAATGGGTAATATGAACTGAGACGAGTGGCAAACAAATGCACCCGAGTTGTGGCCCAATGGACAAAGAGGTTGTGAACCACCTCTGGAGGGAGGTCCCATTCGTGGTTGTCAAAAATCATGCTGTCGGCCCTGATGCGCAATAGGCAGATGAGATTGTGAGTGACCAGCCACATCATGTTCTGGTATGCACATACAAATATTCTTGATGGAGAAAGTGAGACCCCCCCATGCTTGTTGACATACCACATTGTGGCCACATTGCTTGTCGATATCTGGATGGACTGGCTGCGAAGAGAGAAAGGACTTGAGTGCTAGCTGCCTGTAGCTCGAGCATCTGCTTCCTTGGGGACCAGAAGCCTCTGAACTGCAGTTCCTCCAGACATGCAAGCCCACCTGAAAGTGGAGGTGTCCACCAACACAGCAACCACAGCTGTGGGCATGGTGCAAAAGAATCGCTTGTGAGTCAGGTTCTCCTCTGTGAACCAACATAAAGTCTGCTGCAGTGTCTCTAGAAACCCCAATGAATATCTGGAACCGCTGTCTGTGGAGGCACTTGTGTGTCAGTGTGTGTGACCAGTCAGATGTAGAAAGCAAATAGATGCTGGAGCAGCAGAACCGTCAGGACTGGAATCCAAAACGTCCAAATCATCTTCCGAATGTTCGGAAATATCCGTGGAGGTGAAAAGACTTGGAATAATGTTGTACCCATTTCTGTCCCTATGCACAGGAGACCTTGAGAAGGCTTCCAGGGAAGAATGGACAGAAAAGCCCAGATCAAACAGTAGGACTGTTGTCACCTGCAACTGATTCAACACCCTCTGTAGTAATCCAGCTTTGAGCAGCCAGTGCAATTGCAACACAAACTACTCAAGGCACAATCTGCTTAACAATTTTAAAGGTATACTTTCACAAAGCTTTTGCTTCTTACTCGAGAGCTGGCAAGACCTATATGCAACATGACTCATTACCATCCTATACTAAAGATTATAATCCCAAAGATTTTCCCTGGCACAGAAAGCAGCATAAAAGCGTGAGATATCCGAATTTAAATGGAAAATTTGACCATGCTAACATCATATAGAAGACTTGTCAACCACTGAAGTCTGTAAAAATACGATCAGAAGCAGCAGATTTTAGTTAAAGACATAATCACTTACTTTTTGTGAAGAAACTCCCCTGCAGCTACAGCCACAGGCCGATGTGCAGAATATACTAAGTGGTATACATTCTCGCAGTCTTCATTAGATAGGGCCTCTTCACTTCCACTGAAAAAGTCAGAAATCAATACATGAACCAAAAGAACTTGCTTATGTCAGTTCTTCCACCACCTCCCACTAATAAACTCCCACAGACTATATCTAGGAAACATTTTTAAAAGGTTTATATGCACAGGAAGTATGACTTACCTGTAGCTATTGTTGCCCTGAATTTGCATCTCACATGGTTACATATGCTTTCTAAAATTACTCAATCACCCCTACTGTCAAAATGAGGATACCAAAAATTTTTAGATTTAGCACTTTCATTTTAGCAGGCTACCACAAACCGCGAACGATGCCCACAGTAGTAGCTAATCCAATTCAGATGGGAAGTCTGGAGTGTTAATATGACTATCAGATAACTCTGGAGACTAAAAGGTTAGATAGTTTCAGTTTTAATAGGCATCTAAATTAAATTAAAACTCTATGTAGTCACTTATTAGAAGAATCCTGGAACATTTGTATGGGCATATTTCTTAAAATTACATTAAACACGTGGCTATCTAAAGACATTTATTAAGTTTACATTTAAACAATATTTTGAAATTAAAAATGAAGCTTGCCAAAGAAACTGATTAAAGTGGGTTTACTTTCTTCCTTTTATCAGGAGTATGGTAAATGCAGGAGCCTCATACAAAACATTTTCTAATGTTACTTTCAGCAGGCACCTGCTCACATCATTTAGATTGTTAGATGAAAGCGCTTAATTATACTATCAGTAACGTAACGAAACTTGAGGGGAGGCCCCCCTGCAAGGTACGTGGAGGGACCCCTTCTGGACCCAGTCAGAAGCTCTCCGGCCAGAGTACTGTGCTTAGGGGGCTACTGAGCTTGAGCCCCCCCTCACCCCCACACCACGGGGGCTGATGTTACGCTCCTACACTAGATCTATTCTCCTGACTTGGGGTCAGGCATGTTAACTTAAATGAAGCTATTCATGTTGAAGAACAAGGATTGTGGTTATGTGGATTACATTGTTTCAATTTTAGATTTCCCTTCTAACTTAGCATCTTTTTGAGATGGTAGTTTGAACATGTTTTTCACTAACACAAACAATTCTCAGACATGCATTTATTATGGATAGACATTGTTGTTCTGTAGTTTGCACTGTTAGTTTCTGGGACTCATACTAGAACGCAATGCCTTTGCTTTATTTTGTGCTCATAGGATACGTTTTTTTTTATTTTTTACCCCAGACTAAGTAAAGATGTTCTCCTGCGTCTCTTGCAAAATGAAATAAGGCTGGTGTTTTATTATTTAAACAGCGTCTGTTCTGAATTCAATTAAGAGGCATTTCACACCGCAGTTATCATAGAAGCGGCTGAGAGTTGAGAATGAGATGCAGCTCTGTCGGCCCTGGCATCCATTCTATAAAGGAAGAAAGCTGCGCAGGGAGATGTGTGTAGGAATGCACAATGAGACGAAGTGCATTTGTTAATGCACTGAGGCAGACTTCCTGAGACACTACACCAAGGTATGGGGTTAGATCATTCCAACTGGGTCTGGCGAAAGGGTACTCACACCATGCTCTCACTAGTGTAGGAGTGATAGATGGGAGTAATATTAGGAATAATCAATATAGTTAAATTATTAGCTTTTTCACCATTTTAATCATACTTATAACAATGATGTGTCATCTGTCTAATAATCACAGTTCGTGTTCTAATTACATAGATTAGATCTTTTCAGTAAATAATTGAAAATGTATTATCGTTTCTTCTCTTAGCGAAACCCTGGGCATGCAAAAGTGAAATGTGAGAGTTATATCTGTTTCCACTAACTCCTTGGGAATAAGAATAGTCATCTTTGAGGTTGCAGACAGCATCTGCAACTCGAGGTGTTTTTTGTTTAAATCTGTTTTTATTGTTTTAAACGAAAACATTCTTTGGCATTTGACATGACAGGTAAACAGGAATTCGTAAGCATGTGCAGGGGATCACCCCGTACCCGGGCCAGTAACTACTGTATCATGATATGTATTCAAACCAAACTGTAATCGCTGCCCACTTCGGAGCCAGCTGCAGTCTCTGTGGCAGTGCAACTCTGGAGGTTTAGGAGTTTAGATACAGTACTGTGAGCTGGCCGAACGTTTACTGATTAATAAGACGATAGTGTCCCTGTATTATGAGTTTTTGTTGATCCAATCCAAATTCCTACTAAATTCGCAAGAACCGTGTAACATTACAATCAAGCAAGTTTTGCTTTTCCATCATGGGGTCTTCATTTCCATTCATTAATAAGATGACCACGCTGGTCATCTATTGCACTAAAGAGGTCTGTGTAAAGGAGGAAAACAAGTGACTATTGATTAAGCAATCAAGTTTGACAGAATAGCTTCAGTAATGGTTCAGCTTCAGTAATGGTTCTGGGGTGAGCAAGTGTAACTGCTTAGCAAAGGCAGGCAGTGATTCCAAAGTGTCTACTCTACAAGGCCAGACATTTCGAGATCAGCAATGGTTTGCCATTATAGAATATACTGCAGGTCTACCTGAAACCGGTGTGCTTGCCCCTGTTGATAGTTTGAGGGGATGCACAATACTTTACAAATGGAAATGGGTGGCTTTTCGGTAGAAAAACATACACAGATACGATTATAGTTAACAGATGTTTGACTGAACCTTCCAACGTCTTGTGTTGTCACTGAACTGACTTTTCAGTTCATGGCTTTACTGAAACTTCTCTGCTGAAGAGGCAAGTTTAGGGAAAATACAACCAATGGTATAGATTGCGTAGTTGATATGGAATGTCAAAGTATCCTCAACAAGGAAAGTACAATGCTGAGTTCACAGGGTATACATACTATTAAGGAAAGGAGTACCTGTATCTTGCTCACCATACCAGCCAATGTACCCGTTAATAAGAAACCAAAATAAGTTGCATGATACTAGTGGGTTGCAAGCTTGGTATCCAGAAATACCGAAGTTATAGAGTTAGTCTCCATAGAATGGGCTCAACTATGCAGACAGCTTATTGATGTCCAACTAGGGCCGAATTAGATTGACAGAAATAGAAATAAATGAGTAACAGAAATGGCCGTAAAAGAATAAACCAATGCATGGCCAGTGACAACGTTTTTTTAAGCACTTCACATATTATCCTGAGGCCCGAATCTTGAGGGCCGAAAAGTCTAGACACTATGACAAGAATCAAGAAAGTACAAAAAGAATTGTAATCATCTAGTATTCTTAAAAACATTTTTTTTTTTTTTTAAAGGAATGTAAAGTCGTGCAGTTTCCCTGACTGGAAGGATCTCTATTACAACCGTGGACAATGAACTAACAATTTTATCAGGATGTACGTGTCTTCTTTCTTTCTCTTTCCCCTCTCCCCCTTTAGGTACTACCTTACCTTAAGTTCAGCAAGATAAAACGAACTCAAATTTTGGTTGTGGAAAATTTCCATCTCCACCACACATAAAATTTATTCTAGGTCCTGACGAAAGCCCCCCCGACTCTTTGGGGCATCCAAGGGGCTGAAACATGTCGACCGATCACTTGGACTAACAGTGCAGTGGACTCATTATATGCCCAACTTTGCACACCATCGTTTTTATTCTCTTCCCATGCTCCAGACTAAATAAAATAGGATCTAGGCAACATGAGAAACCCTCATTTTTAACTATTTTTCCCTCTACACGAGCACCATTCACATTTTATTTTAATTTCTGATCACTAATGTAATAGCTAGTGGTTCCCTCTGGGTGGAGGAAGCATGAAAGAAACCCTATGATGATGCGGTCACGTACTTAAATTAAGGTGGAAAACCAAGATATACCGCCCCTTGACCTGCTTTACGTGAATGAGGGTTTTTTACCGAATGACCACCTGAACTCTGGAAACAGGTACAAGTGATCCATTCTCCTGGATTATAGATATGTATACAATGTTGTACAATTAAGTAATACATTGCTCAAGGAACAAAATTATCACCCATGGTCCTGATGGTTACTCCCAATTCTAAAGGTAATGCACCAAATGAGTAGATATTAGCAGGTCCAAGTGGGAAATTGTGCAGCTTACAGGTAATAAACTTGGAGGAAACTGTGAGAGATGTACATTTCGTTCTGTTTGATGTCAAACATCCATCTTCTGTTATTTTATGGCAGATTGACAAATGCTGGGCAATGCAATCACTCTGATGTGCAATTACTGGTGGTATTAAGCGGAAAGCCCCTTTTTACTCAGCAGTGATCTTGTCTTTCCAGTCCACTGAGACTGCTGACCTTCTGGACAATGTTGTAAAAGCCTTATACTCTGTCGAACATCAAAAATATATTATGCCATCGAGCAAAAAAAAGAAATCCTCATTGCTGTCTGGCATTCCAGTTAGAAATCAATATTTCATTTGGACCGAAGAGTTCTCTTCTAAAGGACAGTAGTTATACAAGGGTGTCTAGTTTTACACACAGATATTCTAGCCTTTGTGGTGTTGGGTTCTGTGAGGAAATCTTTATAAATAAGTCACAGAAGAGGCTTCTGCCTTTCAATCATCCACGTAAATATACATGTTTTTCTTATTTAAGCCCGACCAACATGCATAAAGTAAAGATGAGGATAGAATCCAACCCATCAGAGGGATGGGAAAGAGGCTTTGTTTCAGGGGAGGGTCCAGACAAGCTAAAACAAGTAAATCTATCAAATGAGAAGCCAGCAAAGTGACAATAAGCCAACAATGATATGCGATAGGAGGGCATCAAGCCCCTATAAGTGTTTGGGAAGCCCGAAATAGGTCTTTTGCAACCAGGTATCCTGCAGCATCTAGCAGGCTCAACCTACAAAATGATTGGTTCTTCAGCATCTGAATGTATGAGACATTCAATGCTTCAAATGTTTATACCCCAGCTGAAGAACATATACCCAAGGAGGATCGGTGGTCTATAGTCAAGTAAATATAATGCATTAAAATGAATATGCATTACTATAAATAGAACCAACAATTTCTATTGCCAACATACATTGTTAAACCACTACAAAAAATATTTTTACATGGGGTTTATCTTCAGAATTACATTATCCAAGCCTTTTCACTGTCATTAATGTGAAGTATGACAAATCACCATATTTTTGTAGACATACACGTAGTAAATCCTGGCTTTGTTCCGCTCATTGGCACACTATGACTCCGAACCCATTAACACCGAAACAGGGTTAAAGCGCACACCAAATATTAAATGGCAATGTAAATAATGCTGATGTAACATCAGGTACAATATAAATGCACAAATATAAACGTCAGATGACAATTGTGACTATGTTAAAAAGGCTAGTTCTACCCTTTTCAAAAACTGTATTTTATTAATCAGATTCCTCTGTGCTGCCCAAAATTGTATTTTAATTTGTAAACTAAAGTGGCTGATGGACATAGTTAATACAACAAGCAAATTGTTACATCGGATTTTCGCTAACACCAATATTTCCTCCCTACAGAATATTTTGAGCAACAATTTTCTTTATTGCACAGCAAAGATTGGTCCAATTTGTTTCCCATCACACTTAGAAATGCAACTTCGGGTTACAAAGACACAATAAAACAACTCACTGCAGAATGAGAGTGACCAATCGAATGGCTTCAACAGCAACGTCATACTCTTTATCAAGGGTCATTGATACAATGCGGTCCTGTGGGAAAATAAATGTAACCTTATATTACAACATGCATATTTATCCAAGTGGTAAAAGAGCAGTTTGATAAAGGCAATTATCACCCATAAATATCAACTTACACACTGTCATCACCAAAGCTTAAATGTGTGAAACGCTTATGGGATTTGCACTCAATTATTGCTATATCCTTTCACCATGTTTTATGAGCTGCCACATGCTGTGCTTTGACAGGTCTAAAATGTTTTTACACCCAAGTCAACCTTTGTAAGAGGACAGTCCTGAACTGAAATAATCCACGGGAAGAGGGCCTGTGAAGGGTGACTAAATCTTTTTTATTGCAGCGCAGATGCACAGTATTCCTATGATTTTGTGCCAAGAAGGTAGATTTCTTACCTATTACTGTTGTGCATCCTGTGAGGGGAAGGAATATGCTACTTACAAGTATGCATCTGTTCTTGGCATGCAGAGCTGCAGATCTACACACTATGCAGATTACACACTATGCATAGATCGCCATCTGGTTTTGGGCCCGGATGTTTGCACTGGTTTTGTCCTGGAAATTCTTTGGAAGTCACGATGTAGGTGTCTCCTCCTTTGGATCATAGTGCGCATGGGCATCGGCTCCATCCTCAGATTGTTTTTCGCCAGCAGGGAAATGATGGAGCTTTGTAAGAAAACAGGAAAGATGCCTATGTATGCTGTATCTACATAAGACAATACTGGAACAGATAAAGGTAGCCGGGGAGGCGTGTGTAGATCTGCAGCTCTACATGCCAAGAACAGGTGCATACTGGTAAGTAGCATATTCCGTTCGAGGCATATGAGCTGCAGATTACACACTATGCATAGATTGTACAGCAGTATCCCCTCCTAGCGGCGACTACCAGTATCTGTTGCAGTAGTTTGAAATAGTGTTTTGAGTACAGCCTGGCCCACACTAGCTTGTTATTTAGTTTGCACATCTACACAATACTGTTTTGTGAATGTGTGCGGTGTAGACCATGTAGCTGCTCTGCAGATATCATCTAAGATAATGTTCCCTACAAATGCCATGGAAGCCCCTATCTTTCGTGTAGAGTGGGTTTTAGGAGGAACAGATAATGTACGTTTTGCTTTGTGGTAGCAAATTTGTATGCATTTGACAATCCACCTAGCTATCCTAGATTTTGATATGGGGTTGCTTTTGTGTGGTGGTGAGAAAGACACAAAAAGTTGCTTGGTCTTATGAAAGGGTTGTGTTCTCTCGATGTAGTAAAGCAATGCTCTTTTGACATCTAAGGTGTGAAGAGCTATTTCTGCGACTGTTTGTGGCTGCGAGAAGAATACGGGCAGCTCCACAGATTTATTGAGGTGGAAGGGAGAAATGACTTTAGGATTAGTTCGGAGAACAACCTTATTATGATGCATCTGCAGAAAGGGTTCCTGAATGGTTAGTGCTTGTAGCTCGCTAACTCTTCGTAAAGAAGTAATGGCTACTAGGAAAGCAACTTTCATGTTAAGAATTGTAGCTCACATTTATGTAGAGGTTCAAATGGAGGACCCATTAGTCTTGTGAGAACGATGTTTAAATTCCACACAGGTGAAGGTGGTACTCTGGGGGGAATTATTCTTTTGAGGCCCTCCATAAAGGCTTTTACGGCAGGTACTCTGAAAAGTGATGTCTATTTTGTAGATATGCTGCTATGGCCGCAAGATGCAGTCTAATTGACGTGTAAGCTAAGTTGCATCTTTGGAGGTGTAGTAAATAGCCGATGTGTTGGATAGACACATCTAGGGGATTGGTTTTGTTGTTATGGCAATATATTACAAAACGTTTCCACTTGGCTGCATAGCATGCTCTAGTGGTGGGCCGTCTAGCTTCTTTAATGTCGTTCATACAGTCAGGGGGAAGGTTAAGGTAACCGAATTCTAGGACCTCAGGAGCCAGATCGCAAGGTTGGGCTGAGCTGGGTCTGGGTGTCTGATCTCTCCATGGTTCTGGGTTAAGAGGCGTGGAGAGAGGTGTAACTACTGGTGCGGAACTACGGAGAGTTCCAGAAATGTGGTGTACCACGGTTGTCTGGCCCAAGTTGGAGCAGGTAGGATGCGAGTCAAGGAATGTTGCTGTAGTTTGTGCACCACTAGTGGAATGAGTGGGAGAGGCGGAAAAGCGAACGCATATCTGCCTGACCAGTTCATCCATATCGCATTGCCTTTGGACAATGGGTGTGGATAACTGGTGGCAAAGGTTGGGCATTTGGTGTTTTCGTGGGTGGCGAAGAGGTCTATTTGTGGTTGCGCCCATATTTGAAAAAACGGTTGAAGAACTTGCAGATTAAGTTTCCACTCGTGGATCAGTTGTGTTTGACGGCTCAACAGATCAGCTATGGTGTTTTGGACTCCTGGGACATGTTGGGCTAGGAGAAAAATGTTCGGAGGTATAGCCCATCTCCATATGTTCTGTGCTAGCTGAGAGAGCTGCAGAGAGTGTGTCCCGCCTTGTTTTTGTATGTAGTACATGGCGGTCATGTTGTCTGTGCGGACTAAGACATTCTTGCCTGATATTTGTTGTTGAAATGCTTTTAAGGCTAGGAATATGGCTAGTAACTCCAGGTGGTTGATGTGGAGAAACTTTTGTTGAGGTGTCCACCTGCCCTTCATGGTGTGATGTAGTAGGTGAGCTCCCCAGCCGGAGATCGATGCGTCAGTTGTCATAACTATTTGAGGAACCGGCTCTAGGAACGGTCGCCTTTGGAAAGGTTCTTGGTGTTCTACTACTGCAGAGAGCAAGGAGTACGACCGTCTACCAACACAAGATCTGTTAACTGACCTTGAGCCTGGTTCCATTGGCGTGCTAAGCACTCTTGGAGAGGACGCATCTGGCGTCTTGCATGTGGCACTATAAATATGCAAGAGGACATCATCCCTATGAGTTGCATGAACACTCGGGCTGGAAGAGTGTGTTGCGGTTGGAATTTGGTGAGAAGGGCCTGTATATGCTTGCTATCCTGGCTGGAGTGGGATAGGCTAGCGCTCTTGAGGTGTCTATTGTGGCACCTAGGTATTGTGTGTGGAACGGGTGCAGATGGGTGTGGTTTACTGTGAACCCCAGATAGTGGAGTAGTTGGATAGTGGCGTGTGTTGTACACACTGGCTGTATGAGCTGGCTTTTATGAGCCAGTCGTCTAGATATGGGAAGACGTGAATGTGCGGTCTTCTTAGGTGTGCTGCGACCACCGCTAGGCACTTCGTAAACACTCATGGTGCTGTTGTGACTTCAAATAGGAGTACTTTGAAATGATAGTGCTGACCGTCCACTACGAATCTGAGATACTTCCTGTGAGCGGCGTGAATGGGAATGTGGAAATAGGCGTCCTTGAGGTCTAGGGTAGCAAGGAAGTCACCCTGTGAAAGCAGAGGAAGGACTTGTTGGAGGGTGACCATGTGGAAATTAGTGTATGTATATGTATAGGGGTCGGAGGTCTAGAATAGGCCTTAGAGAGCCGTCCTTCTTTGATATGGGAAAATACAGGGAGTAAACCCCCTTGTGTTGGTGCAGGGGAACTGGTTCTATTGCACTTTTTTGTAGAAGGGAGATTACCTCCGGCTTTAGCAGTAACAAATGTTCTTGTGACATTGGACGCTGTTTGGTTGGTATGCACCCACCTGTCGGAGGTGATGTTGGACAGGAAGGAGTTGTTGGAGTCTTCCCCCGACTTGAGTAGAATGGTCTGGGGGAAGTGAATGGAAGTCATTGGGTGGGGGTGGAGGCAGAGCGGGAGTTGTTGGTCTTGCCTCTGCCTTTGTTGCGTTTCCCTTTGTAACCACCTCTTTGGTAACCTCTAGTAAAGGTGGATTGGGTGGGAGACTTGTAAGAAATGGAGGGGCTATCCGAAGAGTAGCCTCTGGGGGTGCTCCTGAAGGATGAGCGACGAAAAGAACGTCTGGGAGCTTGCGACTGCAAGGCTCCCATAGATTTAGCTGTGTCGGTATCCTTCATTTTTTCAAGGGATACGTCAACACTAGGGCCAAATAGGTGTTGCTCATCAAATGGTTGATTGAGAATGGAACTCTGGACTTCAGGTTTGAAACCTGAAATGTGTAGCCAGGCATGCCTACGTAGAAGGACACTGGTGTTTATTGCCCTAGAGGCGGTATCTGCTACATCTAAGGCACAACAGATGGAGATCTTAGTAATGGTTTTACCTTCTTGTATGAGTTCATTGGCCCTATTTTGTACCTGTCTGGGAGGTGCTGCATTATGGACTCAAGCTCATCATAATGTGCCCTGTCATACCTAGCTAACAGCGCTTGAGTATTGGCATTGCGCCATATGTTTGCCGCCTGTGACGCCATTCGTTTGCCAGAGGCGTCCAGGAGTTTAGACTCCTTATCTGGTGGTGGTGCGTCACCTGATGATTGGGAATTGGCTCTTTTTCGCGCATTGGAGACTACAAGGGAGTCTTGTGGTGCGGGGCTTTTAATGTAGACTGGATCAGTAGGGGCGGCCGTATACTTTCTCGATTCTAGGGTTGATGACTCGAGCCCTGACCGGGTCTTTAAAGACCTCTGGTGCATGCTTAATGACCCATTTAAGCATGGGTAAAATTGAGGTGGACTTTTGTGTGGTGTGAAAAGTGTCCATGAGAAAATCTTCCTCCACGGGGTCTGTGTAGGTCAACCCCCCGTGGTACTGGGCAGCTCTGTGGAGGAGCTGGTTAAAGCCGATAGTGTCCTCTGGAGGGATAGATGTCGTCTTGTGGGATGTAAGGGGCGTCTGGGATACTATAATCATCCCAGGAGTCTGGGGAGCCAGTAGGAGTAGGGTCCCCTAGTGGTTGATCGTCCGCCCCTTCCCCTGCATCATCTTAGGTGTTACCATCTTCATCATCTACTGGAGTAGGGAATGGTGTAGGAGAGCGGTGTGGTGGGGGGGATTAGGAGGAAGAGGAGAATGGATCCTTAATGGGGAGGTAGCAAAGTCTCTCTTTTTAGGTGGTGGAGCCGGTGCAGGCGTATCTAGTGGTTGCTTCTTGAAGCTAAGCATCAAGTGACCAGTCTTAGGATCCTTTACAAGAGTTTTTTCGGTAGGATCTGTGCGAAACAGTTCTTCTGTGGTAGCCAGATCCTTCGGTACTGATGGTGTTGGTACTCTAGGCTTCTTCGGAGACAACTCGGTGGCGGTTCTGGGTTTGGAACCGTGCGGTTTTGCAGTGTCTTTGGCTGATGGAACCTGTGGTTTCCTCGGTTCAGAGGTCTTTTTCGGCTTCGAAGCATGGGAGTCGGGGCCCTTTGGTGGCAGTTTTTTGGTCGGCTCCGAGTGTGTTGTCGGTGCCAGTCTTCGACACCGAGTGCTTGGATGTCGAAGCAGCGGTCAGCGTGGATGAGGAAGAGGACGACTTCTTTTTCGGTGCCTGTTCTTCGGCACCGAGAGTAGGCTGACTCGAGCGAGAGTCAGCTGAAGGCTTAGTAGGCTTCTTTACCGGGCCCGGAGGCGGGGCATGGGAAGCAGTCTCTCGGTGTGCACCTGGGGCCGAAGGTGAAGGTGTGACCGAAGCCTTTTTAGATGGTGTCGGGAGGGTGGGGGGGGGGGGGGGGGGGGGGCTTGGGGGTTGGGGTCGACGTCTGTACTCATGACCCTCTGTGCTGTGATGTCCTCGGAGTCATCGGCTTCGGAGACGCTGACGAGGCCTTCTTCGACCCGCCCCTGCTCTGGCACATCAACGCCCTCTTGGAAGATGTCGTCGGGGATCGAAGACGACGAGCAAGCCATGGTTCTTCTTGCTCGTCGGTACCGAATCGTCTTCTCGAAGCGGAAAGAGGTGCAAGCTGGACAGTCTCTGGCCTCATGCTCCGGTGAGAGGCAGAGGTTGCACACCTCATGCAGGTCGGTGTGGGGAAACTTCGAACCACATCGAGGACACTTTGAATGACGTCCTTTCCATGAGCCAGAAGATCAGGCCCAGGTAGGCCCGAAGGCCTTAGTCGACGACCGGAATTGAAGACTTCGAAGTTGTTGAGAGTCGCGTGGATTGGGAGACCACGATCGAGACAATACCGTCGAAAAGGGAAGGATTGCGCGTTGAAAGAGAAAACCGGTAACTGATCCGAACTGGAGCGCGTGAAACACATGCCCGATGGCGGAAAAAAACAATCTGAGGATGTAGCCGATGCCCATGCGCACTATTTCCAAAGGAGGAGTCACCTACCTCGTGACTTCCAAACCCTTTCCAGGACAAAAACAAGTGCAAACATCCAGGCCCAACACCAGATGGCGATCTATGCATAGAGTGTAATCTGCATTGTGTGTAGAGCTGCAGCTCTGCATGCCAAGAACAGATGCATACTGGTAAGTAGCATATTCCTTCCCCTATTCCACAGGATGCACAACAGTAATAGGTAAGAAATCTACCTTCTTGGCACAAAATCGTAGGAATACTGTGCATTTGCGCTGCAATAAAAAATATTCTTAGTCACCCTTCACAGGCCCTGTGTAATCTGTATAGTGTGTAATCTGCAGCTCATATGCCTCGAACACTATGTTTTCTGTTATGTTCAGACAGGTGTGGAATCCAGATTTCTACATTCTCTTAACAAAGGAGCTGTGTTGCACCATAGGTCTGTTGCTTTTCTGATCAACTGTGGAGTTAAAATGTTGGAAGAAAATTGATGGAGAATGTGCAGTGGTGGCAGTTTCATTGAAGGGTGAAGGCCAGTTGACTAGGGAGATTGCAGGTGTTTGCATTAGGGGTCTGCAGGTACATGCTTACTCACCTCAATCAATACAATAAGATATTTGGTGTCTGCGGATTTAGAGTACACTGATTCTTTTTTATAAGGTTTAAATTCAGAATTTAATTAAACGTCTTTGGAGTGTCACAAATGAAAAACATCTTTAATTGTTCTTGTAGTTCTCTCAAACTCTGAAACCTCCATAAGAATGTGATACAAGCAGGGGCCACACAAGAACTTGCAAATCATCAATGACTTAAACCACAGTTTCAAAGTTTACTTTTGTTTATTCACATTTCCCCATGGCAAAGCCAGTAGGTCTCAACTGTCAATGTTAATGTCTTTTAGCCATGTTTACTATCGGCACAGCTGCTGCTCAGCCTAGCTGAAAGTCATGGAAGAAAGTGCTATGATGTAGCCAGCACTGGCCGCATCATAGCGCTACTGTTTCATAACACTGCCCTTTAATTTGAGAGCAGCAGTGAAGTTTAGAACTATCAGTTGGAGCCCCGTTGTAATGAGCTTCATTGGTGTCTATACAGCTTGTAGTTTGCGTGTCAGTGGTGGATGTGTGTTTGCACTTGTGTCATATACAGACGGCTGTACTGTATTTAATGTGTCCTCTGTACCAATGTTTATTTTGTCTGACTGTAATTCGGAGGGAGGGTGGAGGGCTCAACCTAGTTTGCTGAAGTACCGCTGGGCGTATCCACAGGACCAGGGCAGCGCTGTATGGACCATCCAGACCAGTTGGGCAGAGCTCAATGGGGGCAAGTGAGCAGCTGCGCACAGGTTCACAGCTGAGGATGCAGCGCTAAGTGCTCAGTTGTGTGGTTCTGTTTTAGTGTAAAGTACATAAATGCCCATTTAGGTTACTGCACTAAAAATCAGACGGATGGGAAAAAGCTGAACATAAACTAGGGTGGGGTTCAAGTTGGGGGTTGGAGAAGAATGACACGGGCAGAGGTGAAAGGAAAAAAAAAGCAATATGGATAAGGTAGACGGCCTGAAAACACAAGTACTCACATGGAGTGCTTGAAGAAAAATAAAGTAGATCCAAAAATGGGGGCAGTGTAAAGAGACAGGGACTTGGTCCATGCTCTAGGGGAAGGGGAACACAAGAGGAGTACATGACACCCGCATGCCATGATGAACATAAAGAAAGTAAATGAGAGAGCCGATGAAGATTTACCAATGGTAAGCTATGGGCGAGCTGTAAGCCCACTGATTTAAAACATGTCTCGCAAAGCAAATAGGTCTGACATATGGGTGAGCTATTGGCTTTGTCAATCGGTTGGGGGGGGAGAAGAATGGGAGGGTGAGTGGTAATGGTGAATGGAATAGAATGGTGGGCAGCATTCTGTAAAGCATGAATCAAATTTAAATTCCACAGATTTTGGAAAGCAAATCCTTACATCTAATGAGGCAATTTATGCAACTTGTTGACATGTTTAAGAGAAGAGAAAACACAACTGTGGCACTTTTTTCTGAAATCTTTTTTTTTAAAGAATTTTTAAGAAGGGGGAGTGGCTTGCAGCCAGGCAAGATGGCAAGCCTAAGTGAGCTCTGCGAGCGTGAGGACCCCCGATATAAATCCGTACACAAATCCTGTAAGCCGACAGCGCAAAAGAAGAACGTGTGAACCGGAAGGTCTGCGGTATGGTTTGCGGCGTTCCTGGGCCCTCTGTGACGAGCGGCCCCTGAGATACCACAGCGAGGGGGTCTGGGGCCTTCCTGACGGGCAAACGCCGGGACCTCGCATGCACCGGCCCCCCGACTAGTGTGTGTGGCAGCGTCTGATGATCTGACGCGCTGCCGGCTGAGGCCGGGGGGCTATCAGCTCCTTCTGACCCAAGACAGTGCCAGACTTCAACCAACTCTCCAGAATACACGGTGAGCTGTGCGGCGCACGAGAAAACGCTCTGGGCAGGGCTGACCGGAAAGTGACGCTGCACCAAGTACCCCGCGCGGGGAGCGGACCACAACACGACCGGCCCGCCGAGTGGAGACATCACCGGGACCTCTGAGGACCGGAGAAAACACACCTGACGCCCCGCACCATCAGGTAGGCACCAATTCTTAGAAGTAGCACCACAAGGAAAATACAGAGGGTGCCCGTGACAGCCGTTCACAGTCAGTGCCTGGGGCGCAACGGCTTCACACACAAGAGCCGTGCCCTCTATCGCCCACAAGACTCTAAACGCGCCATAAGCTACGGGGGCCAATTCCCCTAATCAGCGCACTCTCGCCTGATCGACAGCAGTGACCCCCATCTGTCTCCGGCTGGGACACCGGACTGGCGCTGAGTGCCTAGTATAGCAACCGGCCTACAAACTAAGGGCCACACAGTGCCAAGCCGTGCGAAGATAAATAATTTGACGCCTCTGCGGCCTGGCACTCCAGTGGGGTCAGAGGGCGAGAAACACGAAAGGCCACGCGTGGCGAAACGCAACGCGGCAGGCAGCAGTGATTACTGACCTCACCCCCTCCCACCCCCCGGGGGCCGGCATAACGACCATACAGCGGGCCACAATGGTAGGCCAGGGCCCATGAGGGATGCCCGTTGGAAAGCTGGAGAAATTTGCGTACACTAAAGACCAGGGTGAAAAGCAGCAGGCCACCCCGCCCAGATCGAGGCACCCACGCAGCAGGCCTCAGACTCAGTCACACTTGTGGACATCATGGCCACCCTACAGCAAGTCCAATCCTCTATAGGCACAATCCCACGGACATATCTCTGATCCGAGTTGACTTCTCCAAGCTGTCTGAGAGACTAACCGAGGTTGAGTCCACGACGAAAGTACTGTCCACTGATACAGCAATGTTACAAAGTCAAGTGCGCCAGTTGGAGACAGACAACCGGAAAATCCACACCAAACTAGACGGCCAGGAAGGGCGCTCAAGGCGAAACAACGTATGCATAATTGGCGTACCAGAAAATGTGGGTGGGCCTGCCCTGGACCTTTTAGTTGAAGACCTTGTCAAAAATCAGCTGCAACCGCGTGGATTGTCCAGTTTCTTTTCTGTGGAAAGGGCGCATCGTGTGCCTGGTGGGAGGCCCAAGCAGGGTGCTCCCACCAGACCGATTCTGGCGCGCATCTACAATTTTGCGATCGAAATGCCATTTTGCAAGCGGCAAGAATCACCCCACCGATTCGCCTGGAAAATCAAGTAATCACAATGTACCCAGACTACACAGCCGCTGTCACTAGATGACGACGAGGCTTTATGGATGTTATGAAGGAATTGAGAGCCAGAGAACTGAAATATTCCATGCTCTTCCCAGCGAAACAGAGTGGAGGCGGAAGGGAAGGCATGGTTTTCTGTAACGCCAGAAGAAGCCAGCGACTGGTTGGACGGATGGCGCCCAGCGACGAGACCCGTGAAACCCAGGACCCAGCAACAAAACAGACGCCAGGAGTCACAAGGATCCAGATCCGCAGAATCCAGCAATAAGGGGGATTGAGCAACCCAGCATTGCAGTTCAAGACTCTGTAGCCATGACCACATTCACTGTCCGTCCTCCTAGAGAGTATCGACAATATCTCAACTGGATTTAGTAGAAGTTGGTATATATGTATGTATTGTTTAGAACCAATCATCTTGTTTATATTTTACTTCCTTTCACCTCGCGCCTAGCGCTGTGTTCTTCACGTGTCACCTACGCCGTCACTTCTTGTCATGAGCACAAAGTGCACTACGTCTTGTAGGGTTGCCTCTGCATTTTTTGCAATACAGTGCTGATATACCTGTCTTGCTTAACTTTTTCTAAATATAGGATACCATGAGCACATTCAACAAATAACTCAGAACTTATGTTCGCTCATTGTAATGTCTTGTACATACATATATACCAACTTCTACTAAATCCAGTTGAGATATTGTCGATACTTGCATTGAACTCACCCAGATCTCAACTTGGTCTATGGGTTATACTCCTGTGGCGTTCTACTACCTCCTCCTAGAGAGGCGCACTGACTTTTCGACTTGCCAACGGCCCCCATATGGGGAGCGAATATGGAAAATACCAGGCCTCTGTGGGGGAGAACTGTGTTACATAGAGGGGGCCTCTGACGCTCTCGGACGGACTCTCACCCCCCACTCAAGTACTTGTTATGGGATTAAAACACTCTGCTCAGTTGGGGAGGCGGGTAGTTTGGGATCCGCCAGGCAGGGAGGGGAAAAGAGGGACAGTTCTTGGTTTTCACTTTGTTTTGGTTCTGTTCATCAAATGGCATTCACATCAACAGACAAGGTTAGGCGCTGCACGCAACTTCCTACACCTGTACAATTGCATACGCAAATGGCACATACTAACCCACTGACAGACACCCCAGACAACCCACTCCGAAACCCCGAGGGTGTGGCCCCCCGCTCAAGGTCCTTTCTTGGAACGTGAACGGATTGGGGATAAGATTAAGAGGGGGCTCGTCCTCCGATACATAAAGCATAAATGCCCAGCGATAGCCCTACTACAAGAGACGCACCTAACGGGCTCTGCCACCAAAGCCTTAGACCGATGGGGATACAGGATGGCGGTTCACTCGGAATTCACCTCCGGCTCCCGTGGGGTAGGAATTTTGCTCAATAAAAGTTTCCCGCTTATACTCACTGACTCCTAAACGGATGATCAAGGATGCTTCGCAGCACTGACATGTCAATGGGAGGGGCGTTCCTACAACCTAGTTTCAGTCTATGTTCCACCGGCACTACACCAAACGGCCCTCCCAGCGTTGGGCTCCTTTTTGCTGTCCCTACCTGCGGGAGAAATCATCATGGGGGGGGATTTCAATGCTGTGATTGATGTGTCTCTTGATAAACAACCTCCCAGGGATCCCGGCAGCGCATACCTCAAATTCACAGATTTCACAGAAGCCATGGGCCTAATAGATGTTTGGAGAACTACTCACCCCGAAGATAGGCAATACACATACCACAATAGCCTTTTCAGAATTGATTACATTTTCATGTTAATATCAGACCATTCGCCCCTATACCTGACGTTCTCCTCCCCTAATATAATATGACAGAGGGTGTTCCTAATATATCCAGGATACCTCCAAAATCCCGTAATGAGCAAGGGACTTCGCGCGGCCACGAAGCACTACTTCACTGAAAACTGACACTGTGTCCTCCCCGGTAACACTCTGGGACGCCTACAAAACAGTGCTGCGCGGACAAGCGATTTCACTGATAGCCGGGCATAAGAAATCGCAGAGGCAACAGATGGAAGACCTCAAACGTGGAGTGGCGAAAGCCGAGGCAAACCATACACTTGCTATAACTGACGACACAACACATGCGCTAAGTCTGGCACAGCGAGCATACAAAACATTTGCGTGGGAGGAGGTGAAAGCAAAGCTTACAGCTACAAAACACATCATTTACCAAGTGGGCGATAAGGCGGGCAAGCTTCTTGCCTGACTCAACAAATAAGACCGAGCCAGCAGGTGGCTAGCTCAACTCCGCCTGGGAAATGGAGAGAATCGCAGACCTGCAGCAAATAGCAGACTCACTCGCCTCATATTATATGGGGGTATATACGCGAACAGCCACCAACACACTGGACGCTAACCTTGGCCTTTCTGAAAGATATCCGCATGCCCTCACTACCGCAGGAAGCAGTCTCTGCGCTGGACGCCAAGCATACCGCAGACAAACTCACCTCAGCCATTGGGGCACTCAAACCAGGGAAAGCGCTGGGGCCGAATGGCATACCGATAGAACTTCACAAATGAATGGCAACCCGGCTTACCCCTCACCTTCTCAACATGTACAGGACCAGTTTAGATGCGGGTGTGCTCCCCAGGGACCAGAGACTAGCGACCATAGTCGAGATTCATAAGGCGGGCAAGCCGCCGCAAGAAAGCACATCCTACAGACCAATCTCCCTCATAAATGCCGAAGCAAAAATACTGGCAAAAGCACTGGCAATGTGCCTTCAACCATACCTCACTATGCTGATCCATCCGGATCAATCGGGCTTCATACCCCACCGCAACACAGCCCTAAATCTCCGCAGGCACCGGGGGGTTACAGCCCGCAGTCCAACTATTGCAGAAGATGCAGTCCTCCTTTCGTTGGACAACCGCATGGCTTTTGACATGGTGGAGTGGCCGTTCCTCTTCGCAGTGCTTCTACGTACGAGATTTGGGTCCAAATTCTGTGCCTGGGTACACCTTCTATACCACAAACCCATGGCGCAAGTTGTGGTCAACGGTCGCATCTCAAAGGACTTCCCTCTAATAAGGGAACAAGGCAGGGCTGCCCACTTTCCCCTTTATTATTTGCGATGGTCCTGGAGCCGCTAGTGGCTTGGATCCGTCAAGACCCAGTCATCAGGGAGCTTAAATGGACCATGGGATGGGAAGAGCGCATATCACTATATGCAGACGATATTTTATTATATACGACGTCTCCAGCCCGGTCCTTAAATTGCCTCCTGGACATTTGCACGGCCTATGGCAAAGCATCTGGCTATACTATTAACTGGTCGAAGTCATTGCTATATATCCTTCATGGCCCGCCCCCCCCCCCCCCCCAAATTACAACGAAACTGTGAAATCCAGATAGCGGAACGGGGTTTCATGTACCTCAGAATTTATATCACCCCCCCCAAGCCGAGCACTTCACAAGAAAATCTCATGAAGCCCCTGGCCCGTTTCCGCCGAGATGTGAAACACTGGCGTTCTCCACCACTTACGCTACGAGGCAGAGCGGCCCTCATCAAAATGATGGCTCTGCCCAGATTGTTATATGCCCCACAGAATACCCCCTTTCATATCCCCCCTCCTTTTTTACATTGATAAATACTGAAGTAACCAAACTCCTCTGGGACGGTGGGACAGCTCGTATCGCCATGAAAAAACTGGGTAAGGGGTGGTACGATGGAGGAATCCCCCTCCTACACATACAGACATATTACTGGGCATCACAACTTACTGTAATAAACCAATGGCTCCATGTACCGCAAGACTAGCGTGCATTCCACATGGACCGCCACCTCGACACCGAAGAGATAATGGGAGCGTTCTACAATAACACTAAGAAACCGCACAACACTGGCCCCACGGCCCATACACTACAAATCTGGCATGAAGCACCGAGGGAGATGGGGTGGGAGGGGACCCTTACACAGGTGACGCCACTGTAGGACATCCGGAAACCTGGGACTAAAGCACCAAGGGATTCGGACAATGGGACCTAATAGGGATCTCCAAACTTGGGGACCTGTGGAAGAATGGAGGGGTTGTGCCGTTTACTCAACTCCAAGACACATACAAGCTAGCACATACCGAAACTTATAGATATGCCCAGATCAGAGATGCTTTACTAGCAGCGATTCCGATGGACACAGATACCTGAATCCTCCCCATTAGAGGACAGATTACTCACAGAACACCTCCAAACGAAAGCCATCTCCCTAACCTATCGAAAAATAATAAACTATCAACAGGATCCCACAGTGGCCCTGAAAAGGAAATGGGAGACAGAGGTGGGTGACCTAGATGAGGAGGACTGGCAAACGGCCCTGATGTCCCAGAGGGAAGTAGCAATCCCATCCACCCTTAGGTTGCTACAATTAAACATTCCTACACCGCATCTCTTACACGAGAACCCTGCTATACAAGATAGGTAGGGCGGACACTCCATTCTGCGTCCAACACTGCGGTGCTGAGGGCACTTTCTGGCACACACTCTGGGACTGTCCACGGATCTCCCCTTTTTGGAATGCTATCCTACTCACAATGTCCCAAGTTACTAAAGTAGTGATCCCGCTTGCTCCAAAACGCTGCTTACTTTACATATGGGAGCCCAGGGATCTGAACCACACAGAACAGGACTGGGTAACGCTGGGGACGACCTTAGCCAAACGCAACATAGCCCAGTGCTGGGGTTCGGAACTGTCCCCGATGCACCAGCAATGGTGTCGAGACATGGACCACACGATGGTGACCGAGAAATCTGTTTACACACACACACACACACACAAGGAGGTTGCCCCAAAAAATGGACGAGGGTGTGGGGAAAGTGGAATTTTCGGGGCGATATCTGCGAGCCTCCCCCACCAGAACAGGAATAAATCAAGATTGTCGTCGATGCATGCCACCGAAAATTCTTGGCTGTACTACATAACTGTTGATGCGATTCTAATTTTCAATAAAATCTTTCTAAAAAAAAAAAGTCTTTTTAAGTTAAAACTGCACAACATTTGGTAAATTTTTAGTATGGGTGCACTAAAGCCACACACTAGGAAATTATCTTATTGTTTACAGCACAATTGGTAACTAGAACTAGATAATTATGAAAACATCCAACTGCAAATACATGCATGTACAATAAAACCAGAAGACAATTTGCATTTGACAGGAAAGGGAGGATGTGGAGCAACGGCCAGGGCTGCCAACTTTGGAGCTGGGGCAACCAGGTTATAGTCTCAGTCAGCTCAACATTCTGTGATTCTGGGCAAATCACTTAATCTCCGTGTGCATGCAAAAAAGGAGTGTGTGCAATATAACTAGTGGTCATGTAAAGCGCTCAGGGCCTTTAGGCCCAATTCGTGCTCTATATATAAAAAAAGTGATTCCAAGATGGCCCTTACGTATACACACATCCTTGACATTTTCCTATTGCTGATACTGTGACCCGACACGTAAACGCGCACTAGGCAACAGGAAGACTTTTGTAACAAGAGGTTTATACAACTGCAGTGCGTAAATCTGCAACTCTTAAATCACGATCAGATTTTGGAAACAATGTATTCCTTTTAAAATAGCACAAACACTTTGCTACGAATAAATATATTTAAATCCATGCCTGGTATTGACTATCTTTAAGGTGCTTGCACATGGATCCTCTTTCGCTCAAACTTAACACTTAACACAGAAACTCACATGTCTTATAATGTATTCAGAGGTTTAAGTGACACCGGATATCTTTAGGCGTGGGCTGGTTGAGGGCAGAACAGACACGAGGGTGGATGGCGGCAGATGAAACAGACAAGTGGGGGAGCGAGATGAAATAAGGAACGGACGGGAGAAGTAATGGACATAGGCAAGGGGGATGGGAGGTAAAAGAAGCAACATATGTTAGACAGCCTGAAAACCCAAGCACTCATATGGAGTGCGTGAACAAACAAAAAAGGAGGTAAAAAAACGGGAGCAATGGAAGAACAAAAGTACTTGGTCCGTGCTCTAGGGGAGGGACAAAGGGCATGACACAGGCATGCCGAGACAAATGGGAACAGACCAAAAGAAAGCGATGTTGAAGCTAGCTAATTGTAAGCTATGGGCAGGCTGTAAGCTCACGAACTGTAAAAATAAAATGTCTTGAATAGACTGAGCATGTGTTGTTTAGCAGAGATCTAAAAAATGAATAGCTGCTTACAAAAAAAAAAAAAAAAAAAAGCTGCAATACCATTGGCATTAACCGAGCTCGTAAATCACAAGTCAACATATCGTGCTGTCAACAATATCCACTAGTTTTAAATTTTTTACCATCTTCTGTACAATCCGATGGGGGTCATAAAACCTTTGCAGATGGGAGAACACACTCAGAAGCACAGATAACAGGGAGGAGGAAGAGGTGGAGGACGACAAGTTAGGTACTATAAAATGTAAAAAAAAACACCCAAAGGGAAAAGTCTTGAGATTGTGAGGAAGAAAAGATAAACCACACAAGCCACCAGAATCAACTTAAAATAACTGTTGGTGTTTACAGTGGGTGTACAACAGGAACATCGGCAGACATACCGTAGAGTAAGGAGGAGAAGATTAAGCCGCTTATACAGGCAAGATTAGTCATCACCACCAAGGAAGACACTGCATTAAAAATACCCACAATAAACAATGAAAGACCAAATGTTGGCTGGCTCAAAAGTAAATGTAGGGTGTGGCTTAATAAGAGCCAAAGAAGTGGAATTCTCTTGCTCAATCCAATTGTCAGAGCATGTATGGTGTAGTTTACTTTTTCCAAAAGTGATGCCCAACCCAAATGAATTTTATGAGTTCACATTAAAATGAGAGATTGTAAGGCGACACTAAACTAAGTCTAGTGGAATGAAAAGCAAAGGAGGAAACTCACAAAAGCAGAAAGGTGATGGCTCCAAGTTAAAGGCATTGGGGTTATGTAACTATAGTCTGCTGCTCACCTTTTGCATGAAGATGATTCTACTAAAGAACGCCTTGAGTTGCTCATTCTTACTACTGCCCTTTATTATTTTGACTACTAAATACTGTGGTCTTAAAACGCCCATAACAAATCTATATCACACAATTTTACAACACACGTTGCTTCATAGAGTGCATTTCTCAAACGTGTCCTTCACTCCAACTGATCCTCACTCAATCAAGGGTTCGTTTTAAGACCATTTTTCCGTTCTCACCCACACAAAAAAATTATAATGCTTACTCGCAACAAGGTAGTCTGGTTTATGGAGGCTCGTCCTTTATCTCATGAGCTGCTTTTGAAACACGCTCGGGGCATTTCGAAAGCTTACACTCTGCATTTAGGAAAAAGAGAAAGACCTGGCTTTTGGGCATCCGTTTTGTTTTTCGAGATTCCATATTCCAAATATGAGGCAAGGTTTTCAATTAAAAGAACAGTTATGTGGGCCAAAAGCACAGAAACTCAATCTCATAGGCGCTGTCCAGCTAGGCATCATAGGGCACCGTTTCATAAGTTAAGTTAAAGCTTAATTCTGGTCAAACTAGACTGGAAGATTGCTAAGACAAACCCTTCAGCAGCCTGCAAAGGACTCCTCTTCCCACCAAGATACTGCTCCTCCAGGAGCCAGAGTACTGGTGGAAACAAGATCTTTCGATCTGAATGTTATTTATCTATGGGCAGTAGAGGCCCGGGGAGAACCCAGAATCGAGAGAGGAGAGAAACAAGTCACCTGCACCAGTACTACTTCAAGCTTGCCATGCCTCGTCCAGATCCCTCTTGCAGAGTTAGACTTCCTTTTACCACTCCTTGTATACTGACAAGTTAAGATAACTAAGGTCTGCTAGCAACTTTCTTAGTGTCTAATGCATTGAAGGGTTCCCAAACACAGAAAAACAGATATTTGTGGGGGCATAAAGAGGCACTAAATGCACAATAATCATGTTCCTCGTTCTCCTATCTTTCCCTCACCGTTTTCCATAACTTTTTTATCCATTCTCTCTACTGCATTTTGAAAGCAATACAAAGAGCCATACAATTAACTTAATATTTTTCTTTTTTCTAGTCTTGCATGTTTTATCTGGCAAAAGTACACTTTGTAACGAATTAACACCATCCTCCCTTTCTTCTTTGTCTAAAATGTGCCCGGACAGCAAGAGAAAGTTTAACACAATATTCTTTATAAAAAATTCACTGCTTACATCGATATCCCTTTACCAACAAGTACACTGAACATCAGCAGTCAAGTAGTTCAAAATTACATTCAAAAAGAGCCTTCACTGTTCAACATTTTTTTTAATTTATTTGTAGTTTTATAGAATGCAAACTCAACCTTTGGAGTGCTTTACCTGAGCATCAGTTACATTACACAAGTTCATATTAATATTTTTTTTTTCTTAGGGCATGGGGAGATTAAGTGATTTGCCCAAAATTACAGGATATTTAGCGGGCCTCCCGAGACTCGAACTGGGTTCCCACATTCAAAAGTGGGCAGCTCTGGTCATAACGTCACATTTTCTCACTGTTAAAAAAAAAAGCATGTATGTAACAGCCTCAGCAATAAAATAAAAAATACAAAACAAGACCATCCCACCCAAAGGTCAGATTTGATAATTCGCTGAGATCAGAACCTGCACAAAATTGCCACTCCAGTCTGTATATAGTTCACCCATCAGAGCATGTATTGCGGTCTTCTGACAACTAAAGGGGCAGGCCTCCGAACGCAACCTTACAGAACTAATTGTACACTAAACTAGGGGAGCTTGCAGCTATTTTGCCACTTCAAATCGCACTCAGATTTTCCTCTAATTCCATTACACGCCTAGCACTCTACGTTGATAAACAGGTGTCTGACTTCATGCTCCTCAACCCATGTGCATAAATCTTGAGTTGTAAACATATTATGAGAGACATGCACAGGTTAACAAAAATATGAGAAGTAGATGCCAAAGAAACAAGGCCTTGGGAGGTAAAGGAAACAAGAACAGGATATGGGAGAGGGCCAGAAAACCCAAGTAGTCATATGAAGTGTTAAAACAGAATGAAAAAAGTAGCTCCTACAATGGGAGCAGTGGATAGATACCAGTACTTGGTCCATGCTCTTGGGGACGGCTAAACACAAGAAGAGGCAAGAAGCATGCATGCCATTGACAAATGGGAACAGAGGATACGAGAGTGACAATGGAGCGAGCAAATGGTAAGCGTATGGGCAGGCTAAAGCCTAGCGATTGGGGGAAAAAAGTCTCTTCGAGACAGCGCATGTGCGGTTTTCCTGAGACATAATACATTCGTGATTTCGGTTAATGGAAAAAACATGGTTTCTGCTTATTCCGTGCATATGAACAAATGTAACCTCTCTGAAAACTCACCTTTTAAATTTTGGGATTTATCTGCAGTACTGGGAAGAGTATGTCATACTAAATATTAATACTGAGGTCAGACTAGAAAAACTCAAGATGTGTACTTTATCATACTCCAAATGCAGCAAAAAATATTTCAGCTTTAGTTTTCCTGGCACTATTGAAATAACCTTAAAAATAAACAGCATAACATTCTTTAAATATAATATTGTTCAGCTTACCTTGAATCGGTTCGTAAAAAGTTCCAGTTTAGGAAACAGTTCTCTGTTAGTGTATAGGCTCTGCAGTGCTTTCAAACATTTTAACCTCACTTCACCTTGCTGAATGAAAATAAAAGACTATAAGGTAACAGCAATTCACAAAACCATTTACAGTGTGCATCTGAATACCAATCATAGCGTATTTCTAACACCATCAAGCTGCAGATGTAAATTATTAACTAACTACTAAGGTTCCCACTCCAGCACTTCTGACATTTGCTAATGAGTGTTTTAAAACTTGCAACATGCTTTACTAAATGCTGCCCAAGCCTAAATTGCTTTCGGACACACTTCTAGTACACAGGCACAAGATAGTTCCAATGGAACTCACTATTTGGCGAATTTTGTCTTTTTTTGGAATATCAAAATGAACCATCAACGCTTCGTTTTTTTCCCTCATAAATGCCATAGTATTTTGTTCACACAGATTTTTTTTAAATAATCAACAGATTATATAATGCCCAACTTTCAGGGGGTTTATCCACCAGATTACATTGTACTTGGTCAATTCCTATTCTGGTTGTTTCTACATGCTGCCTCAGTTAAACAGTTTATGAACAACAAACCTAGCTAGCAATACATTTCTACACTGAGGAAATAGTAATTGGTGTAAATTGCCCAAAAATTCTCTTAAATATACGTGTTATGAAAAGAAAATTACAATAATTTTAAATGAAAATATTGCATAAAGTGCCCGCAGATAGTAAATTCTAAAAATATCTGTGCAATAAATATTTAGATTGACTTGCAGCGGAGAGAAAACAGTTTTCATAGGCTCAGAAGGGTGCTTCACAGCCTAGAAGCCACACTTGAATTTCATTGTCATTGTGCGCTCACCATTTCTAATTTGAAGTTAGAAAATGATACACCATTGAGTTGGGGTTGCAAACTAAAGAAACTTTTTAAAAAAATCAAAATTGAGAGGTCACACGACAGTTAACCACTATATGACAAACTTTATTCAGATGCAGAAGCACCCATAAAATTAGCATACACACCAAAAACAATAAAATAAATGTAATATAAACAGTAGATAGTTAAGAATAAATAGCAGCAATTAAAACTAACAAAATTTAACAAGGTTAGCAGCATGATTATAAACGTATAGAACTGCGAGCTCCTACAGCCGATCTTAAAAAGGAACCAATGTGCAAAATAACCATCAGACATTTGTAGCAATTCGAAAGCTACCTTGCACTGTCTAATGTTATACTTCTTTTTCAAAAACAGGATAAAAAAAGGTCTTGTATATCTTTCATAAAATCCACAAAAGACCGTAAAATGCAACATTGATTAGCTTGACTTTTCTTCATAAGTGCAGGGACTGGCATCAAGGTTCCTTCTAAAACCCAACGAGAAACTGTAGATATTTTGCTGTGTTGGTTCTAAAGCGGAATAGTAGGGAGTATTCCCAGCATCACTGTGCACGCCAAAGATAGATAGTGGGGCAATATGATGGACGCTGAGGTAGATGGAAATATAGAATTTCCCTTCTGCTTCCGTGACCCTCCAAGAGTGCTCATAGTTGAGCAGTGCTCGTTGAACCTGCTTAAATTGATACAGGTTGCTGGATCCGTAAAGGTTTGTTGTAGGCAGATTTAGCAATATTCAGATTTAACAAAGGCCAACCAAGGAATCCGAAGGTCTCCGTCATAGGAGACAATTCATTATGATTTCTCTTGACAGAGAAGCCCCCTCATTTTTCCAAATGACAAGCCATAAAGAACAGGGCCGGACTTTAATGAGAACAACTAATTAAGGCAGTCCGAGCTCTTCCTGACAAATAAAATGGGAAGAAGATATAGGGACTGAGCGAAGTGTCCTGCAAAATCTGTTTCCTTTAACCTGAATGGCCTCACATTGCGAAATGCCCCACACTTCTGCCCCATACATCGCAATGGGAATACACTGTGAATCTGTAACAGAGGGGCAATGGGGCACCCCCTCACTGGTTGTCAGAGGCTATATAGGGAGTCGATTACCCTAGATAGCTTTATTCCATGCTACACAATGTTTGGTGTTCACGACCCTGTGGCAGAAAAGGTGACCCCCCCCTCTGTAAGAAAAAGTGCTCGTACTACTCAAGCAATTGACACCAACTGATAAAATAGGAAGCTCTTTACACTTTGAGCTCGATAACAATGTGTAATTTTACGAAGTTTGTACATAAATCTAATTCTGCCATAAAATCCACAGAGGTAAGCACCAGAAGGCGCAGAGCCTTTGGCATAGGTGTCATAAGCACTGTGTCATCTGCTTAAAGGAGTGTGGGTAAGTTTGCTTTTAATTTGCAGTACGTCAGAAGTCATTTTTGTTAAGAAGGGGTGGAGCTCATTGAAGTACAAAATAAACAAAAGAGGAACTAAAACACAACCCTGTCGCACACCGCGGAGAATGTCGATATAGACGGAGACCTCACCCTGCAAGCTAATTCTAACCCGAGCTTTCATATTGAACAAAAATGCAAGAAAGTGCACAAATCCTACATCTAGAGCTCATAAAATAAGCATTTGCCATAATTTAGATCGATTGACAGTCAAATGCTGAGGTCAGGTTCGTGAAAGTCAAATAAAGAGGGGTTCGTTTGGCTGCAGTAGATTGACAATGATTTGCAATTTAATTACAAGAAAAGGAGGCTACATTATGCATTATTCCTTTAATGCATCTCCAAGCAGCCGCTACATCACAAAGTAAAGGTTCCAGAACATTAACATACAATAGGCATGAGACACAGACCATCTGCCTCTTTTAAATGCGGCTCCGAGCAGATAAATAACACTTTTCCTATGTCTCTCACATTTGTCTGATTTTATGATTATTGGTTTCTTAAACCGTATTTTTTTTTTATAGGTGCGTGGTCTTTACCCCACCCCCCTACCCCTGATTCCTAACTGATCTCCAATTTTCGGAGATTCCCCTTACTAAACTCTCCTTGACTCGCTAACACGTCGCGCAAACTTTGTTGGAAGGTTTTTCTCATTACCGCCTATAATTTTTGGCCTTGCGCCTACTGTCTTTATTGAGGTTTAATCCTTCCTAGACCGGTGGGCTCGACGGAGCTTTGTCTTGAATAGGGGATTAGAGGAATGACCCTCGGCAAACAGGACGCCGCATCACCGCGTTGCCGAGGGCCATTCCTCAACATACTACGTACCTTCCCCTCCAGCTATTGCTGGTTTCAATTGAGGCCTCGCGTTACCACTGAGACGGTCTTCAGCTTCTGCTAAGACACGCGAGCGCGTCAGTTACCAGACACTAGTCTGGTTCAGAAACAGCTGATCTCGATTTAAAAAAAAAGCCTCCCTGCATAAAAAAAAATTAAAAAAAGGGGAGATAGAGGCAAGCCTCAATTGACTTTAATAACTTGTCCTTTGAGATAAAAAAAGCTATAAACAACCTAAAGTGTTGCTATGTCTGACATTGACTCAAACGAGGCTGTTGCTCCCACTCCTAACCTGGATAATTAAGCCTTTAAAAAGATTATACATAAAGAAATTAGGTCTTGCATGCTTGAGACCTTAAACCAGGTCGTGATTTCTAAGAGGCCATTCCCTAACAAGGAATTTAACTTTACACAGAGCCAAGTCCACCATGACTCCGACGACCTGGTGGAAATTAGGGGGAAAAGACGTAAGAAAAATAAAAACATTGAGCCTCAAACCCCCAAGAGCACAATGGGAGGTCCTAGCACGTCGACAACCTCAGGATGTCTTAGCACCTCAATAATTAATGGAAGCCATCGTGCTTCAAACTCCCAAGGTGTCCTCAGCGGTACAACCTATCATGGTGTCCTTAGCGGCACAAGATATGTGGGCGTCCCTAGCGGCACAAAACATCTTGGTGCTCGTCCTGAAAATGGGAGATAAAGGTAATGATTATTATACTGAAAATGATGAGGAAGGTTCAAACATTCTAGACGAACATGTCCTAGACCTGGATGACGACTATGACCAAGAATTCGACACAACCCAGAGGATAAACTCCCTTCCACTTCCAAAGACATTATCCTCAATCATTTGGGGAAAGAAATGTTCTCCCCATCCAACATAAGGCATCCCAGAAGCTCAGAATGGTGGCCACAGGACCACATGGCCAAATTTATCAAGAAATGGTTGAAAAACCATTTAGAAAGATACCAGAAACATGCTCAGAGCTGAATGCTCCAGACTTTCGATTCCTGATAAGACCTGCCAAACCCCTAATTTAGACCCAGAATTAATCAAATTTCTTTTTAAACTCGGGAGACCCAAGAAAAGGTATGGAGAGATCCCTCAAGGGATGAGAAGATCGCGTCCTTGATATCCTGGGCCCTCTAGCAAGAATTATCGACTCTGCCGAAGAGTGCCATATTAATGGCACACCCCTAGACACTGATTTAGTTAGGGGATGGAGCCAAAGGGCAATGATTTTTTTGGGCAACGCCAACGCTAGCCTTAGTGCAGAACGAAGAAGGATTGTTCTCACCAAAATTAGCCCAAAACTCTCCGAAATGGCAGTCAGAGAACCATCCCAAAACCCTAAGGAACTACTTTTTGGAGAAGACCTAATCAAGCCACTGGGCAAGTACGTGTCCACATTCACGGCCCTGGACAAAGCACAACAAAATATGAAGAAGGTATTCAATCCTAACCTTTTTGGACAGGCCGGAAGAAGGGGCCTCTCTTCCGGCCGCTTCAACCAAAGGCCCTACTCAAGATTTCGCTCGTATGGAAGAGGCTTCCAACCCTCCAATGTTTCCCCAGTTCTACCCCCAAAGAGGGAGAGCCCCTCGCTAAAGAGGCTTCAAATCCCGTGGCTCAACCAACAACAATAATACCCAAAGTGAGTATTATACCCCTTCTTCCTACTCCTCCTTTCCCCCAAAAGGTGGGAGGCAGACAGATTCTTTTATCAGAACTGGAAATTAATTACACACGATCCATGGGTAATAAACACTGTGAAGGGCTTCATGATAGATTTTGTAGAGACGCCTATACAAGCCTTCTTTCCAAGAGATATCCCACTCAATCCAAACCAGCAAAAAATAATAGAAGAAATATCCTCCATGCTCCTCAAAGGAGCAATTATAGAAGTTCCCATGGAAATGCTGAGATTTATAAGTACACTGTTCCTTGTAGAAAAGAAAGAGAAAGGTTGGAGACCGGTTATAAATTTGAGGGAACTGAACACATTTCTGGTTTACAGACACTTCAAGATGGAGGGCATTCAACTTTTGAGAGACCTTTTACTAGACTTAAAAGATGCCTACTTTACCGTCCCAATGGCCAAAGTATACCAACCATTTCTTCAGTTCATGTGGAAAAATCACCTCTATCAGTTTCAAGCCCTACCATTCGGTCTCTCCTCTGCCCCATGGTGTTTCACCAAGGTGATGAGGACCGTTGCCTCATCCATAAGGGAAAGAGGCATTCGTATTATTGTGTACCTAGACGACATCCTTCTAATGTCCCAAGACCTTTCACAAATACTCGAAGACCGTTATGGACCTATTAGAAAGCCTGGGGTTTATTATAAACAATGAGAAGTCGATTCTCTCCCCTTCCAAAAAGCATGGAATTTTTAGGCTTCACTGTAGATACAACGAAGTGTCTCCTCCTTCTCCCATCGAAGAAAATAACCAAGATCAAGAAAGAAATAAGACATGTCCTGCAACGACAAAATGTAACTTAGAGAGAACTAGCGAAACTGCTAGGCCTCCTATCCGCCTCCATTCAATGCATTTTTCCGGGTCCCCTAAATTATTGAGTTCTTCAAAGAGTAAAAGCAAGAGCTTTGAGATCGGGCCTGTAGTACGAAGACCAGATTGTCCTAGACCAGGAGGCAAGATCAGAACTAACCTGGTGGTTAGAGAACCTAGAGGCTTGAAATGGCAAAGCAATCTTTGGCTCAGTACCAGAGTTTATTTTAGAATATGATGCGAGCCTTCATGGCTGGGGAGCATGCCTACTCGACCAGAACACGGACGGTTTCTGGTCGGAGGAGGAATCTTCTAGGAAGTTTATATGGTGAGAACTGACAGCTGTTCTTTATGCGTTAGTTTCAGACACTCTCTCTCCAGGGCAGATCAGTTATTTTAAAGATGGACAATATATCTGCAGTAGCCCACATAAATCGTCTGGGAGGTACCAAATCACCGGACCTTTCAAATTTGGCCAGGAAACTCTGGATGTTCTGTCTGGAACACACAATTGCTCTAAGAGTGGAGTACCTCCCATGGAAATCGAACATTTCTGCAGATTGGAACTCGAGGTTCCTTTTAGATCACAGCGATTGGAAACTCAACGCATCAGTATTCCACTGTCTAAACCAAATTTGGGGTCCCTTAGAGATCGACCTTTTTGCGAGAAGACTTACTTTCCAGTTAGAGAATTACTTCAGTTGGATGCCCGACCCGGGTGCTCTGGCTGTGAACGCATTTCTCCAGCCTTGGTTAGGACTCAAAGCCTATGCCTTTCCCCCATTCTCCATGATTCACAGAGTTCTTCAGAAAGTGAGACTAGACCAATGCTGTCTTGTCCTAATAACTCCCTTCTGGCCATCTCAAGCCTGGTTCCCCACAACTCTAGAACTAGCTTGCTCCCCCCCTTAATTCCTACCCTAGAGAATATTCTTACAGACGTAAATGGAGCAAGCCACCCTCTAATACAAACAGGGAGTTTGAACCTACTTGCCTGGATAGTGTCAGGAGATCCAATGAAGTCTCAGGACTTCGTTGACAGCTGCAATTCTCCTCAGAGAGTCGTGGTACCCAGGCACTCACTACAGGTATAACATATGGAAACGATGGGTTTGTTGGTGCCTGAAAAGAAATCTGGATTCCGTGGAGGTTCCTATCGTTGACATAGTTCATTTTCTTGTAGAACAATTCGAAAGGGGCCTCACCTATAGATCGATCAACTGTTATAGATCAGCTATCCCCACAGGCCATGTCCTTGTTAACGGGAAAACGGTAGGTAAGAATGTCATTATCTGTAGAGTAATGAAGATTATTCGCTTGAGGAGACTTCCTAAACGCAAATACGATTCTCTCTGGGACGTTAATCTAATTCTTGACCTTTTTTCCAATTGGCCTATTAATTCTCAACTGAATAGAAAATTACTTTCCTTCAAGCTCGCCACACTGATATGTTTAGTTTCTCGTCGAAGGGTTTCTGATGTCAAAGCCCTTGAAATCACCAATAGATCTTATAATATGTTTGGTGTTAAATTTGAAGTATTTAGGAGGACCAAGACTATGTCTGACTCCATATTTTATCCACAGTTTGGCTTATTGCCTAAACTTTGTGTGGTTGACTGCACGAGAGTATGATCGCAGAATGAATGGACTTCGTGCTGAAGGTGAGAATCAACTACTTACTTCTTTCGTTAAACCTCATTAAGGTATTACTTCAACTTCTATCGATAGATGGGTTAAAAATGTTCTGAATTTAGCAGGTATTGATTTAAAGAAATTACAAGCTCACTCTGTCAGAGATGCTATGGCAAGTAATTCCTTCTGGTCTGGTGGTAAGTTGGATGATATTCTCAAAGCTACTGACTGGTCTAATGCTAGTACATTCGCAAGACATTACTGCAAACCAACTGAGCATATGTCTAATGCAGTCTTACAAAGCTACCAACATGCATAATGTAGCCTCCGTGTTCTTGTAATGAAATTGTGATATTCCTATTACTATGACCAGAGAATCTGGATTTCATTAAAGACATGGAGGCTGACATTATCCCTCCCATCCATTCCCACGGATGATTAAGACTTACTCTATTTCTGATATCTTTATAATGTTTCTTATATCGTTTAAGAATTGTTTTTTCAATGTGCAGTGCATTGTCTTTCATTCTATCCTTTCTGGAAATACTCATTTATATTTCTTTTTCAGGTAACCTCTCATAATCCCATGAAGTTTGGCCTGTTGGTTCCTTCATTCTTCTTCATCATTCCTTTTACACTGGATTATATTCAAACGTTTGGAAGTTCTTCAAGTTGGGACGTAGGCCTTTCTTATCCGCATTTTAAAAGAGGCAGATTGTCTGTGTCTCTTGCCTATTGTATGTTAATGTTCTGGAACCTTTACTATGTGATGTAGCGGCTTCTTGGAGACGCATTAAAGGAATAATGCATAATGTCAGCCTCCGTGTCTTTAATGAAATCCAGATTCTCTGGCCATGGTAATAGGAGAATCGCAATTGTCAGATAGTTTAGTGACACTATATGAGCATCAATAGCAGTGCGAAGTGGGGGTTGAAAATTAATTACATCAAAAAGTAACAATGAAATTCACTGAAAAAATACACTTAAAAAGTTAGGATTCTAGCTCATACGTACAAAAACTGTGGAACTCACCCGTTATGGTTACCAATGCCCACAACACGGCATAACCTGCACTGCCCACCATGCTAAAAAACACACCGATATGTCAATGGTACAGAAACAGCTATCAAGAGCATGGTAGGCAGTGAGTGTTACGGTGTGCTTTGTGTGTATCTGCAATCGTAACTGGTGAATTTCACTGGACACTCGGATCTTTATATATATATATATATATATATATATATATATATATATATATATATATATATATATATATATATAGAGAGAGAGAGAGAGAGTGTGTGTGAGAGAGAGCGCACGCGAGAGAGAGAGCACGAGAGAGAGCGCTCTATTTGTTTTACTAAAAAAATTGTTAAACCAATGTTATAGATAGCTGTTGAAATAAGGTAAAAAGCTACAACCAAGAAAACCTGGAGGTAACTACAACTTGCCCCCGCTACACGCTGCTTAGGACTCCCCTTATTACATCACTCATGACATGTTAAATTACATCATTGGTGACATCACTGATGAAATCTAAATATCATTGATGATATCATGCAATAATTGTGAGTGTTGTCTATAGCTTGTGGGCTTAAAGAAAAGTAACAATTCCACTTGCATTAATGGAATTACTTTTTAAAGACGTGACCTGCAATTTTAAGGTAAGAGGTCGGCAGTTGAACATCTGCCACTGTATAGACCCCTTCTGTATGGGCTTATGGACGCTCATTTCAGTAAAATACACTACTCACATTCCTGAGATGGGCATAATGGCATACTACCTTACAGTCATGCTCACAGTAACCGCAGGATAAAAGAAACCTCCAAGTGGGACACCTCTACCTTCTACATTATTCAAAAAACTTCAATGTCCAAAATATCTAAGAAGTTCTAAAACTAAAACATGCACACCTTATAGCATTCGTCTATATCTCTGTATTACATTTCTCTAACATGGGCACGTGCCTAGATATCCATCAAGTGTTAATGTATTGCCAACAGCAGCTTTGCCCTTTCTCACAGATGACTGCCTCTTACACTTGCTGTTTTTTAACAGCTGACCACCAACATATGAATCCACATACTGAAAAGGTATTCCACCTAAACAGACTCAAAAGTATTGTCTGAGTGAAGAGAGTGCTATACTAGGTGCTTTTCATTGGCAGCCGGGTCTCTATGCACTTAAATGTCCTGTCGCACACTATGCCATGGAACTTGAATGAATGCCATCTTTATTCATAACTGTTATAGTATTGTAATGCTTCAGAAAGTTTTCAACCATAGGGTATTAAAGGCGAATAATCTACTAACTGCTAGGATTACGAATTCAGCAAGGAGACAACTCAGGGGTTGAAAGCATAAATTAATAGTTGAATGCATATATAATGAGATGTTTGGAGCTTCCAGGCTGTGCTCAACAGAAGCAGTAAGATCAAGATCATAGCAATGTGAGAATATAGATGGGCAAACTAATGCAAACATGAAAACGAGGCTCTGTAACTGCTGGAATGAAGTCTTCTGATGTTCATCCTAACATTTGCTTATAATCTTCACATTTTCTATTTTTTAGGTTGCCCCCTTTTGAATTATATATGCTAATTTACTGGTAAAAGTATGTTTAAAATGCAAGTGCAGAAATGCCAATGTCATAAAAGTACATGTTGTACAAGCAAATATCAGACGTGCAGATGAGACACCACAAAACGGATAAAAAAAAAAAATCACAAACTGTTTGAGTGTTTCCTGGCCTAACGTTGACATGACATGATACATATGTGCTTTAATAAGCTATACAAGCTTGTTTTAATTCTGACACAGAAACCTCTGCAACAGGAACATTTGCCATGCAAAAATCTCGATGGCATCTGAAATTCAGCAGTTCCTGCAGACTCAATTTCCAACACATTTATCATATTTCCTGCACACCATATTTCATGCCTCCAACACAGCAGGCACAGTCCATGTTTCTAAAACACCCGGATCTATCCAATTAAAGCAATGGCATTCTTCTAAGGGTGAGAACTGTTGGACAGGCTAAGATAAAATGTGACGTTTTCTGTTGCATGATCTGTTTTTAAACAGTGAAACCACCATGGATGCTGTATGTGGACACTCGGGAATTAACTCTGCCAATCAGACTGCATCGAGCATACTGCACTACAGTTGCATATCATCTGACAAGCTATATATAATAATGTTCTAGGGCCATCACCCGAGTCACCACCTACGCCTACCTTAGCTAGCACCAGACCAAAGTCAATTCCTGCTTTTTCCAGATTTAATTTGCTCTATTCTGCAAGATGCCACAAGTTCATCCTCAGCATTAACACCATATTTGCTTGTGATTTCGTCTTCATTTTTAAGAGACTTACAGTTTAAACACCATCATTGATGTCTGAAGACAATTCATAAATCATCAAAGCCTGAAAATATCTATTATTAGTAGTAAATAATATGCTTTAACATCATGAATTCAAACAAGGCATTGAAATGCTGACATTATATTATCAAATATCAAATTTTTAATCCGCTTTATAATTTATTAAGCATTTTTGGACCACACAAAGCAAAAGTTAAAATAGAAATAGGTTTAGAGCCTATTTTTAGCATTGAACATAACCACAAAACATATATCCATAGCACAGACTACATCATTCCATGGATGTTATAATCTTCATGTATTTCTTTTTTCTAGGTATCCTTGTTCTGAATAACATATGGACATTTACTTAAGAGTATGTTTTAAATGTAAGCACACGACAAAGCCGCAAACAAATGCGTTTATTTTAAACTTAGAATTCCGCTTTCTTGAATAAAGAGATGTTCTGTTTTAAAATGATTTGAACTGCAATTCTAATGGTGTACAAGGTTTCATATAACAGAGCTTGATTTCGAAGATATTTTTATTTTGAAAAAACGTCTATTTATTCTGACGAACAACATGCAGAAAGTACATATAAGAGAGGTTTTTTTTTGGATGGACAGGAAACTTTACTCTCAGAATTCGAGGCTGTGGGATGAATGCTAGCTTTAACACCTTTCTTCCTGAAGGCCGCAGAGAAGGTACAAAGTCCTCTGTGCAATCTGGCAAAACTGCAAGTCTCAAGAACCCAACCACTGAGATGTGGCACAAGGACAGCAGAGGCAGTTTGTTTATTGAACGCTGTAACAAGACCTAGTTAAAGGCAGTGGGTATGCCAAAGGCAAGCCTGTTTGCACCCAGTGCCGGATTCCATGTTCTCCCCTGACCCACCTCTACCCTGCTGCGCTCCTCCATGCTCTCAACCATGGCCGCCGCTTGCTGCACTACTGGCACATTCACATGCACCTCCTGCAAGTACTTATGCACTCTCTCACAACCTACACCCACCACCCCTGCAGTCAGTGCACACTCGCACCAAAGAGCCGCCCAGACTAAAGACTACCCACACAATACGCTACAATCTTGTACATGATCCTCAACATCTGCTTACTCACCAAACATGACACTGAGACAATGACCCTACTGCACGACCACGTTCCGGAACAGCTCTTCCTCACAGAAACATGGCTAAACCAAACCACTACACCAGACATTGCTACTAGCTACAATATCGCCAAGCAAGGCTGCTAGCACAAGCCAGGAGGTTGAGTCGCCATCAAATTCAAAGACACGCATCACAGCCAACTTCTCAATGGGTGGAACTCTAGTATACAGTACACTGTACCAATTTTAACAGTGACATCACAGACTTAGTCACACGCTTCCTCCTCCTTAGAAACCTTGAAATTCCCCTAGATCACCACATCGAACCAAACTCCATGGTCAGACAAGAAAACAAAATGGTTTCTTTTCAGTAGGAGTAGTTTTGCAGTTTGAAGAGTTTTCTGTATTCACATGTGCATTTTTCCGCCATCTGGTGGTTAGGTCCGGAATTGTCTTTCACACCCCGCGAGGCATCCTTGATCACCATTTGGCACTAGGTCAATCCCTTATGTGACGTCTCACGGTGCCCCAGAAGTTCCTGTACATGCTAGCCAGCTTCAGGTTATTTCCCTTAGCAAAATAGGGTGTCTTCACTTTTGTCTTTATTCTTTCTTTCCTTTTACATGATCTTTTCAATCACCGGTTTGCTTTCCTCCTCTCTGGGGAGGTGGGTTTGGAGCATGTGAATCCATAAACTTTTCAAGATGCAAAACTACTCCTACTGGCAAGTAACTATTTTGTTTTGCAGCATGAATCCTTTTCTGGATTCAGATGTTGTGCATTAGATTATATATATACCATTTCCATATTTCCTGAGCTAGCTTGCTTAGGGTAAGTTATTTTGTTCCTCCCTGTTGAGTTAAAATATTGATGTGGTATTGGCCGTATGGATCAATACTGTCTTCCCTCCTATGTGGGCTTAGAATGCCTTTAGTGCTAGAAACAGTGTGTTCGTCTCTAGAAAGTGGCTATGTTTTATTGAGTCCACACAGTTCGTTTGACCCCGTACCTCCAGGTTTCCTGAATGTATTCCTCAACCTTTGTGGGATGCATCTGTTGTAATGGTCACTGAGGGAGTTGGTGATTTGAATTGTCTACCTAGTGCTATGCTCTAGGATGGCTACTGTTGTATCTCCTCTCCTTCTGTACCTTCTCAGTTACAACTAGATTCCCCCCCCCCCCCCAAATACCTGTGGTTTGTGACCAACTTGCACAGCCATACATGTACAAGGTGCATGTGTAGATGTGCATGGGTAATGAGGGGGTTGAATGATGTCATCATGCCCATCAGTTTAATAACTGTCCTCACTGTCCTAGACTGTCCCTTCTGTTGGAGGAGAGTTAGCTCTTTGATAGCTTGTATCCTCCTTTGGGTCGGGTATGCACGTGCCATCTTGGAGTTTAATCTTGCTCTTAGTAAAGTTTTTCTTGTTCCAATCTTGGTGAAGATTTTTTTGTGGTTTATCGAACATCACAATCCTAGTAGATTTATGATAACCTGATGAACGTGTGTGTAACACCTTTGTTTTGAACTTCCCTTCACCAACCAGTCATCTAGATAGTGAAAGACATGGATGCCTCTCCTTAAGGATTCAGCTACTGCTGCTGCTAGGCACTTTGTGAAAACTCTTGGAACTGATTTTATTACGAAGGGCAAGACCTTGAATCGGCAGAGCGTGTCCTCGTGGATGAACCTGAGGTATCTTTTGTGGGCTTGCGTCACGGGGATGTGCAGATAAATCATCTTTTAGGTCTATTGTTGTCAGGAAGTCCCCTTTTTGGAGTTGTGGGATTAATTCTTGTAGTGTTGACATCGTGAAATGCTGCCTGCGAATACATTTGTTTCTGAATCTGAGATTTAAGATTTGTCTTAGCATGAGATCTTACTTTGGTACCAAGAAATAAGGTGAGTAGTTTCCCTTCTTGTGCTCCCTTGTTGGAAATGTATCGCTTACTTTTCTAGGAGTACCTTTATTTTCTCCTTCAACTGTAAGAGTTCTTTGGAATCTTTTCTTCCTTGGTGGAGGTTTGTCTGCCGTGGCATACCACATAGAAAATCCAACTGTCTGTAGTTATGTTTTCCCACTGAAGTGGGCAATGAGCTATTCTGCCTCCCACTGGTGTTGTGTGGGGGTACTCTCTTGTGGACAAGTCACTTGGAGTTTGCTCCTCCCCCTTTTAAGGGTGGCCCCTGGTTCTTCCTCTCCCATGAAAGGACTGCCTTGGCTGTTGCTACCAGGATTGGTATCCGGACTGTTGGTTAGACTGCTGTCTGTTTCCACTGACCGGTTTAGAAGACCCCGCCCCCCTTTCTGTGGGTCTTCTGAGGTTAAAGCCTCCTCTTTTGAAAGTGCACATCTGTTGCACTCCCCCCCCCCCCCCCCCCCCCCCTGCTCTGGCCATCGCAGTGTCCTTTATTTGCTGTAGGGGCTCATCTACTTCAGTTCCAAACAGGGCGTCTCCTGTGAAGGGCTTATTGATTATGGATGTTTGTACTTCCTGCCTGAAGCCTGAGATTCCGAGTCATGCGTGCCTTCTTAGTGTTGAACCTGTGCACATTTATCTTCTAGATGTATTTGCTGCGTCTAGAGCCGATTTAAGGCAGGCGTTTGCTGGGCTTTTCCCTTCCTGTATGATGGATTTTGCTCTCTTTATCTCCCTCGGGAAGTTTGTTCATTAGTTCCTCAATGTCATCCCATTGTTTGTGGCCATACCTATTGAGGAGGGCATTAGAGTTCGCAATGCACCATTGAGTTCCTGCCATCTTTTCCATTTTTCTCCCCACCATGTCCATTCTCTTAATTTCCCTCTCTGCGATGCTCCTCCTCCTTGCGGGGTAACAATGATGGAGTAAGCCACTGTGTTCCCTTGAATGTATTTAAGGTCCCTTTTGGAGGGTTTGTATGTCTTTTCGACCCTTGGTGTTACTCCCTTTGCTGAGGCAGGCTACTTGAAAGCCTCCTTGCCTTGGTCCAGAAAGCTTGGCAGCATTGGAAGGTTCTGTGTACCTTTCGTGGATGGTGTTAATGTTTCTAGGAGGAAACGGGAGTCTTTTCTCTTCCTCTAAGGGGACCCCAAAAGTATCAGCTGCTCTCTTGATGAGGCTGTTGTAGAAGGCTATCTGGTGGCGAAGCCTTCAAGGGATAGCTACTGACCTGGAAAGTTCCTGTTGCTTCCTCCTCTTCTGGAACGGCGAGCTCCTCTTCCATGTCCTTTTCGTAAAGTTCAGGGGTTGCCGAAGTTGAGGGTATCCTCTTCTTCAATGGCCTCTGCAGATGTGGAAAGTTTAGCGGGACTCTTGAACTCCTTTAGCCCCTCGTCAAACTCCTTTCGTTGAAGGAGTGGCGCCATTTCTGCCTCTAGGCATCTTTACTTTTCGCCTTTCGGCGTCTGAAGCTGGGTAGATCATCATCTTGGGTGTGGTATCTGATGGGCTTCTAAACACTTTCTGGAAATTACCAACCCATTTCCTCTTCTTCAATATGTGCGTCAAGAGCCTGTGTGTTTTCCCCTGACAAAAAAAGAGCAGTTGACAATGCTCCAAAACTGGGTGCTATTTTTCAAGGTACAGGCCTCAGTGAGCTTATTTCATACGTCATCCTTTAGCTCGGCCTTGCTAGTTTCGCTTTGTATATCCCTCTACACTCATTTACCAGAGCATGGTCCCTATGTTTGGTCCCTAGTGGCCCCCTCAGGTTCCTAGCCGCACGGGAACAGTCACGGTCAAACCATCTCATGACTCGATCCTTCGAGTTAATGGCCGGCACCTTAAGCAGATGTCCAATAGTGCGCGAAATGGCAGAGAATGCTTCTAAGACAGCCCCGCCTCTTCACGCCCTGTAGTGTAGATGTCAAATTCCCTCTTACACTTACCTAGGAGGGACTCATAGAAAGAGTCCGGGGTTATCTGCGCCCACCTTAGCCTTCTATCCGGATCAGTTACCCTTAGTGACCCCCTAGGTTCTGACAGTAGGAATTTCCCAAGTCTTGGCCATGTGGTCGAGATACACAGAGGTTTAGAATTGGTAAAAATGCTATCTTCAATGGAAAAATCCAAAAGAAATTGGTAGAAGGGCCTTGAAACAAAAATAAAATGTATGAACGTTGCACTCCCCCTCCCTGTGAATGTCGGATTAAAGGGGTTCATACCTTTGACAAACCTACACATGGACATTGTTAGATTGAACTCATCAACTAGGAAATTAAGAGTGTCTCCCTGCAAGGTATGTTCAACATGCATGACTGATATTCGCAGGCATCCTATGTCAGTTAAAATTCCTGCTGGCGGATCCCTGCATAGGTGGATATTAAAATATCCTGCAATCATAAGGTGACCGTTGAGAGGGGTTTTAACAGTCACTTTTCTTAGAAAAGAGCCCAACCTAGAAATGTTCGACATCTGAAAAGGCAGGGGTGGCATTATAAAAGTTCAACTGCAACCAATTGGCAGACCTCTGGGAAAAGGATAACGCCTGCAAACAAAGATTGTTGGTTGGTAACATCTTCAAACAACAATGTACAGCCAGGGAGACAAATTACCAGCCCACTCTTAGATCTTCCCGCCCTTTAAGGAGTGGTTGGAATACAGAATGTCTTAAATCCCTCCAAGAAAATATTATTGCTATTAATCCACGTCTCCTGCAGGCAAATCACATTAAAAACTTTTATGAAGGCAATTCATCCGGGATCAGAGAACTTACTTGTTAATCCAGCTACATTCCATGAGATACATTTACAAGTCTTGCCATCCCCTAGACCTGTAGAGAGAGGCCCTGATTTAATGTAATACAAGGCTGCTCTCTCTATAGGTTCTACACAGGAAAGTCACAGGAGTCCAACGTTTCCATAGCTATATAAAAGTTATAAAGGGGTATATCCTGAGTTACCATCTGCCGGTCCAGCACGGGATGACCAGGATTAACTGGGAGCCTCCTTAAGCCCACCCTATTGGTCGTCGACGCACTGCTGTACGATCTAAAGAAATACCCAAGGGGGAAAACCAAAATAGATGAGGCAACCCCACATGAATTGTTCTGTGACACTGCATGTAAAATTCTCTTTACCAGATGGGGTCTATTAAAGTTAACAATTACACAGCATCCTATCAAGTTTTTTGTAGACCTCCCGACCCAGGAAACTCTACACACCATATTTACAAATTTCTCCAACCTTAGTCCAAAGGAGGTATTACGATCCAGCCAAATGCAGAACCTTTTTCTTAAGTTGGTCAAATTCTTCAACAGCACCCGAAGATAGCGCCGGGACATTTCCAAGTACAGCTACATATGGTGAAGATTCTAGTGGAAGATGTATAGTAGGTAGCTTCAGCCTCCGTCTCTCCCCATGGGGTCTGCTACGCTGGCCTCTATGATTACCCCCCCCCTCCTATCAATGGCTCCCCCTCTGTTGATTTGGCTGGACCAGGACAGGCTGTCGGGCACTGTGGTTTCGATGCCACCACTCCGCCCAATAAGTCTACCTCCCAGGAGTTTGAATCCACCAAGGGAGACGGGGAAGAAGATTGGCACTACCTTGCACAGATATTAATGGTGGCGTATACCCACTTGAACCTTGATCACAGGTTATACCGCTTGCTGACCGGGGACTGGTTAAAGCCCTCCCATGGGTACTTTGAGGATCAGTATTCCCAGCTGGCCTATGTTGGCAAATCCTCATAAGCTTGAGCTCCATTGTGGGTAAATGTTGCCTGATAGGGTCTAGTTTGCACTCTACATTTGTCATCGAGGAGCCCATCCATCCTTCCATTATAGCCTCCATATCATCCTTGGACAGTGGTTGCAGTTTACTGACACATAGTCCTGGCCCCTCTGCCCTTGGACATTTCGCTTTAGCCCCTCTCAATGAGCCTTTTCTTTTTACTCCCAGCCCAGCCCCTGCCCTTGACCCCCTGGCTTGACATTACACACCAGGTCCTTAGTTAATAGAGGTGGACCAGGGGAACGAGAGAGCCGGTAGGCCACCAGCTCAATTTCCTGGTCTATAATCCCAGCCGCTCTTAATAAAAACGCGTCCATCGTTGTGGCTGGTGGCACCGGGAGGAGGGGGGGGAGGGGGGTTACTGACATCGGACCCTTTAGTTTCCCCATGTTCCCAGACAGGGGTAAACTAAACAGGTTAGCCAGCAGGCAGCGCAGGGAAAGACTAAAATGTAACCACAGTCACACCAGGCAAACCGGACACCCCTGGCCAAAATTCAAAAAGTTCAAGAAAACTCCTCCTACCTTCCCCTACTTGTAGATCTTAATTGTCCATGAGGCTCCCTTATCGGTACCTTCCCTTAGAGCCCGCAGAGGTACGCCAAACTGCCTCTAGCGTGTCTCAAAGCCAAGAGGGGTGGCCCAGCCTCCTTCGGGCACAGACAGGCGCGCTGCAAGAGGCAACCAGCGCTTTTCAGCACATGCGGCGCAGGCGTGCGTGCTGCCTGGCTCCTCCTCTTCCGCGGCAGTTCTGGGACACCCAAGTCCCTTAAGTACAGTCCAGGGCAACAGGTCAGGAAGCGATCAGACAAATTAGTCTTACAGGTTCATGGCCACTTGAGTCTAAAACTCAACATGTTTCTTGAAGGTCTTACACCAGACATGCACTTGCTGAGGCATCAATTCTATTTTTTGTTTAGTTTATCAGAATATATAAACCGTTAAAATATTAAAAACAGCATTAACACCGACATACAAATAATGAATATAAAACGAGAACATTTCTAAAATCTATCTTTTTCAAATTGGAGTATACATTACATCAAATTATATGAATTAGTTTCTTATCTAAAGTGCTTCCCTATGAAAAGATTTGTATAATCATAATGAATTTTTCAGAAATGCAATGACTGTTACATTTAGTGCATTCCTTTGATATGTGGTGCAAATATCCCATTTAATGTACCACCCGACCATGATAAGGAACATGTAATGTGTCAGATTGGGTATCATACATACATTCTAAGGTTCACCAATGCCACAGATAAAGCAACAATAGAGTGAACTGATTCAATCGCATGACCATAGCACCATTATTCTTTCATCTCTACAGAGCTGAAACAAAGGGTAGTTCACTTTGAGGAGGAACGGTGCTTTTGCCTCACTGAAATAAGCAATTGGGCTGCATGAAACAAAGCCATGTTTTTTGAATATTTGTTAAAGAAAAAAATAAACCACATCAAAGTACTTTGAATTGTGTAGCTTATATCTGTACAATTTTGAGTTACAGCATCTCAACTCTACTTTAATAGTTTAAAAACACTTACCCGGTCGTGAAGAGTCCAACCAACATATTTTAAATAACTGTCATTCAGGAAAGCATCACTGTACATTTTCATCCACACCCCAATTTCCTCAATGCAAATTGCTCGAATTTCAGCTATTGCATCACTGAAAATAAAGGAGGCTGAACTAAATTATCAAAAAGTTTACATTATATAACATATATGATTAGGCTCAAAATATGTATTTGAAAGAGAAACATCAGAAACTCAAATCACAGAATTGTTAGCAAGACTTCGAGGGAATGAGGATACACGAGATGAGACTAGAGCTAGTAGTGGAGGTATTCTGACCTAGGGTAGGCTGAAGGATCCTCATAGACAAAGCCAATGCATGACATTTAAACTATACGGTTTTATTTCATGAAAAAATAATTGTCCCCATAAATACTTACTGAGGAAATACGAAAGTGAGACCTTGCAGAAAATTGCTTTGGGAACATAGCAAAGTAACCTTCCTATAGGCATTGTTCTTTAGGTTTCCTGAATGTTTTCTCTGAAACAGGGTTGATTAATAGGAGAATGTTTTATTGATATATTAGCGTTGAGCACAGCAAGGACAACATGGAACTTTGCAAAAAGAAAACAAGTTACTTACCTACAACTTTGGTTCTCCAGTATTGGTAACTTTCATAGATTCCCATTGCTTGTATCTTTCCCAGTCGTCGAGATGGGAGTCCCTGGTAATAATAAATACCATAGAGATAGGTACAAAAGAAGAACAAGCATTGGCATAGCCAATAGGTCTCGCCTTTGGGACCGTATAAATGTTTAGACAAGCAACAGTTGGTGATGTTGCACCAAGGATATTGTACTGCATAACAAAATACTTATAAGTTTCCAAAGGCGAGACCTATTGGCTATGCCAATGCTGGTTTTCTTTTCATTTTGTTTTTTTGGGCACAGTATCTCTTTCGTGATCTGGGTTGGAAAGTCTCCTCCGAGGTGTCAAATGTGCGATTTGTAGGTGATCATGTTTGAAGATTAAGGATTGAGTTACAGATATGAAAGAGTCTGGAACTTCTTTTAACCTGAATATCCGAATGACATTAGGAGATATAGGCCATTCATATGATTTTTAACAAATCAGCTCCACAATTATTAAGACAAAAAATGAAATACTATAAATCCTGAGCTCTCATTGTCGCATTTGTTGGCGCAATGAAATCTTATACCGTTTCATAAATTTAATTTTAACAGTCATGATATAACAAAAAAGAAAAATCAAGGCCCTAGTATTCCCTCCAGAGTCCTGAAATGTGACATCCTATAGCTCGTTCTTCTTTGAGCCCAATTTTGTTTAATTTATATGCCGTCTCTTTGGCTTCCATTGTACAATTTTTTCAGATTCGCCTGGCATTTGGAAATTAAACTCATTATCACAGTACCCTGGATTCTAATGCTTATATTGACACCTGCACAGAAATCCGTTTGCACCAAGTTTACTGTGGTCTGCTGCTGTGCGTAGTAGTGAAGAAAAACACACTTTATGGCAGAAACGGTCTACTCTCCGAGTCCATTTATCACTCCAGGTCTTCATTACATATGTGCCTTTGAGACTAGGTTTTTTAACAAATGATTCTCGGGGGATGCTGCGCATAGGCATGAGTGTGGCTGTTTTAGTGAATGCACATGTATAATAAGTGAGAGCAAGTTAGACCTTTCAGTGCGTCTAGACACTAAGACACACAAGACTTCAGAGACCTGAATATTTTCTACATTTGCAAAGAGCGATGTGTTCGGCTTCATGGTGACAGGCTTGATTCCTAGTGGGTCCACTTAACCATTTATCCTTCAGAGGTCCGACAAACGTAGTGCATTGAGTTGAGTAATTGCAAACGTCTGTTATTTAATTTAACACCAAGACACCCGAAGCTGAATATGCGCTTTACATTATAACACAGCCTTCTTCCAGCCTATTTAACTTTTCGTTTGTAACTAAGCACATCCTTTTGTAATGCAACTGGTCCTATTGTAAAGCGCTCTGACACCTTCGGGTAAAGTTTGCGCTGTATAAAAACGCATAACTAAATGCAAAATGCTGCAGCCTAACATGTCACAAGTCCTGTTGCCAGGCTTTACGGACATTAGTAGTTGGCTCCTTAACTTTATTTTGTAGCACGTAGAGTTCTGATTCCCGAAATATAACATTCGGATCATGTGATCAGGGTTTCCACAAAAGTTGGTCAGAAAAACAAGAGCTTTGCGCGTAAACGTAGTCGAGGATCATCGACACAAACGAGGTGACCGCCAATGGTAATAAAAACAGAAGCCAGACTATGCAAACTTTCCGTGCTACTGATTTAATAGCCAGTGTAATAGGGATGCGAAAGGTGGGAAGGTTATAGGGAAAGAGACAAGGAGAGGAAGACAACGTAGAGGGAAGGGGAAGAAAGTGGGGACGGGAGCGGAAGAAAAAGAATGGGGAGAAAACATTTATAATGGGACAATGAGAGCAGTCTGAAATGGGGAGCGAATGAAGAGAGGGTCGCAAGAAGAGAGAAAGGGATGAAACACCGACAGGGCGGGGACACAAAGCCTGCAAGTGTGAGAGGGTACTGAAATATTAGGAGAGAGAGGGTAACAATGGAAAAAGGACTTGTGAGAGTGTAAAAAGCAGTAATGAGTTGCGGAATGAGAAAGGGTGCACCGTTGTCCGATGACGAGGGCTGACATCACATGCCAGAGGTCGAACTATCCTTTAGCAAGACCGACACACACACCATCATCCTCCCCAGGTCAAGAAACGAAGACCAATGGCTTAGACAAATATACTATTTGCTGAATGTATTTGATATTTATTTGAAGCGGTTAGTTTTAATTCCATGAGTGTGTTACAGCTGTCATCTATAGATAAGTACTGAGGCCACAAGTAACTGAACTGGAGTAGCCTGTGCCACAGTACAGATGTGATCCCCGGACAACCAAATTCGCCGAGATGCTGGTCTTCTTGCCGATTGAGGGCTATGTGAGTTGCACACAAAACAAGCAGGAAGTGGGATAAGGGAAGGGGGTAGGCGGAGAGAGGCACGCAGGCTGACAAATGGTGTGCACTTTCGCGGATGCTTTGATGTTCCCAGTGGCCGCGCGGATCACTGAGATCATCAAAGCGAAATTGATCACGCAGGCTGCCAAATGGTGCTCGCGCCCGGCACACATGCACTGTAGCTGGAGGCCTGAAAAGCCACTAGTCTGCACTTTCAAATCCCGCTTACTAATACTCTCGCCAGAGCGGCGCTAAAGCGCTGGCTCAGGCGAGACCTAAAAAAAGGCCTAGGTCTAATCTCATTTTGTAGCATATCCATCTTTTTTTGTAAAAGAGACCAAATTAAATGAACTACCAAACAGAACAGTTTCACCCCATAGAACCTTCCTGAGAGAGCCTCAGATTTTCGTAGCCATTGTGTAACAGTACCACAGAATATGCTGTAGGCTGAGCTTTCCCAGGGGAGGAGGGCGGGCGCATGGGAATCTAGGAAAGTTACCAATACTGGAGAACCAAAGTTACAGGTAAGTAACTTGTTTTCTTACTCCAGTATTGGAACTTTCATACATTCCCATTGCTTGTAACAGAATAGCTAGCAGTAAGAACACGCACATTTTGTGCAATTATACATTGTTGAAACCTTGCGAAATGCACACAGTCATTAAAAACCACAAGATAGCAAACAAGTAGCCAGTACATAACATGAATTACAAAATGTGCTAACAACCAATAAAAGGAAGGAGGGTTAGAAGGGAAAGCTCACCACTTATTGGAAGAGGTTCCTCAGGACTGCTTGTCCCACTGCAGTGTCACTCCGCGTGGAGGAGTCTAAGCAGTAATGCTTCGTGAAAGTATGGGCACTGCTCCATGTTGCTGCCCTGCAGATGTCTTTAATAGGCACTCCTGCTAAGAGAGCCGACGAAGAAGAAATGGATCTCGTAGAGTGCGCCCGGACCTGCCCTTCTGGGGACTTGCCAGCCGCTTGGTGACATTATTGGATCGCGCTGCCAATCTATTGTGCAATCCCTTGCTTTGACAAAGGGAAACCCATGCGATGGGCACTGAATGCAACAAAGAGTTGTGTAGATCTTCTGAAGTCCTTGGTGCGCTGGAGATAGAATTTTAGACACCTTTGAATATCCAAAGAGTGAAGAGCCCGTTCCGCTGAAGTAGTAGGTCGAGGAAAAAAGTATTTAAGGATGGCCGGTTCATTCAGATAAAAGTCAGAAGGGACCTTTGGGATAAATTTGGGATGAGTCCTCAGAATCAGTGTCCTTTTTAAACTGCATGAACGGAGCCTTGATCGTGAGAGCGTGTAGTTCAACTACCCTCCTAGCTGATGTTAGTGCGAGGAGCAGGGCCAATTTCCATGAGAGGAATTTAATGGCCGCCCTATGAATTGGCTTAAAGGGTGGCCTCATGAGTTGAGTAAGGACTAGGTTGAGCTGCCACAGAGGTGGTGGAGGTTTAACAGGCTGATAAACCCTAAAAAGTCAATTTAAAAATAGTTTCACAATTCACACCGACCAGAGGGAAGGTCCAGCAGAAGTTCTTCTGTATCTAGAGATAGCTGCCAGGTGCACCTTGATAGAAGAATGAGCAAGACCTTAATTAGCCAAAGTCAAAATGTATGGTAAAATTTGATGAGGAGCTGAGGAATAAGGATGAATGTTCTCCTGTTGGCACCACAAGCAGAAACGCTTCCATTTCAAGCTATAGGTTTTATTCGTACTTGGTGTACGGGCCTGAGCTAGCACCTCTCTACATTCTTGTGAGATATTTGAGCTTTGAAATGCTCTGTGCTCAGGAGCCATGCTGTTCGTTAACTGAAGCGATCTCGGATCCGGATGCACCACTTGGCCCTAGGACATCGTCAACAGAGAGGGAATCGAGTGCAGATGAATTGGCTGATCCAGGGAGAACAGGAGAAGCTCCGTAAACCAAAACTGGCGTGGCCACGCCGGGGCCACCAGTATCATCCTGAAGGGCTCCGCTTTGAGCTTCTTGAGAAGCCTTGGAATTAGTGGGATCGGAGGAAAGGCATAAACAAAGGCGCCTGACCAGGCCATCGAAAGCGCATTCCCCAATGATCCCTGATGGTGTTCCCTGCTTGCGTAGAATCGCCATTTCTTGTTCTCTGGGGTGGCAAACAGATCTATGGACGGAGTGCTCCAGAGAGAAAAAACCCTGTCCAGAGTGCGATTGTCTAGTTCCCACTCGTGGCTAACCGATTTGAGACGACTTAGAGTATCCGCTGTCTTGTTGAAGGCACCTGGAAGATGCTCCGCCGAAAGATATCTGATGTTGGATACTCCACTCCCAAAGCTCCTGAGCTTCCTTGGGTAGCGGAAGAGACCTTGTTCCTCCCTGTTAATTCACATAGTGCATAGCGGTCGTGGTGTCCGTACGGACTAGGACGGTGGACCCTCTGATCCACGGAAGGAAAGCTTGCAAAGCCAGACGAATCGCCCTGAGCTCCAACGGATTGATGTGGAGAATGCGGTGCACGGGCTGCCAGCGGCCGCTCACCTGAAGGTCTTCTAGCGAGGCATCTGTTGTAAGAATTAGAAGAGCCGGGGTGACCGTGAAGGTGAGGCCCCGAGAAATATTGTCTCTGATCGTCCACCACTTGGCAGCCTTCTTCATAGGCTGAGTTACCCTTATTTTGTCGTCGAAAGCCTTCTCCTTGGCGCCATTACAACTCCAGTTGTTCTTGAAGAGGGCGCATTCACAGCCTGCAACGCGGAATTAAGTGAATGCAGGAGCAGATCGATCCTAGAAGGGATTTGTACAGGCGAACTGAAAGTGACCGTCGTCTTTGGAACCGACGGGCAGAGGCCATCAGATTTGCCTGCCATTCCTCCGATGGAAACGCTTTGCAACAAGTCATATCCAGAATAGCACCTAGGAACTTAGCCGATATGGACGGGCACAGGACTGACTTCCCTGTTGAGCTGAAGTCTCAGACGACTGAAGAGGTGAGTGCAAGTTTCGACTACCTCCGAAGCTGCTCAGGAAGACGGTGCCTTTATCAACCAGTCGTCCAGGTAAGGGAAGACTTGTACAGTCTGTCTCCTGAGAAATGCTGCGACTAGGGCTAAGACCTTTGAGAATATCCACGGTGCAGATCTGAGTCCGAAAGGCAGTACCTTGAACTGAAAGTGGCTCTTGGCTACTGTAAATCGTAAAAACTTCCTGTGGGCCGGGTGAATGGGAACATGAAAGTATGTGTCCTCGGGATCCAGGGTGGCCATGTAATCTCCTGGATTGAGGAGATGCAAAATATCCTGTAGGGATACCATCCAAAAGGAGAGATTTATGAGATAGGTGTAGAGCTCCCTCAGATCTAAAATTGGGCAGCATTTGTCTACGGTCTTTTGTACAAGGAAGAACCAGGAATAAAATCCATTGCCCCGTTGGGATAGGGGCACCGGCTCTATAGTTCCCTTGAGGAGGAGTTGGTGGGCCTCCAGACGTAGAATGTGTAGATGTTTGGATTCGGTGGCGCGAGGTGCTTTGGATGGTGTTGAAACGCCAGTGTGTCCTGACAAGACGATCTTTAGAACCCACCGGTCTGATGTTATAAGTTGCCAGTTGTGGAAGTGTTGTTATCCTGCCCCCCACTGGTGTAACAGGGGACAAAGGAACAGTAGGAAGAGATGGAAGAGCCTGGTATCCGCTATTGGCGCTTAGAGGAATCTCTCCCCTGGCATCCCTGTCTTCCTCTAGTGGATGGTTGAGAGAAAGAAGACGATTGGTTCTGACGCTGCGAATATTGTGGCCTGTAAGACTGCAAAGGCTGCGAGGAGGAGGAATAGCGCTGTTGCTGGTATCCGCCTCTGTATGAAGAGAACCCCCTTCCTCTCGCTCCACGGAAAGGAACCTTGCGGTATTGCAAAGTCCCAAGGGACTTCGTCTCAGTGTCCTTCTTTACGTCCTGCAGCACGTTGTAAATGTGCTTTCCAAATAGCATCTCACCATCGAACGAAAGATCCAGGATTTTGTTTTGGACCTCCAGACGAAACCAAGTGGCCCGAAGCCAGTCTTTTGTCGAAGAACTGCAGCTCCTGCAAGAGAGCGGAAAGCCGTAGTAGCAATGTCCATTGCACAATCGATTATCTCAGAGGATGAACGTTCTCCCTCCTGCAAGATCTTTTTTGCCTCAGTTTATGCTTCCTCAGGTAGCTGGTCCAAATACGAGGAGAGATCGCACCACATCTGGCGATCATATAGTCCCAGAATAACAAAAGCATTGGCCGCCCTGACCAGGAGGCTGGACATGGAAGAAAACCTCTTGCCGATATTATCTAGTCGTCTTCCCTCTTTATCCGGTGGCGTGGTAAGAGGTGCCGCCGGATTTTTAGATTTTCTTTGGGCCGCCTGCGAGATTAGCGTCCGGCTTCGGCTGACTGACCAGACAAGCAGGGCTGTCTTCCGGAGCTTTGTATTTCTTCTCTAGATGCGGAAGAACAGACATGACCGTTGTCGGCAACTTCTTGACCTTTATTCCCTCATCCCAGACATGGCCCACTATAGGAATAGAGCGAACAGACTTCTTAAAAGGTTCTTTGAAGTCGTAGAGAAAACATTCCGATTCAACTGATGAAATTGGTAAATCGAAACGTTTAGATGCCCTCTCCATTAGATTGTGGAAACCTCTGATATCAGCTGGAGGAGAATCTGCTGGATCAGAAGTAGGAGAGGCGGGATCCAGAATAATGTAATCATCCCATTCCCTCTCCGGAACTGGGATTGACATAGTGCCATGGTCATCATCCGATGAGTCGTCTTGAGCAGTGACCACATTCTGACGCGGTTCAGATAGCTCCGGAACCTGAGTTTGAGGGAGCTGAGGTGGAACTGGAGACGCCGAATGAGCTGGAGGCTGAGTTGGAAACATGTGATCTGTCTCTTGGCCAGAGGACTGAGACGGGAATCGTCTCCTATAATCCGACAGCATGAATTGGAGGTCAGTAATGAGTTAAGATGGGACACAGACCATCTCTGGCTGATACTGATCCTGGGACCTAGATTGCGGCACATGTTGATGTTGCTCCATATAATAGTCCTCAGAGTCTGAGTCCTGATATTTCACATGCAGTTGTGATGGACTATCTGCAACCCCATAAGAGCCTTCACCATCCTCAGAAAGCTCCTCTTCGAAAAGGAGTGCCGAAGGCAGAGGTGGTACTTTCCTCGGGGAAGTCATTTCAGGGGTAATGCGGCACCTTCTTATAGAAATAGAGACATTCCGTATCGTCGACTAAGCCACCGGCGACGAGTGGATCGTCGACGAATGGCCCACCGTCGACAGGACCGTCGCCGAGACTGTTGTCAATATGAAGCTGGAAGCTGTCGTCGACGTTGTGGTCGCCGTCGACATCCTCATCGACGTGGAAGTAGTCATCATAGGCATCGACGACATAATCAAGGGTACCTTTGTCTGTGGCGTCGTCGACGTAGGCACATGCGACGACGTAACTCCCGTCGACGGAGCTGACGTCGACGCCGGTTGAATCTTTAATGCGGTTGTCGACGGAGCTGAAGTCGTCGACGAACGGATTTTCTTCTCAGTCTTTCCTTCAGGTGGTACAGAAGATGGTTTCTTGAACATCTTCTGTTTCTCAGAGGGTGGGGAAGTTACAGAAGACCCATGGCCCGTCTTCTTACCCAAAACCACCTCAGTAACCAGTCCTTCCCTCTCCTTTACACCTCGGTGAGGAGATTTGACGGGACTACGCCTGTCCGACCTATCAGAGGTCTTTTGCAAGGCTCTGGCAGGGGGGGAGGGGGGGGGTCAGAAGAAGTTGAAGGTGAGGACCTACCCCTTTTTTGAGATCTCCTCGAGGATGTCGCAGAGGAGCCATCATCACTATCACTTGACACAGGATCCTTCCAGGACGTCAATTTCTGTAACCAGGTGAGCAGACGTCCGTCACGGTCCCGCAAGGTCTTAGTAGAGAAGGTCCTGCAGATCTTGCAATCAGTAAGCTTGTGGTCAGGATACAAACAATAAATACAGTCTTTATGTTTGTCCTCCACATAAAGCCTCTTCTTAGCGCAGGTAGCACAAGCCTTGAACAGAGCTTTCTTTTCTTTATCCGTAATAATAAAGATTTGAAGAGTTGAAATACCAAAAAGTTGAAGAAAACTGAGCAGAGCTCAATGGAGACCTTCTGGCACAACGTGCGGTAGAAAATCTAAGGCTCTGAGGCGCTCTCAGGAAGGTTCTATGGGGTGAGGCTGTTCTGATTGGTAGTTCATTTCATTTGGTCTCTTTTACAAAAAGAGGTGGACACGCTACAAAATGAGATGAGGCCTAGGCCTTTTTTCTTCTTTTGTAACCATCTCTATGGTATTTTTTATTACCGGGGACTCTCGACGACTGGGAACGATACAAGCAATGGGAATCTATGAAAGTTCCAATACTGGAGTAACCTTCATTTTCAATTTCTCCTTTTTTATCTGACTGGGAAAAAGTACATGCCACTAATAATGCCTACATTTGAAAGTCCAGACATATCTTACTAATATAAAGTCCTTAGATTCAATGTCCCATAATCAACAAAAACTGCAATAACCCATTAGCAGGGCAAAAAAGCTTCACAAAGCTTTTTAAAATCAGACACCAATAGATAATGGGCATTTAGGTTCCTCTGCAGCAGCAGGCTCCATCCTGCCCACCTTTGTTCTTTACATGCATTAACATGGCAACAAAACTAGAGCTAACCTGTAAATGAGGATTGTTGCGAATAACAGAAGATGCCTCTGATTTAAAGGTTACAAAGTAGCCACCTTTCTTTAGCTTGCACATTAACATCCCCTGCCCACACCCATTTGAAACAGATTAAAGCACAACATACAAAGTAGTGATAACAGCAAACTCTAGTCAGACATAACAAACAACGTTAAACAAATATTAGTCAAACTAAACACCTACTCTGGATGAACCACTATGAAAGTCGTATTTTGTTTGGCAGAGCCCATATAGCTACCATGCAGACTTTGGTTGTGACAGGTCTCTGAAATGCGACTCAAAAAACATTACCTACCCATAACACCAGTTCTCCACGATGGGTATATTCAATGTTTTAATAAGCATTGACATAATAAAAACACATGTGCAGGATACTGGAACAAAGAAACACCTCCCTCCAAGATAAACAATGCCTATGTACAGGCAACCTTTTTCTTTTGGGGCTGGCCAGGTGCACTGTAAGCATCTATTTTCTCCCTCTTAAGAGCTAAAAGTCAAAGTATACTGCCCAAGAGATAGCTCATCATATAATGTTCAACAACTACACTTTCATTTTAAATAGCACAATCCTAGTATGCATCGAGGCAGGTGATCTATTGGTTTGTTTTGCCAAACTAATGAAGAGAGCAAAGAGACAAATAATTTACTGAATGTCAATGGCCCTAACAGAAGAGGGGAGGCTGACATAAAACATGAAGGCGGTATTTGTCCGGATCAACACCAAAGAATGCTGAACTGTCACAGGGAGTACCTCAATACAACTTCCAGGTGCTTCGCAGCTCCAACATATAGATGTTCCAACTTGTGCACTTTCAGTCTCGGAGGGAATGTAGGTTTACAGAAACATCGGTGGACCACTAGCATAACCACAATATTGTTTTTTTACTAAGATGGGGAGCATCAACAGGTCATGTGGATGTAGCGGGTGAGGAAGGGTCAAGAACCTCAAGGATGGCTCTCACTGCTTTCTGTGGCTCATTCCGAAAGTCGAACAAGAAGCAGTCTATTTTGGCAATGACTGAGCTTATATCTTTGACTTCAGAGTAAAACTTGGCAGTCATCAAATCCTCCTGTATAGGACTAGTGAATCTGCCACTGTACCTTGAGGTAATTCCCATTACTCCTCTACTACACTTTAAACCTCCACGCCCTCTTTAGTATCAGCTTTTACATGATGGTGGATAGGAGCTAAAGGCAATGGCAGTAGCTGCAGAGATGGCAGTAGTGGCTGGGGCAGAAGAAGTAGCTGCAGCGGTTGTGCCACTTGGTGCGGGAACGTGAAGTAAAATCCCTCCTGTGCTCTTAAGTCTCTGAGGTGATCCACCTGGACAAGGAGCATCAGGCAACAAGGCACATTGGGGAGGGGAGTAAAATCTCAAGGTATGAATGCCTTCCACAGTATTGCATAAAATCCTACCATAAGGAGGATCCTAGTAATGCCAATGTTGGTCTCCTTAGTCAATAGTAAAGGTGATCCAAGCAACGAGCACCCGTATGATCTTGGCCATTTTGTGCACCCTGTCCAAAGATCATCCTACTCTTAGTATTTGGCATGCAGCTGAATCAAGCTGTTAGTAGGACTCATCTTCTGCCTCATGCTAAGCTTTTTTTTCAAAGAGGTTTGCTGGCAATTCTGGTGGCACCTTAGTAGGAAGAATGGGATTACACAAGAGTAGTAGTGACTGTGGGTTATCTGGTTACTGGCAAAGGAGTTTTCTGTGTCACTGATAAGCATGTCACAAATTTTTTGAAGAGTCAACAATGAGTCACTGAAGAAAAGCTGAAGTCTACCATTATAGAGTCACTGATGAAGTGGCTGCTTTCAATCATCAATGGGTTGCAGAAGATATGGTGGATGGACAACAGAAGATGGTGCAGAGCATTGAGGTAACCAGAGGTCTCTAGTAGAATACAAATCTTGTTACTGTCCGGAGATTCAGAGGCAACAAAAGAATTTCCAAGTAATCTTTCATTTATATTGTTGGCCTCTCGAAAGCATGATACTTTAAACCCGTAGGGACAAAGAATAATTGTGGCTTAAGAAGTAAAACCAATGAATGCAGAAGCTTCTTATTGAAATTGTCCAAAACATCATAAACGACAACCAATCAGTTTTAAATTCCTTAAAATTTATAACACCATCCTACAAACTATAAAGAGTTCAGCTTTTTCAACAAGTATCAAATTGTTCATATGTACAAACTCTTCAAAAGAGGCTCGAACACTGATGTTCATTTGGAAAGAACACTAATGTGCATTGCTGTGGCCATAAACATGAAGAGAAATAAAGACTGCTGCTAGCTACCTTAGACATGTAATTTGAGAGATGATCGAATTCCAATAAAATATATGAATGCTTAGATCAAAGACACAAGACCTCTCCTTTTCAATAAGTTAAGAAGATCTGAACCAAAATCATTTTAAATCTTAATTTATGAATGGGTTCAATCCTCTCAAAGTACCTCAGCGTTTGTTATTTTCTTAATTCAGAAAGGAATGAAGATACAGAACTAGCTTCTTACTACAGGAGGAACACCCTCCATAGATACTAAATTCATAATTTTCAGACCACTGTGACGAAAAGATTCCTTTTACAATGTAAAGTAGTCTAATAGAAAATATGTAACATTTTTGCTATTTTGTAAAAGATATTGCTGGGAATGTGTGATCTCCTTTCTCCAAGGGTAGTGACAAACTTGACTGAGGTTTGGCCTCATTACATTTTTGTTTTGGATGGACTGACTATGTCATTAGTCTGCAGCATGAAGCATATATTTGAATAACCTCCTATCCTAGGAGGTAAAGGTGTACAATGATTGAACCTCAAGGACGTTTGTGTCCAAGAGGTTTTTGGAATTAAAATGGGCAATTAACATTAAAGCAATAAGTCAGCTTCAAAAACTATTGAGGCAGCTCATCTGTATGTTCATTGTGACAATATGCAGGAACATATTCAACAACACTCCTTCAGAATCACGGACAGCGGCCATAGTCGTCGTTACACTGTCGGAGCGGAAAACATTCTTCATGCAAAATGATTGTAGAAGCAAATGGGACCGCACAGAAACTATTCTTATGTTCCAACAGTGACAAAAAACAATCTTTAGCATGCTTTGTTATATCATTCGTACAAATAGAGGAGAAAAAACAACTTAAAAGATTTAAGAACTTGAATATCAAAAGCTACAAGGGAATGGCCATTTTCCTGTGAAGTAACATCTACTGTGCAATTCAACATTGCAAGACATTTTAAAACAACTTTGAAAGACAGTGAAATAGGCAAAGAGATCGCAGGAATACAAACACTACAAAGAGTATTTTTTTTAAAACAATACAATGGACTCCGCAATAATCTCATACTTACAGATACGGAAAGTAGTGGATGAAGCTCTTTAAACACCAACGGATCTAGTGGGCCTTGTTTCAGTACAGCCAGTACTGTGAAAAGTACACACAGTGACGAACGAATTGGCACAGTAACAAAGAAACAAGCCCAGAAGCAACGAGGGAATGCCTGAACGATTGTGGCCTAGATCTGAGATCGCCTGTATACCACATCATCCCTCACCACCACATTCCCTCTTTCCCTTTAGGGGTAGCTCACTGAAAAGCCACCCTTAGACATTTATGTATCCCAGTTAGGGATAAAAACAGTGATCTTAACCTTACATAGTGGCATAGTAAGGCTATTAAAATCTATTAACATTGACTGCAAATAGGCAGGTACACACCCCGAGTGCAAATTGAATAGTCCATGGGATTACCTTTCGATCTGAAGACAATATCAAAGCCACTGGACAACCCCAATGAGATACACACACACACACACACACACACACACACAACACCTTGTTGCATTGGTGACTGAAAAATAAAACCTAATAAAAAACTAGCTCCTGAGTGGAGTCTGATTCCTAGAGAACTGAAGATGTGATGGGCTCGTGAAAAGATATATATACGCACAATTTTATTTTTTAATACGGGACAAATCTAGGTGAACATTTGGATAGTGAAAGCCCAAGCTTCATGAGTTGGTTTACTTTGATGGCTCCTTGTAGGCTATGTGTTACTGTAACCATTAGGTGGCAGTTTGCGTTCAGAAAATCAGTTTTATTAGCAATGTCCGGAGCGATAATTCCCATCACAACGGGGAAGCAAGGCCTGCTGGTAACTGGTTACCGTTAAGATAGGAAAAGTTCACATCTTGTGCCAAGAAGCCTTCATCACGTACACAACAGATGAGCTGTCGAAAGCTGAAAAAAAGACAGCAGAGCCCAGCAGCTTGAGTCAGTGTATCAACTTAAACTAAGACAAGAAAGGACATTAAAAAACATGTGTTGCTTTAAGAGACGGTACCTACCAATTTCACTGATGGAAAACTAAAAACGCAGGACCCGTCATAGATTCCGTAGTTAGAACGGTTGGTTGACATTTCAACATACTGTCCTAGTAGCAAAAAAGCTACAAACGCTAACCTGTACGCGACTTCATTTAACTGAGCAGTCATCAAAATGTTTTTTTGACAATTTTTGGTTCAGGGAAGATTTATTTCCCTTATTTGGCCTTAACCGTCTTACATTTTACATTTAATTTTATATTCTATGATTTTTTTTGAGCCCCAATAGGAAAATTCCCATAACATGTAACACAGCAAGGTGTATTTGCAAAGCTCACGTTCATTCTTGTGCCTCTTGGAGGGGACGAACCAGCTGTATATTGTTACCCAAATCATGGTGCTTATTTTATCGACATTTGTAGAATGAAAGGGTGAGTGGGCCCGAAGGTATTTAAACGTTAGAGATCAAACAGATTCCTGGAGTAAATGCTTTAATCTACTGAGCCACCAGACATGCTATGATCTACTTTATTGTAAGAAAGTGGCTCTGTTCACACAGAACCTATTTGGGAACAGTATATACAGAGTCCACAGTCCCCAGAGGTTTGGCAGAGGCTAAAGTTCGATATAACCTTACTCTCTAAAGTGGTTGCTTGGTCGAGCAGTAAGGCAGTATCAGAGGACCGTATAAAGCATTTTTTGTACACACTCAGCCAGCAAATGGTCTCACACACTCAATAACTGAACTCTAGACCAATGGTTTTGTATCAAAAGATAGTTGTTTTATTTTTAGAATCAATAGGTATCAAAATATACTTACTCAGAATGAGATACTTTAGTTAAATACTTTTTAATAGGCAATAGACTTTTGAATGAAATAGTTACAGTAGTTGCAAAGGGCAACACAATTCAAACACAATTATACATTGAGCTCAATGGGAATTCCTAAGTAAATGCAATTGATTACTTTTAGGATTACTTTTCTAACCTCAGGACTGGATCCTAGATTCAGTCCTGGGACAGTTCCTGGAAAAATGTAAGTAAATACGTTTTGGTTACAGGAATGATTTTTAAGGAATATTTTTGTATTTTACAAGTTGACACTTCGAAATGTTTTCACACAGAATCACCAATGTTATCCTACGGGAGGAAATTCACTTAACAGGTAAGTGGGGTTATTGTTACTTTTTCTAACTCAGTGTTGGATCCTGGATCCAGCACTGGGACATCTCCTGTAAACAGTTGAAAGAATGTGTTTTTGTTATACAGGTGATTTTTAACGAATATTTGTAAGTTTGCAAAATCCACACTTATAAGAATTTCTGGTGAAAACCAGGCAATGTTAACCCATGGAAGGAAAATCACATTATAGGCAAGTACGGTTGTAATTACTTTTCAGGGTCAGTGCTGGGCACCAAGATCCAGCACTGGGATCTCTCCTGATAACAGGCGAGTAAATGTAGTATTTCGGTTGATTTTAGATGAATATTTTAAAGTTTAGAAACTCAACACTTAGAAGAATTTCCAATTGAAACCTGTCAATGTTACCTTATGGAAGAAGTGACTTATCGGCTTTTGGGTAAGTGCTCGACTGGCAGAGTTAAGGTTCTGGGCACAGGCTATGGGGTCTCCCAGGGTCAGGTAAGTACAGTTGTTACACCCTCAGCGGCACAGGGGAAGCCAGGTGTAGAGTGAGTTAGGCACAATGTTATCCTATGGGAGGCAGGGGGACTTTGGCTGGTGGCTGCTGGCTAGCAGGCCACGCAGCTGTGGGAGCTGGGCTCCTGGTCACTTGCTCAGGGCAAATGGGGAAGTAGATTAGAGTAGAGGTTGCACTGCCAGGGACACTCGGGCGGCTGGGTGCAGGGTGCTTTTGAGCCATCGGGCGCTCAATGGATTTCAATGGAGAAGCTCAAGAACGAAGATTCTTCAGGCGCGACCACCACTTCGAGAGGTAAGTTGGGTAGTTGGAGGATAGGTAGGCACCCAGGAGTTGGGCACAGGGGGCCGCAGGGCACCGGGTGCAGGGGTGCCTTTTGGTGATGGGAAATCATACCCTCTGCTGGTCGCGGTTGGAGGGGTCCCTGCTTCTGAGGCTGCAGGCGTCGTCAGGAGCTTCGAGGTGGGTCCTTGGTGCTGGATTCGGGGTCACAGTCGCCGGGGGGACGTCCTTGTGGTCTTTGTCCACTCAGGCACAGGCCAGGCTTGGCAGGTGCAGAGTGTGCAGGGTTCGCGGTTCCTGGCTGATGTCAGGGGTCAGTTACTTGCTTTGAGCAGTACCACGGCTCGTGGGAGTCCCAGGTAGTTAAGAGTCATAAGGCAGTCAGGTCCTCTGGGGTTTTTGAGGTTGCTGACCACTGGAGATGCCGGGGTTTAGCAGGAGCAGGTTCGAGGGTCGACAGGCCGGTAGGGCTGGGGCCAAATCAGTTTGGCAGGGCTTCCCATCTTCAAGATGGGAAGAGCCCGGATATGTGCTTTGCCTCGCCGCCCCCACCTGAGGGGTGGGGATGGCAGAGGCTGGCACACCCCCTTTCCTTCCTTGGGGTTTCCGGCCAGTCTTCTTGCCAGAGTGGGGGTCAGAACGGGTAGGGGCCAGATGCTGAGTACAGCAAGTGGCCTGGAGAAGCTCACAAAAGGTGGCATGCCTTTGAAGCTTCCCCTGCCCATCCTGGGGAAGGAGACCTAGCACCTCTCCCAGGATGTGCATTGTTGCAGGCCCAGGAGAACGGATGGCTCTCTACCCAGGGGTCCAGCAACATGTCTGCTGTGTGTCAGCCTAGGCAGCCCCTCGGACAAGACGTGGATTGTAGGTTAGGTTCAGGGGGCATCTCCAAGATGCCCTCTGTCGTGCATTGTACATTAAATCCCACACTGGCATCAGTGCGGGTTTAATGTGCTGAGAAGTTTGATACCAAACTTCTCAGTCTTCAGTGTTATAATCATGGTGCTGTGGAGTTTGTGTTGACTATCTCCCAGCACCATACACTCTTAAGTGGCAGCACTGAACTTACAGTGCCCAGGAATGGACCTGGGTACTGTAGGGGCACAGGGCTCATGCACCTGTATCCACACCACTGGCATAGGGCACCCAGCTAGAGGGGTGGCGGAGGTATGCCAGGGCAATGTGTGCTGTGGGCATGGCACACAGGGATGTGTGCTATGTCGACTCTTTGTTTTGTTCTGCACCAAGACACTCAACCTGCAAAGGCAGTGAAGGTGTGTGTCAGGGTACAGGGCCTCTAAGGGTGGCACAATAAGTGCTGCAGCCCTTAGAGGCCTTCTCTGGTCATAGGGCCCTGGGTACCTAGGGTACCATTGGCCAGAGATGCCAATTGGGTTTAGGCTTCATCACAGTTTATGGGAAGGAACATAGGCCCTGGGTACCTGATTGGCAGGAGCCCAGGGCACACACAGTCAAAGTACATCAGCAATTCATTAAAAAGTGGGGGCATACCATGCAAGAAAGATGGCACTTTCTCACAAATACCTTTGATGGAAAACTAGCATTTTGCTTATGCCAATGAAATATGTACGAAATAATTTAGGAAATCACTAATTTTGAATTATGCATCTGCCTAAAGGAAAAGTCAGTTACCTGTAATCCAACTTCTTCTCTAGAGGAATTAGAAAATGATAAGCCCTTAAGTGTCTGGCCCAAGGCATATGTTGGGACGGAAAAGCTCCAGAACCCTCAGTGTCCCAGTTGCAATGATTTTTGGTCAAGGGCGACCACGGATCATGCATTTTGCTGAATTTATCATGTACACTGGGAACATAACGGATAAGGTTTAATGCCAACATGTATGAAACTATACTTGCCAGTCTATTAAAATGCCTCACGTGCACCTTTCACAGGTGCATTTGGTTGGACTTTAGTGCCTATACCTCAGCTGGATGAAAGAGTTAGATGAGGGGGGGCAGCAAGACACAGGCGCTTCATAGAACGCCTTTAATTCCCTATGCTTGGTACGTGCAGTGTGCGCGCCCAGGTGCTGCCCGGGCAAAGAGCGGGCCGGATGCACCAATCCGAGCCCAGAGGAAGCTGGGCTTGGCCACCTCTCTAGGCTCCATGACCAGGATTCTGACTCTTGGATCAATAAGTGGTTTAAAGTTGAGACAACTAATCTATTGCCTTAAACAGGAGCAAAAGGAAAAGTAGCTCTCTTAAACCTGGAAAGAAATCGTGGCCATACAGACTACCTCAATCACAAATCATCTAAACTCAGTAATGGGTGCAATAAATACTGAAATCGGACACCGCCTAAAGGCAATCATGCTAGCTTCTCACTGAGTCATTGGTGACTATCTAGCCAAGAATGTGACTCGGCGGAACGGGGGCATCATCTTTTCTGATAAGACAGCAGTCAAGACTGGAGGGGGCTAGTCATACACTGAATTCCTGTTCTATTTATGATTTACAGATTGAATTTATTGAAGGTCACCTGTCTCTTTCCAAACAAAAGGTCTAGGCAAACAACAGAAATAAATATTTATTTATTATTTAAAAATTTGTAAAGCCAGATTCTTTAAAAAAAAAAGTCACAAAGGTGCACCCATGGTTTATGTCCTTGCATTAGTTCAGATTTGCTGCTTTCATAAATTCACAAGAATTTGCAGAAGTAGGTCAGGAAATAGTACTCCTAGAAAATATCTGAACTGCATTTTAGTACGAGCAAATATGCATGTGCAGATTTGCTCATGCAAAAACCTGTTAAGCGGTAACAAGTTCACATTCCCACCAACCACTTTTTTCCTCAATCCTGAATACATTTTACCTCTGCCCTTATCGGGAGTAAATTTCCAACCTTTCTCTGTATGGGAGAAGAGCTAATGAAAACATGCAAGTTAGTATGTTTGAACAGACTCAAGAGTATTCCATCCATGGGCAGCTATTGCTTACTGCTATCTCCAGCCCCAGTTTGTAGATCCTCGGAAAGGTGGCAAAATAAGGAAATTGCTAGTATTCAAACCCTACTATGTTATGAGCTCTGGCATAATCAGAGAGGCTATTATCAGAGCTCTTATATAATGAGATTGCTGCCATAATCGGTCACTGTACTACATGGCACCAAAGGGACAAGTGGATTTTGTTACAGGACAAGTAGATTTATGAAGCAACCTGTCTCATGGACATGTAGATATTGTATTCACACACCTGGGACCGACAATTTGACTGTTGCTTTTCAAACCAAGAAATCAGAACGATATAAAAATTGCTCAGCAGATATGCAAAAAAGTACTTGAGGAACGTAAAAAAAAAAAGATGAGAGGCAAGGCATGGGATGATCTTTTAGCCACCGAAAAACCAAACGACCATAGGGTGTTCTGTGAAGTAGTGAACCTCTTCATTATGGATTATATATCTCCTAAGGTTTAATGTTTCATTCCAGCTGACAAGTGGGAGTAGTATTGTATGTAGTATTATGTATTAGGTTAACCTCTTTTCATGGCTCACTATTGCTTAAATGTTAGAATGCTATACATTGTAAACGCAATTGTATCACCCATTAGGAGCATTGCTGGAGGAATTCTTCCAGCTGGCGGCCGAGGTGAACAGTGCCTTCCGCATCTTCTCAGTTGTGGATTGTTGCTTTGAATAAAACCTCTCACAAGTAAAATCACTGTTCTTCCTCGTTTCCCACGTCGCTATAGTGGGTCAATCACTTTTCTAACATTTGACTTTGATAATTTCCTCGATCTTCTGGGCCCGAGGGAGGTGAGAAAATTGAAGATCTAACTTCTCCTTACCTCTGAGCCAAACTATCGAGGTTAGTGCAGATATTAAAAAGAGCCCATGAGGGATGGTCCCGACGAGGTCACAACAGACCTTTTTAAAGGAAATATTCCACAGTGGGCCACATTAATTACTAATGTTTTTAGAGCTGTGATTATAGGCTCAGTAATAGATTATTGGAAAGAATGTATAATTGTCCTCATTTTAGAGAAATGTGACAGGAATCAACCTAGTTGTTACCATCATACTTCCCACTTGGACTCAACTATTAAGATTTTGGGACACATCCTATTATCAAGACTGGAAGCATAGGTACTGGATATGAAAATCTTGTCTGATGTCCAATTTGAGTCCCGCTCATGGGCTGGCATGGTGGAGCAATCCCTAAAACTGTACCTCTTACTGGAAAGATGTTTTAAAGCAAGTAAGGTTCCCAACAAAGCGATTATGGATCTATTCTGTGCTTTTGACTTGGTGAACTACCCCAAATTGAGGATCCAATGGAAAATATGGGGGTAGAAAAATCCCTGGTTACATTAACAACTACATTGGGGAACATCAGCAAAAGTGCATTAGGGGCTCCATTGGAAATCCACCCCATGAATCAACTAAAAATCTGGTGTGCAACAAAGATGTGTTCTTGTCCCATTTTTTATTTGAGATTAATGGAAAAAGTGACTTAACTGTGAAGTGAAAAAACGGGTCCCAAATAGGAAAACTTCCAATTCCTATTTTATTATAGGCTGACAGCGGCGTCCTTATAATGAGAACTGCGAATAGGTTACAAATTTTGCAGGACTCTTAATCCTTTATGTCTGAATTAGACGTGAAAGCAGATTGCAGTGAATCGAATGTTATGATCTGTGGCCCCAGAAATGCTACAACTAAGGGTTATTCATCAGGAAGGGGGAGAGAAGTTCCTTTAGCTACGTTGAAGAATGTTTGGTGCCTTTGCAATCCTTTATGACTGAGGCTAAAATTGGGACCTCTGTTAAGTTTAAAAGTCAAGCAGTTTCAAAGAGCTGCAGATGTAGTCTTCCGATTTTCCTCAAGGTTAGACCATGAACCGGTGAAAGAAATAGATTGGAATAAATAAGACCAAATGTGTACTGGTGTGGTTGAATGGTGCAGGACAATGGGATATATCAGTACTGATAACTTGCAATGGGTTGATAACAGTTTTGTTCATAGACTACAATCAGTCTCCAGAGCACAGCTGCATACACTGGTCACCCCACGTTAGGCATGACACCTGGAAGATAGGATTGGGGCAGCCCCTTTGCTGCTACGGCTTAAACTTTGGCAGAAGGATAAGGCTGTTTTGGGGGTCAGTGATTTGGGTTTGCTTAGCACCCGACAAGGCTGCGATACCCTGATTTAGTTACGTGGAGTGGTAACCTACGTTGTTGGGAGTTCCAGATCTCTTTTTTACGCCAGAGTGCTCAGTTCCCAAAGAGAAAGTAAAGTCCTTATATTGTAATCACTGTTCTAAGATGAGTAGAGATCAGGTGCAAAAAATGCAGTAGGCTGCTGAATATTCTGATCACTACCATGACGCATGAACTAGATCTGGTTTTAATTCATAATCCATAGTATAGATTTTATCTACTACGTTTATGGCTTAGCACATTGCACTTTTTGTTGCATTCTCTATACAGGGATCCTTGGTATTAAAAACTGTCTGTGATAATTTTTCATCTCACAGCACCACTTTAGTCTTTTTTGCACTTTATACAGTTCCATGCTTAGCCTCTTCTTGCTATCAATTCTGCGTAAGGCTAATATTAGACAGTGTTTGCGTGGTATGAATAATTTACACCAGTTAGGATTACCGCAAATTTATTATGCTGTTATCAACTATATTAGAAGTGCTCTAAACATTAGGAAAATATATGGAATTCTTCGTTTTGTATTTATTAGCTGCAACGCTTTTTTGATGTTTTGTTATAATTTTGCCTAAAACTTATTGGCATGTGGGTTTCTTTAGTTTAAGGATTTCTTTCTTACCTGTTGGTCTATAGGTTATATGTGCCTTGCTCTGTTTATGCCAACTTGCCTTTACACTTTTATGGCTTTTCAGCCGAATAAAGGAATATTGACTGTGCTCTAGTAGCCCAAGGCAAAGGCAAACACCCTTATACTATACATAAGCGGCTTCTACCCCTTGTATGACAAACTGTTGCACGGAAAGTGTTGCACTAGCAAGAGTTTGAATGGGAGAGGGCCTCGAGCATCCATCAAACTCGAAGGCGAGGGTTCCATTGTAGCCTTGAGAAGTGTGTGGATGCTCTACACAACCAGTCACAGGAATAAGATTGCATATTTTATCCAAACAATTTAACTAGGCAAAAATATAAGAAAACAATAGGATTTCATAATTCTTCTCTCTCAAACTTTCAAATTCCTTCTCCAGCTTGTCGGCAGGAAAGACAGCATGAATGTCTGGATGCTTTAGTCTAGTCTTGCATGTACTTCTAAAAGACCGGCTGACCTGCTCACATCCAGGTAAACTGCTGGTTAGAGACCAGAAGGGCATCCTTAAAATGCGAACCTAGAACGGACAACACAGAAATAAATCCAGTGCTCTGTGAATACAGGAGAGAGGAACTCTAGCAACTGTGCCCCTTTTGCTTATTTCGATTGTTATTTCCTATAGTTCGTTTATAGTCCAACACGGATAGAACAGAAAATGAGACAACGTAAGTGCAAAATGCTGCTCTTACACAAAAGGCAGTCGATAAAGGAAAATACCTGGGTTAAGGAAGTTATTCGGGCAGCAGCCTGAGACCAGCAGAAAACAGACAATTCACACTTATTCCGGAATGCAACCATGAGCCTGCATGATTTTGTATGCTAACTCCAAGTGTCAAGTTTTGGCGCATGCACTGAAAATCAAGACTGCATGAAAGCTCGGCTACAATGATCTACAATCGAACTCTCTGCTCGTACACAAGACTATATATCGGTAACACCAGCCATGTTAAAGAAGCAATCAAAGGGTAGGAAAGTCTCAAACTTTAAATCAGGGGCAGTTTGAGAACATCCCTTCTAACTTGCCCTTTAAGCAGGAAAGCTAAAAACACGGAACACATGCTACGTCTTAAACTCTCATACACTTTGCAGCTGGAAGGATTTATAAGGAGCTTGCTTTCAGTCATCTTAGCACTACAAAAATATTGATGATTCAGGATTTCGTAAAAAAAAAAAAGTATACAAAAAAAGCAACGGAACGAATCAATCTCAGCCACTGGAAATTATGTGGGGCCGCATCCCAGCCCATTGATATTGTTCTCATCATGCCACCCAACCATATTCAAATCGGTCTTGATCCTGCTCCACTGGGGACAGTCCACTGCCAATCCCTCCCTGAACCGGAAAACAAGCAATCTAAGACCATTTTCGCCATTAATACTGCAATGTCCTAACTGGGACAGATATGTGGAGACCCTGGGTCCCGTGCACACACTGCCATTGGACCCAGAGCTACTGAGCCCTAATACCTGTGATTCTGGACAAGTCACTTCATCTCCCTGTGCCTACAAAATGAATGTGACCTAGTGCAAAGAAACGGATGCTCGTGTAAAGTGCTCCAAAACCTACGGAGCAAGTATGCGCTATATAAAACTACAACAACAACAAAAACTTAGGAGACATGATTTGCAAATTAACGATGGACTAGAATGAGCCTAGAGTAATTACCAGTGGCCAATTCAAGCATCACTGTGTAAATTGAATTTAAAAATACAGCGGACAAAGAGTGCCTTTACTTTACTGATGCCTCAATTGTAGCTTAAGAATTCAGACTAGAGAGTACATCAAGCATGAGAAAGGTGGTGATATAATTGGAGCTGCAAAGTCTTGCCGTACGGACCATGCGTTGCTGTGTACCACTTAACAGAGCTCAGGAAACAGATATGTAATACAATACAGAAAATGAATAACATGTAAAGCACAGAGTAAATAGTATGTTTTCATGGGGCAAACAAAATTACAGTCAACGGGATGCCAACTTCTATGCTGTGCAAAGAAGGAATAGAATAAGCAGCCTGTTAATTCACGTCGTATGTTGCAGGAGCAGAAAAGATGAGCAATACAACAATGGATAGTTAAACAGAACATTTGTACCACTGCTCCGATTGTCCCTGATGTCAACAGTAAAGGTGAAGACTTGAAGACCCTTTCAATTTTCAGTTTCTGGCTTGCCAAGTTTATTAACACAACCTCATCTTCAAACATTTTATGTACAATTAGCACAGAATGGAAAAATCGTACGTATGTATTAATCTCTTCTCTTACCGGTATCTGTGAACAAATATTCCCTTAAAAATAGAATTCATCATATTTTCTATTTCATCTTGGTTTTCTTGCAGCTGAAAATAAATAAACAAAAGGTCAGAACACACCTCCACAAACTCAGACTAGCAATATGTCGGTTTCCTCTAATCGATAAAATGCTGTAAATCAGTAACTTTGGAAAGAAATTACGATTTTACCACACCATCTTTGTGTGAAGTCGCATACTGACAATATCCAAAGTAGTCCTGCTCATTGACAAAGATCTCACTTAAAATGGTTAAGCACATAAGTAAGAGTGCTTTAGCATCATAAGCACATTAATAACCAACAGCATTGTGAATACTGAAAACGTGCTAACATTTTTAAAGTGGCTAAATGTAGGAAAATCACTTCATTAAACAGTCTCCAGAGTTCAGGAACTATGGAGGATGGTTGCCAACAAGTTATTTATTTTATTTTTTAACGGGGGGCGGCGTTGTCTGAATGACTGCGTACACTTCCTAAGACTTTCAGTTGTGCACTTATGTTTGTATAGAGTACCAGGTAAACTTTGTTCATAAGAGTTTTGCTTCATAAGAGTACTTCAGTGTCCCTCCAAAAACTTGAGACTATGTGCCACCAAAAATACAGTGCTTTGTGGAACCACGTGAAGTGTGGTATTGAAGGAAGAAGTGTAGAGTCGGGCTAGGTAGGTGTGAGGTGCATGTTCACAAAAAAAAGTTTTATGAATTAAAAATCTTAAGGTTAATCTTCCTTTTATCTTGTGGTCAAAAAGCCACCTGTGGTGCTGGGGTGAACTCCAGAGGAGCATTTTTTACTTGTTCAGTGTACTCTTGTATAAAGTTCAAAATGCAGCGGTCCGGTTAATAGCAGGACCAAAAAAGGCAATGCGACAGAGGCCAGCAGGACACTGCTCTGGCCACCAGTTAATAGTTGAATAATTGGTAAAGTTTTAAACCGGGTTTCTGGCTGCATAAATGTTATTATAAATAAGGCCGATGATGGTAGCTCACATTCTGCTCCCAGGGCCCTTCGAAGTCGAGAAGAAAAATGAATATATATATATATCAGAGCGCTTTACATGAGCACCAGTTGCGTAACAGGCGGACACATTAGTTTGTTAGGCACGGGAGCTGAAGTGATTTGCCCAAAATCACACGGGTGTTGAGCATCCCTGCCGAGACACGAACCCGGTTCCCCAGCTCCAAGGTCGACCGCTCTAGCTGTTAGGCCACTTCCATTCCCAGGATTACATCCAAATGGGGAAGAAATCTTTCAATAGCTGGTCCAGGGCTAATGTACAATACCAAACGAGTTTCTAAAGTTTCAGTACCGGTCTAAAATGCAACTATATTAAAGACACTTTCTCCTACAGGATTCATAGATTAACTGTGCACTGCATAGCGGAGAACTGCTTGAGATGAGCTTTTTAAATATATGGGCCAGCCCATTTCTGGGCAGTGATTCTGTAGATTGTATTCTCATTTCGTGGATGGTACCAACTGGTCTATAGAATTTCGCGTGCTTTTGCACTTCTCAAAAACATGACACTTCGGGTCTAATATTCATGTTCACAACAAAAATGTTTAACCATTACTCAAACCCTCTCATTTGTTCAACTCTCTTTAGGTTCCTCCACTGGCTAGTTACATTTTAATTAACATTTAGAAATTGGTTATTTTTCTATTTTATGGTAATTAGAGCTTTATTAAAAACATTACAAGAAACATTGTCGTTACACAACCTAACTACATGTCACACGTTGTAACATTTGTTCATCTGCGATTTTCAACTAGAGCATCATTCTTGGGATTCTATTTCCACTGATTCAAACTGCACATGAAAACCTGCATCTTGCTGATCACCTTTGGCATCCAATTTTCACTTTCTTTAAAATATTTTGCTCACCAGCTTTTCTGTAAAATTTACTTTCAAAGTTTCAGTCTCATACTTTTTATTCTGCCTTGCGTCTTCTGAAAACATTCATCTTCTAAATTTTTTAAAACAAATATTTCAGCTTTTGTTTTTTATATACTGGAAGAGTTATTTTAATAAGTATGGTTCCTTTGATGAAGGCGGAACAAATTCAATGAAAAAATTAGTTAAGCACTTTACAGGTCAGATTATCTACAATTACAAAAATGTAACAAAAGCAAATGTAGTTCTGAAAAAATGTATTTAGATAATGCTCAGCTCATTGCAGAAAAAGGTCTTTAATTCGCAGTATATATTTAAGCTATCTACTGAATCATGCAGGATGTCAGCGCGGCGCCCTGGAAACGCTGTTTAAATGCTTTTAAATTAGTGTCCACGTCATTTAATTTCTCAATGGCAGCTGAAACAATGATTGGAAGGAAAAGGTGAACTTGTCTGCGTTCTGGGAGAATATTTGCCTCGTTATATCCATTACCAGGTTGAAAGATGGTTAAGTAGTTGAAACTAAAGAAGAATGTTCTTCTAGTATGCCTCGCAGTAACAAATTTCATGGGGTAAGGTACAGCAGGTTTTTATGATCAATCCGTTAGGGGATATTGGGATTTACCACTTCCAAATAAGGTATCTAATGGGCAAATGCCTATCTACTGGCCAACAGTTCCCTCTCATAGATTGTATATATTCATTTATATCCCAAAATCTATAATAAAATGAAAGTAGAGGATGTACAGTTGGAGTCTAAACATCACATTAAGACAACACTGCTTGAATGGTAAATGAAGATGCATCTGTTTCCCCTACAGATGGTAATATTTCATTAGGCTGTCTTACTATGGGTGAGAAAGTAAATGTAGCCTTCATCTTCTGGGACATCCGTTCCTCTCCTCCTTTCAAGTAGTATAGTAGCCTTTTATGGGGAATTTTATGATGGGTTGGATTACTGTCAGGAAGCCTAGTAAAAAATGCTAACAGAAATGGGCAAATCCAACAAATCTTGGCAGTTCTTTTACTGAGCATAGGCAAGGGCACTTCAAAACTCTCTTTACTTAAGAGGTATCCATACCAATGCCTTCTCCAAAGATTTTTACCCATAAAAAGAATATGCTGGGTACATCAAAGAGAATCGTTTTTCCCTTCAGATGCAAAGCAGGTTTTCAAAGAGGAGAGAGCACCTGTCTGTAATTTTGTTGTAAGGTATCAGAGTAGATAAATATATCACCAAGCTACAAGGAGGGCAGCCACTCGGCTCGGCTAGGCAGCATTGGGAGGAAGACATAGGACAGAACATCACGGATGAACAGTGGGGATATTGTTGCCTCCAAACAGCGCAGATCTCGGCAAGCTGCAGGCTGAGAATCATACACTATAAATATTTGCACAGATTATATTATACACCAGTGAAGAAACTCAGATTAAAGTTAACGAACAGTGATCGGTGCGAACGGTGTAAGCAGACAGGGGCAGGATTTCTACATTTAGCATGGGAATGTGAACGTATACAGGAATAATGGGTCCAGGTGTTCGCAGCGCTAGAAAAGATGGTAGATATCAACATAGACAGAGACCCGCTTATTGCGCTATTAGGATACACCAAACAGATGCCTCATAAGCATAGAAAATACATAGCAATATCCTTATTGCTAGCAAAGCGGAGAGTGGCATGTAGATGGGGGAGGGGCCGTGCACCGAAGTTTAAGGAGTGGTTGGCAGATTTATTGAATTGTCAAGAACAAAACACTACATACGCGGAGTTGCTGCCCCACGCCTCTAAACCTAAAGACATTTGGGGGCCATTACAGGACTATCTCTTGGCCCAGGACTATGAAAACGCATGCACCTAATAGATGGAGTCGTAGTTACAAGAGATAAGTGGAAAAATGGAGCACAAGTGATTCTGGACTATGATGTATGTAAATCGGAGGCGCTACACGAAGATTATGGGGCATCGCCTTTAACAGTAATAAATGTGTGTTGGATATGCAGTCAGATATAACGTAGTACATAGGAAACCGAAAACTCATGTAAGAAGTGGATTGTAAAACCTGCCATAAATTTGTATTGTTTTGTATCATAAAATGAAAATAAAGTTTAAAAAAAATATATATATATATATATCACCAAGCTACACCACCATATAGTCATCTAGTAAATCATAACAATAACTGACCAAACGCTGGAAGGCAGCTGGTAATTACAGAGCCCAAATGGCATGACAGTACTCTAAACTGCACATGCACTGAACACATTTTCATCCTCATACCTTCTTGTACTCAAGATTATATCCTCGCCTCAAAATAAGATTTTTGAGAGCCTAGCTATTTTGACAGTGCACAAGAACTTAAATGAGAGGGGAGAGCGCGCCTATTTTGTATAGTGATAGCACAGAGTTTAATAGCCCACTCACAGTCAATACTCATTTGATTTACATGCAAAGAAAACGGGAGCTGCTGCTAGGGATGTACAACATATTACAAAGATATTATCAAGATTCTCCTTCCGATGTAGCACCTCATCTTCTTTCAAAGTCAGTGGGTATATACTTCCATGAGATTTGGGTTTTCCAGGTTCTTGGCTGGTGACAATCATTCACAATGAGGAATAAGTGTCCAGTCCTGTCTTACTAAACACACTGTGAAGGTCTCTCTAAGGTCTGGGCATACGGTCATTGTAGGTCGTATGTGTTTCAGATAGCAGCTTCAAATGATGTACGACAGCATTTAACGAAACAGTCACTTCCACAACTTTAGATACTAGGCAAGGATTTTTTGTACATATTTTTATTCGAGTTTACGTTAATTACAATTAGTCCACAATATCTGCAACAAAGCTAAGGGGATTTGCAGTCCCAGTTATAGTCATAAAAAAACAAAGCAAATATTACAAAGTTGCCAAAGTCAGATTTCAACAAGTGGGGGGGTGGGGGGGCAGGCAGTGAATTGATCCTGTGGACAACAAATGGCTTTCACAGATGAACAGGATACATAGCCATACAAAGCATCAAATAGATTAGATAAGCTCCACAAGGGTTGGCAGTACATATCTTTGCAGCAAAGTAGAAAAGATTCCATTATATAAGAACAAAACGACAAAATCAACTGGAGCCCGTACATTTAAATCGCAACAGTCCGCCCCCGTAGGAATCTGGCTCTGTATATACTATACCAAAGTGAGGTATACTGTGCACAGAGTCCAGTGGAACCCAAAAGCTAGGCAGAGGTAAAGCAGATAGCACCTCACTCTCCCTTTGTGGTAGTTGGTCAAGCAGTAAGGCTTTATCAGAGGACAGTGTTAAGCATTTGTTGTACACACTCAGTCGGCAAATGAATTCACACACTCAGACAACTTCAGACCAATTGTTTTTGTGTAAAAATATTCTTTTAGTTATTTTATTTTCTAGAACCATAAGCCTTTTACTGGTTGGCTGGGTCCCCCCCATCTGCAAGATGGCGGGGACTGAGTTGTGATTCACCTCGCCTCTCCCAACTGAGGGGTGGAGTTGGCAGAGGTGGGCACACCTCTCTTCCTCACTTATTTTTCACGCCGGTTCTCCCGCCCAAAGTGAGGGTCAGATCCAGTGGGGACCAGTTGCTGGAAGCAGCAAGTAGCCTGGGGAAGCTCACAAAGGCGGCCTTTGAAGCTTCCCCTTCGTGGACCCTGCCCATCCTGGGGGAGGAGACTTGGCACCTTGTCCCAGGATGTGCATTGTTTCAGGCCCCTCCCCCCGAGAGCAGCAGGCTCTCGACCCAAAGGGTCCAGAAACAGGTCTGTGGTGGCAGCTGAAAGCAGCCACTCAGCCTGGACACTAGTGGTAGCTCGTATTTCAGGGGGCATCTCCAAGATGCGCTCTGTGTGAATCTTTCATCAAATCCCACACTGGCATCAGTGTGGGTTTCATGTGCTGAGACGTTTGTTACCAAACTTCAAAGTTTTCAGTGTAGCCATTATGGTGCTGTGGAGTTTGTAATGACAAGCTCCTAGCACAATATACTCTTAATGGCAGCACTGCACTTACAATGTAATGTAATTAAGCTTCAAAGCGCGCAGCAACCCCCAACGGAGGTGTCCCGGTGCTGACTGAGTCGGGAGAGGGTGAGTTAGAGTTGCCGAGCCACGAGAAGCTAAGGGAGGCTGTAGAGCTAAGACTTCAAAGCCTTTCGGAATGAGAGTTCTGATTTGGCCTTTCTGATGTGTTCCGGCATGGAGTTCCATAAAGTTGCGGTTTTGACGGAGAAGGAACGGCCTCCTATTCTGGATTTTGAGAAACATGGGGTGACAAGGCGTTCAAGAAGGTTAGATCTTAGGGTTCTAGACTGACGGTATTTTCGGACGCATTTCCTTAGATATTGAGGGCCGTTATCATTGATGGCCCTAAAGGCTAGCGTCAGTGCCTTGAATTCAGTTCTCCTTCTGACAGGCAGCCAATGAAGGCTACGTAGATGGGGGGTTGGGGGGGGGGGGGGTTTAGGGAGATGTGATGCCTCAGTGGGACGTTTCTGATAAGCCTGGCTGCCGTGTTCTGCACAATCTGCAGTTTCCTAAACAGGTAAGCTGGCAGACCCAAGTACAGACTGTTTGCGTAGTCAAGTTGTGACGTGATCACCGCATGTACTATTGTTTTCCTGCAGTCCATGGGTAGAAAGTGAAGGAATCTCCATAGGGCCTTCATTTTCCAAAAGCAAGACGAGGAGACATGGCTTATCTGGGTCTTGCATGATAGGGTGGTATCCAGTTTAAAACCCAGGTTCCTTGCCGATGCCGGCAAGGTAGATATTAAAAAGGGTCGGCCCCTGGGGCACTCCACATATCAGGGGGCTGGAAGTGGAGGTGTATGGATGCAAGTGCATGTTTAAGAATGGACAGACACTGTAGGGGTACAGGGCTCATGCACCTCTACCCTCACCACTGGTTTAGGGCACCCAGCTAGAGGGGTGACTGATCGATGCCAGGGCAGTGGGTTGTAGGCATGGCACATAGGGATGTGTGCCATGTCAACTCTTCACTTTGTTCTGCACCAAGACACGCAGCCTGCAAAGGCAGTATGTGAGTGTAAAAGTACAGAACCTCTAAGGGTGGTACAATAAGTGCTGCAGCCCTTCGAGGCCTTCACTGGTCACAGTGCCCTGGGTACCTGTGGTACCATTCACCAGGGGCTGACCTGTGGCCAGAGATGCCAGTTGGGTTTGTTTTCAATGCAATTTTAGGGAAAGAACATAGGCCCTGGGTACCTGATTGGCAGGAGCCCAGGGCAAACTCAGTCAAAGCACATCAGCAGTTCAGCAAAAAGTGGGGGCTACCATCTAGAAAGAGGGCACTTTCTCACAGCCCCCCCCCCTACACACTATGCAGCAGAACACAGCATCACAACAATAGTGAGCTAGAGAGAAGCATGACCTGTCAGGTCCAGAGTAAATAAGGCATACCTGAGTGGCTTATCACTGGCCATGGTGCAAGTCTAGCCTCTCCCAGATGTTCCCAGGAGCCCCACGAATTAGGGATGTACCCACCTTCCCCATGCAGAAGCGTTTTAAGACCAGAGAACATCACCTCCCAGTTGGGAGCCAACAAGTATTTTCACAATCCCATAATATCCTCCATTCAAAATGCCACTCATCTGCCTACACCCACACCAGGTAGGAGGACTGTGTCCACGTCTCAAGTGATGGGTGTTCCAGGGATTTTATGAGTCAAACGTTACTTTATTGCACGATTAGTTAAAAACCTTTGCAACATTTAAAAAAAGGCATCAGGTCCAACTTTATTCTGTAAAAAGTTGCCTCTTCGTAAAATACATATTTAAAACAATTAAAAATCATTGTGACATAAAAAAAGTAGCTGGATTTACACCTTGGAGGAAAAAAATTAAAAAGTGGGAAAAGTTTGGTTGGAGAAGGTTTACAGACTTAACTAGACACCTGCGTAACCTGACCCAGTGATGCCAACTAGTCATGTTTAACGTTTAGTAATCCCAGCAAACAGCTTAGCAAAAAGGGGGTGTTTCCAACAAGTGGGGCAGTCAGAAGCAGGGGATTACAAGGCCTATTAATGACCTATTCGCTGATTGGCCCTTCGCCTAGGTGGTCTTGGGCCTCAATCTTTGACCAAAGCACGGTTTAACAGGATGTTGGATGGGTCAAAACAAGCCAACACTGCAACCCTGCAGGATCTTATGTCATTAGCAATCCATCCCCTTCGTAAAAGAGCTCTCCCATCCTCTAGGAGGGTTGGGCACAGGTACAGTACATGTATTATGTCATCTTTTTGCTGGTTGCAGAGGCGGCAAGTTGCCGGTTCCTTACCAGTTTTTCAAGCTGGGAGATGGCGTGGGATAAGGATTAACCCCACCCTTCACTTTAGGAACTTTGACCTTGTCCTTTTGTTGTAGGGGTTATTTAGGTAGCACTGTGGTTTCAAGTACCAATAAGTACGCAGTGTCGTCCAGCAGTGTGCCGTGCAGACAGGTTTGTCTTTTCTTCAATTAGTGAGAGCTGTTTGGTGCTGATTTTTGCAATCCTTTCGAATTCCTGGTGACTGATTGTTAGGACCCAGGTGGCTAAAGGGCTTCAATCAAGTAGAGCTTTTCCACCGACCATTGTTTTGTGGCCAGTTCAATCCATAGATAGTGGACCAGAGTACCTTACTTTAAGGCCTAAGTTTATGACCGCTTATTGCGAAGGCCGCCTTACGTGCCAGTGCCTGTCTGCATATACCATACTCCAATCTTATTTGAGCAGGTGATGCATGGGAGGGGACCTGGAAGACTGGTCTGTAAATCTTCGTGAACTATTTATCAAGTGTCGCACTCTCCCATCCTTTAATTGCCTCACTTCCATATGTTACGGTTTAGAGGACCTTCACCTGGACTACTTGTAGGATGGGCATAAGTATGGGGCGTTTTAATTTTGTATAAACAGATCTAAGCGTGAACGATAATACAGTGCTCTTCTTTTTTTTGTTCAGCTGGCTCCTGAAACTGCCATTATCATTAAAGTGAACTCCTAGGTATCTGTGCCACTTAGTTGCATCGAGTTTCTCATGCTCGAGGGTCGACGCCTGCTATTGTGCTTTAGGACCTCGGACTGCAAGGATCTTCGTTTTCTTTTTGTTGATCAGCAGACCGTTCCTAGTTGAGTATTTGGCAGTTGCATTCAGTAGACATTGTAGACCAATCTTTGCCCTCACTGATAAGAACCAGGTCATCTACATATAGTAATTTTGAGAGGCAGAAACTGCCCAATTTGGGCGGACTGGAGTTTATTGTAATAAGGGCCAGGGACAGGTCAGATAGAAATAAATTGAAACGAGTCAGTGCAAAAATACAACCTTGCTTGAGGCCTTGCGTAGTGGTTATAGGCTGTGACAAGCCCGATCCGTCACCAATTTTTATTCTGACCGATGTATTGTGGTGCATCAACTGCAGGGCCCTGAGCAAGGCATCTGGGATGTTGAGATGCGCAAGTTTCTGCCAAAGCTTCCCCCGTCAACTCTGTCGAATGCAGATTTATAATCAATGAAGCCCATACAGACAGGGTGATTGCTGGATTCAGCCTAGTCAATCAGTAGGGAGAGTGCAATAAGATTCACAGTTGTCCCTGTGTGCTTTGTGAACCCGGTTTGATTTGGGGGTATGATTTTATTTGTCTCGGCTCATGTTTTTAGTGAGTCCAGCAGCACACCAGCAAAATACTTTGCTTCATTGTCAATTAGAGCTATCATATGATATTTCCCGGGGATCTTTTGGTCTCCCACCCCCCCTTTGTAGATGGGAGCGATTATCGAACCATGTCATGAGAGGGGGATACAATTCTTCTCCAGTATAGATGTGTTAAGTGAGGCTAATTAGGTAGCCCAGAATATTGGGTCCTCACAGAGCCGGTGGAATTCTGCCTGGTCCTGGTGCCCCCTTTCTGCGTACCTTAGCAATTTGTTTCCAGACTAGGTCCTCAGTGATCAGACACCCTGGAATGGCCCGATCCCGGTTCCCTATATTATTTCCTGAGTCACAGCTGGCCGCTGAGCCTTCCCCCTGCATGTGAGATTTATTGAGTGGTAATTGCTTATTGAAATGTTCATGCAAGAGATGGTAACACGCTGGCTCAGAGATGTTAGAAGAGGCTGCTTTTGGCAATTTGCCCCACAATCAATTTATAGTGCGCCAGAATTTTGCAGAGTTATTTGTCCTGGTATCCTACAATAATTGTGTCCAGAACAAATTCCATATTTTCCTTTGATGTTCCCTTTTCTCCACCTTCAGATGTCTTCAAGCCTCCCTCAAGATGCTTATTATTTTTGGGTCCATCAGTGACCTTTTAAGGCTTCTCCACAGTTGGTTGATCTGTATTTTGCACTCCTTACTATGTGACTGGATCCTGGTCCTTGTGTGGCATGCAGCTTTTTTTGTTCCTAGTACCGGCTTTGCTGCCAGTCTGCCAGTTTTTGGTAAACGTTGCCCAGCTAGTGACTGGATCTCAAATAAAATGATTTTATTCAGTAAGGGAAGGCTGGCTAAGGTATGCCCCTGTATATGTTAGATTTGAGAGGCCAAGTGGCTTATCGGGGAGGAATCGACGATTGAGGGCTCTCAGACCGAGATATTCCAGGTTTTCTTGGAGGGCCCATCCTCTCTGGTGGTCTTTATACCACCCAGGACATGCCTGGGGTGGTATTGCCCAGTTGTCATCTTGCGTCTGCGTTCTCATTTGCGGTTAAAGTCTCCAGATATTAGAATATCTGTACTGGGGTTTTTTGATCAGAGATTTAGAACGTGCTGATCAGTTTTTTTGAGAGGCCTGCCCTTGAGCCTGAGTTGGGACGTATGTCAACATTTTTCAAAGTTAGTCTCTTTGGCTGGCCGTTGGCAGTTTTGAGTCACATGCCTACTACTTTCAGTCCTGTAGTGTCACTGCCTTGTTCCCAGCAATGCATAGCACTGTTCGCAGACACAAATTGCGAGGCCTCCACCTCTGCAGCTGAAATTCCGTTGTTTAATTGCCGGAATGTGATGATTTGTGTATCCTTCCAGTTGGTGAGCCGTCTGTGACCAAGTCTCTTGTAATAAGATGATTTCAAACTAGCTTAGATAGGAGATGGTGTCCCAAGTTTGTTGACCAGACCATTGATGTTCCCATAGCATATCTTGATTGGTTGTTCAGAAGGTGCAGTTTGGATACTGGTTTGTCACCTGAACAGTCGGGTTGAGTTCAAGGTCCCTGGTAGCCATGCCCAGTTTTCTGCTCCTACGGGACCGGCAGTTTGATTTATCTGCTCTGGTAGAATTACTGAAGTTTTGCTTAGGGCGTCTCTAAGGACTGAGCACACCTGTCTTGACTGAGCTGTTAAGCTGACCAAGTCTAACGGACTTTCAAGAAGATGAGGATAACCGGGTTCCTTGGCAGGGGTGATGGTAATACCCCCTTTTTGAAGGAGTCCGCGTATTCCAAGATTTTCGTAGCCAACTCCGTGGTTCGCCAGGTTACCTTCATTGATTCCTTTTTCGGGCGTGCCCGGGCACAATTAACTCGATGAATGCAACCTTATGTGATGTGACATCTCCCAGCACCCCAGTGGCTTGGATACGGTTAAGGATGTTACCACGTTTTAGGATGTTGAATGGGCCTCTGGACTTATAGTCTGAGTAGAATAATGTGCAAGCGGTTGAGGTTTCAGGTTGCCTTGTGTCTGAACGAACATCGTGAGCTCTGACATGCATTTTGAGGTCCCGATTTGGGGGAGCAAGTGGCGTGAGCCAGTCGGAGGCTATCCCTCCAGGCCAAAAGAGGTGCCTGTTCCCAATGTTAAAGTGAACCGGTTCCTGGGGACTGGAGGTGGGCCCCCTTTGTGCGGGTGAAGCAGCAATATCGAACTTGCAGTTCTTGGGGTGGATTGAGGGATGTTCCGGGCTTCTTTTGACTCATTATGGCTGGGAAAATGGTGTTTTGCATGGCGTTTGCTTGGTCGAGTTCCTCAATGTGACCGGATAGGGGCTTAATAGGTCTGTTCCAATAAGCTGACAAGATGGTCGTCCAGGCGACAGGGCACTGGATTGAGGTAACCCGGTCTTGCCTGATAACTTTTGCATGATTAGCGGCAGGGGCCCTTTTACTATTATGTCGGGGTTCGCAGCGTCTGTGGTGGGGCTTGTTTCTTATTTTTGTGTTGTGTTTCGGCATAAATTAAAGATTGGATGCTTGGGGTCGAGTGCCTCCCTTTTTCTCCAGGAGTAGAATTAAATACAAGTTTTCATGCGGTATGACAGCGGGGAGTTTAAAGTGGGTGGGTAGCATGTGTATCTATGAAAGATATCAATACTGGAGAAACACAGTGTATAGGTACGCAACTTGCTTTTTCTTATTCTCCACTATTGAATCTTTCATATGTTCATGTTTGAATCAGAGTACCGAGCAGTAAGTAAAAGAGAAAAATAGAGAGTTCGGCAGAACCACTCTCAAAGAGGTATACCTTAAATAAGCTAAGAAGCATTGACACCCTTCAGCTACAAAACCAGCTGGAATACAATCAATCAAGAAAAATCTAACAATGAAACAAACCAAAAGAACCTGTAGCATAATGAAAAAGGTTAAATAAGACTGCCTGCCAACAGCATCATCTGCCTTACATGCTGAATCCAAACAGTAGTGCTTGGTGAAAGTATGGGCATTTGACCACGTTGCTGCCCAGTAGAAGTCTGGAAGTGATACTCTAGCAAGCAAGGCTGTGGATGTAACCATCTTTCTGGTCAAGTGTGCAGCTACTTCGTTGGACAGCGGTCTTCCTACTTAGTCATAGCAAAAAGAAATAGCTGTTGATTACCCAACTAACTATGCCGTTTCTTGAGAGTGCACAGCACTTTCTGGGAAGTGTGAAAGAGACGAGAAGCAAATCAGCTTTTCTGAAATCTTTTGACCTGTAACTACATAATTTGAAGCAGCGTTTGGCATCTAAATGGAGAACATTCTCCGCAGCAGCAGAAAGATTCTTAAAGTATGCTGTCAAAATTCTAGGTTTAATCAAGTGGAAAGAAGTAGGAATCTTAGGAATTAACTTTAGGTTTGGTTTTATCAATACTTCATGCCCTCCTTGAACTGTAGAAAAGGCTCAGTGACTGTAAAGGCCTAAATCTCACAATTACTCCTGGCCGACGTGAGGGCCAAAAGAAGGGCTGTCTTCCATGAAATATACTTCATGCCCGCCTTATGGATAGGATTCGGAAGGTGGTTTCATGAGATGGGGAAAAAATGCATCAACTGCCAGGATATTGCAGAAGGCTTTACTGGTGGGAAGGCCCTTAACAGGCACTTCATGAATTCCTTTACCAGTCTAGTGGTCCATAGTTACGTTTCCCCAGTCTTTCTATGGAATCTGGAAATTGCTGCTAAATGCACTTTAATGAAAGCCTGACTTCGCCAAGTGATGGGTATATGGCAGCAGCTTTTCTGGAGAAGAGTGATAGGTCATTTTTTATTCATCGATGACTGAATATTTTCCATTTCACCATTTATGATTTATTTGCGGAAAAAAGCTCTTGACTGTTCCAGGATAGATTTGCATTCTGTTGGTATAACTAGAGATCCACACTCTTGGTCATGAGTTGCCATGCTGACAAATTGAGAGACTTTATTTGTGGGTGCAATATCTGGCCATTGTTCATGGAGATCAGGTTTTCCGTTGGCTAGAACCGGATGGATGGACACACAGATAGTAGAAGTTCTGAATAGCAAAAATGTATGAGTGAAGCCAGGGCTATTAAAATTAGATGGCATGGCTCTTACTTCAGCTTGCGTAACACCCTGGAAATGAGAGGTAAGGGTGGAAATGCATAGGCGAACACTCCTGTCCTGCGTATCTGAAGATCTCCCCAAGACACTGAGGAAACCTGCTGCAAACCTTTGCACTTCTTGTTGGATAGAGTCGGGAAGAGGTAGAGTTTTTGGGTACCCCATTTCTTAAAAACGTGATACAGTTGTTTGTGATCTATTTCTCATTTGTGGCACTGACTGGTTGCCTTGCTGAGAGAATCCGCCCATAGATTGTCTATGCCTGGGAAATTATTGACTTGCAATGAGATGCTGTGTTTTAGTAACCATTTCTAAACTTGCTGGGCTAGAGACTACAGTTTTTTAAAATCTTGTTCCCCCTTGCTTGGCGAGATAAAACATTGTGGTAGTGGTGTACCTTCTCACCAGTACAGAGGATCCTCGAATTCTGGGCAGAAATGACTGTAGCCCTAGGAATAAGGCCTTCAGTTCTAGAAGGTTGATGTGAATCTATGCTTCTTGGACAGACTATAATATGTGGATTTCTAGCTCCTGGCGATGCGTTCCCCAACCGTCCAAGGAAGCATCCGTTGTCACGAAACTTGGTTGTGCTTTCTCAAAAGAAAGACCTGGAGATATATAGACCTCCTTTCCCCACCACAAAAAAGCTTTCTTTATCGTAGGGCTTGATGGTATCCTCAAACGAGCCGTGAATCTGATCCACTGGACGTCCAGCTGCTCCTGTAGAGGTCTCATATGTAGGCCAGTTTTTAATTAATAGGATGCAAGAGGATAGCATCCCCAATATTAATTTGTACATCCCCACTGAAGTGGACTGTCTTCTTAGAAGGAAAGCAGCCATCTGTATTATTCTTTACACTCTCTGCTGTCATGTAAGCTTTGGCCACCTTGGTGTCTAAAATAGCCCCCAGAAACACCAATGATTAGGTTGGAACGAGAGAGGATCTTTCCGTATCTTGTTGTAGCCCCAGAGACTTGAATAGCTGCTGACAAGCCAAGGTAGATTCTTTCGCAGAGGAATGTAGATCTCATGACCAACCAGTCGCCCAGTTAGGGAAATACCTGGGTGACCGTGTCTTCTCAAGCAAGCAGCTACTGGCATCATGCACTTCAAGAAAACCCTGGGAGTCGACCGTAGGCCAAAAGGGAGAACCTAGAATTTATAGCGGCACTCTGCCACCTCAAACCTCAAGAACAGAAAATGCTTTATGTGTATGGGAATGTGAAAACATGGGTCTAAGATCAAGAGAAGCCATGAAATCCCCTCTATTGACCATTACCAGTACCTACTGCAAAGACAGCATTCTGAAGGGTTTCTCCTTTATGTATTTGTTCAGCTGTCTGAGATCCATGACCTGTCTCCATTTCCCTGACTTTTGATTTATGAGGAAGGAGTTGGAAAAGAAACCTTTGCTGCGTTGTTGAAAAGGAACTTCATCTACAGCTCCCTTCATGAGAAGCACAGAAATGTCCTGTTTTAGGATAGTGAGTTGTTGATGTGCTCTCTTGGGATGGGGATGACATGAGGACTTTGGAACAAATTCTAGGGTGTGACCCTATTGTATGATGTCCAACACCCCTTTGACCATGGTGATGCTCCACTTTGGTTGGAGAAAGCAAAGAGGTGTTAGTTCAAATCTTGTCTGTGGGGATACGAGGTGACTAGTGCCAGAGAAACGTCATTGTATTCTTGCAGAATCTTGGGCTCCCCCCCCCCCCGGAGGCCCTCTTAGACCTGGCTGTCCGGAGTACATGGTGTCGGGATGCTCTGTAATTCTGCTTTTGCCAGGTGGACTGGGGTCAATTTTTCCTGCAGTGTGTATGGCTGGTATCTGTACAACTAGTAACAGTGTGTGTGTGTATTGTCCTCTTCCTCCACGAAAGGACAGAAAACACCTTTGTTGCAGCTTTCCTAGGAAATACGCTGTGTCCATGTCAGCCTTGAGGGCCTGTAGGGCATCATCAACTTGCTTGCTTAATAAATTTTCCCCATTAAAGGGCATATTCAAGATCTTGGCTCGGACTTCAGGGCGTAACGAGGTGGCCTTAAACCAGCACTGTCAGCGCAGAAATGCACTGCCCGCCATCTTCCTAAATATCGATAGAAAATCTGTCCATTGGACCATCAATCCTCTCCAATGCCCTGTAACGCTCTTGCAGATTTAATTTTTTGCCTACTTTTTCTCGTCGGGAAGGTTGCTCAGGAGAGATGCAAGATTGGACCACATTTGTCGGTCATAGACACCCAGAATGGCCAAAGCATTTGACGCTCTGATGGATGTGGTTGCCATAGCTGCAAAACATTTGGTGATGTTGTCAAACTTTCTTCCTTCCTTGTCTGGTGGCACTGAACAAGGGACAGAAGGATTTCTGGAGCGTCGCTGTGCCGCTTGCATGACCACTGAATCTGGACGAAGATGCCTTATCAAGCAGGCCAGTGAGGAGTAAGAACCCTATATTTTTTGTCCATCCGAAGAACCACAGCAGTAACTGAAGATTGGTTCTTCATTAACTTCAAACCTTTCTCCCATATATAACTGACAATAGCAATAGTGCTAGATCTGACAGAGTTCCTTGCTGAGTCTTAAATTAAAAAAGAATAGAAAGCAGATTGGGAGAGGCAGATCAAATCTATTGGAAGCAGGTTCCAGTAGCTCATGAAATCCTTCAATATCTTCTGGAGGAGAACTAGCTGGGGGGACGTGACAGAGAAGATGGAACGACAGTCATCCTATTCCTGACCAGGTGTATCTAGAACTTGAAGTAATTCTCCTTACCCAGGCTGATCTGGATCGTTGTCTATATAATCATCCCTGTTGGTGATGGTAGGAGGTGCAGATCTATCTTATTTGTGTCTGGACTGGTGCAGGACTTGTAGGCAAAGGTGCCTTCGTGCGTCCTCAAGTGAGATGGACTGGCGCATGTGTTTCAGAAAAGCGCGTAATCATTTAGCATATGCCTTAGGTCAATAACCAAAGAGATGGGCACTACGATGGCATCTGCTCTTGAGCTTGTGGTTCTTCATCAGCCTCTTCGTAAGTATAGTGCTTGTGGAAAGATTTGTATCGATGGAGTATGGGCTGCTGGCAAGCTGAGAATGAACAGTCCACTTCCAAGTAACTACAAGTTTCCTTGTCAGGATCTTCCTCATCCACAGAGTCCTGGCCCTTTACTCTCAATTATGAAGGATTGCAAGGTTGTCCATAAATGCCTTTGTCTCCCAATTCTTCCATGCCAAGAAGGGGGCCGGTGGCAGAGGGGTATATCTTGCTGGATGACGTCCGGTCTGGTCAAAGCTGAGCAGAGACATTTTCGCAAAAAAATGCACTTGTTTGTGTCTCTGCAAAGAGATCTTCTTCATAACAGTTACGGTCACCAACACTGGTCTTGACGGTCGACAGTGACTTGAAAACTGTCATCGAATGAGTGGCTGTCGACGGGATGGCCGTCAAAGAGCTGGTGGTGGTAGTCAGCCCATCATTGACGAAGTTGTCGGAGTGACCATCCTCACCGTTGTTATAGGAGTAGCCCTCGACTAAGTTCTCATCAGGTCTGTTGACAGTCATTTTCGTCAACGGGGCATTTTTCTGAGGAGTTACTGGCACAGAGTGGACGATTTCTTCTGTTCAGAGACTGTAGAAGAGTCCTTAGAGGATGATTTTTTCTGATTTTGATGATTTCTCAACAGTCTCCAGTCATTTAGGATCTTTCACAAATGAGGTAGAGCCCTCATTTTTGCATTTTCGCCCAGGTAGACAGCGACTTGGACCCTCCTCCACATCCGAACCAAAGTGCGATCTGGTCTTTTTCTTTTGGAGTCATAGTAGTAGTCTGGCTTCTCTTTATTAGTTTTTGCAGAAAAAGGTTCTGCAGTGTTTACATTCCTTAGGCTTATGGTTAGTATGTAAACAGTATAGGCACTCCTTATGGGGATCTTCTGAAAACAGTCTTGCCTTTTCACCGGGCCTGCATGTCCTGAAAATCCTTTTCTTAGATACTTCTGACATATTGAAAATAAAACACTACCGTACCGCTGTAGCAGTCCAACAATCTTTCCTTGAAAGGAAGAAAGGGTCAAAAGTTTGCCTACTGTAACAACTGAGCAGAACTCCGGGAGACTCCTTCACACACGACATGCAGTGAGCAATCTGCGATAGGTCGGCTCTGCAGGGGAGAAGTGGTTCATGGTCTTGCCTCTGATTGGCTGAAGTTTGGATCTGTTAAAATAATGTGAATTGCTTATCAAGTTCACTCACTTTCTCTATGTCTTTTAATGTAATGTAATCGTAATGCTTATTTTAAATACCATGGGGCTCCCACAAGGATGACGGGGAAGATTCAAGCATTGGAATCTATGAAAGATTAAACACTGGAGAATGAGCATTACCCCCACATTCTTCTCTTCCTTTATCCAATAAAAGGTTTCTTTATTCCACCGATCTGCACTGGCTCTTACAGAACACAATTAGTTTAAGAGGCTTCTTTGACATTAGATATCCAATGATATAATAAATAACCTTTTCGCCCACCATGGTGAGCTTTTACCTAGGTGTCTATTTGTGGTATTAATGCGGTTGATGCAGTGGGTCAGTTAACAAAAGACAAAGCATTGTTTAAGTAACCTTGTAGCCCTTTGTAAAAGGCGGCTGAGGCTGTCATCTGTAAAGCTGCCGTCGAAGCCAGCTGTTGGAAATAACTGCTATAGGTCACAAGTTCTTTATTTCCTTGTTTCTGGTTAATAACCCTGAGGGAGCAGCCTGGATCTTCTGGCGTTTTCCAAATCACACTAAACAGAGTTACACAGATCCTAATTTGCAGGGTTAAATCTCTGGCTCAAAATCCATGGAGCAGTCCAGCAGGAGTGTACAAAAGCCATTTTGACAGCAGGCACTGCAGAGAGCTGTGGTTGTATGTAAATAAATGCAGATGACAGCACCAGAAAAAGCTTGAACATGACGGGCTCCCTCCCAGACTTCTTTGGGTGTGCTATAAAGAAAGTACTAAGAAGATGCATTCCCCGATTACTTCTTTTGCCACAACGTTATTCTTGACAAGTGGCTTAACAATACCCGTATGGGCAGTGTTTTGGTTTCTAATAGAGCTAGGGACAGCAGTAGTGTATTGATTTAATAGAAAAGCCTCTACCTGGTGAACGGCATCTAACTCTTCTTGTATTTTATTTATAATTTTAACCCATTGCAGGAGGCAGGTTTTTACATTGGTTCAGGTCTCGAAAAAGCATACAAATTTTACTAGACCTGTAGTTCTAGTAACTTTGATAATCTACTCGACCTAACTGTAATGTACTTGACCAGTGAACTGGGCTCAAGTTGTGTGATCCTAGGCAAATATTTTGTCTTATGGAGCCACCTTTTTTCTTTATTATCACATAAGAGAGAACCTTCAAATATGTAAGTTCACAATTTCTGCAGTACAAAAAATCATTATTTACTAGACTAAAAGTTTGCTCCATGTATAACAAGAATCGAGCCCCTATATAGGGTACACATGTTCCCTGGCTTGCCTTTTAGTTCACTAATAGCATTGTCATCTGGGCAGGAGCAGTGATAATTCCAAGAGCATGTTTAAAAACTCACTTTTCATAAATATTTTACCAAAGAATGATGCGGTAGTGTGAGAAAGTGGCTCTGTATATACTGTTCCCTAATAGGTACAGGGTGTACAGAGTCCACAGTCCCCCAGAGGCTGATAGAGGTCAAAGTTAGGTATGACCTTACTCTCAAAAGTGGTAGCTTGGTCGAGCAGTAAGGCAGTACCAGAGGACAGTGTAAAGCATTTATTGTACACACTCAGTCAGCAAATGGTTTCACACACTCAATAACAACTCTAGGCCAATGGTTTGTATATATCAAATATATGCTTGTTTTATTTTTAGAACCACAAAGGGGGTAAAAATATACTTTCTCAGAATGAGAGGTTGAATATAAATACTTTTGTTTTAAGCAATAAATTTGAGTAAACAGTCACAGTTGGTTGCAATAAACAATCCTATTTCCTAAACATAACAATGCATTGAGCTCAATGGTAAATTCAGGTTATTTGTAATAAATTACTTTTCAGATTACTTTTGGAATTCCAGGTCTGGCTCCTAGAACCAGCCTGGGGTCAGTATTCAGAATCAAGTGATGAAAGTCGACTTAATAACTGTAATGATTTTTAAATATTATTTAGCTATTTCAAAAGTTAGCACTTAGAAAATATTTCACAGAAAACATTCAATGAATCTCTATGGCAAGAAATTCAAATTGCAGGTAGAGTACTTTATCGTTACTTTAGTAATCCAGGACTGGGTGCCTAGACCCAGGACTGGGGTCCTTATCAAAAGCAGGTAAGTAATTTCGTTTGCAGAAATGGTACGATTTTAAAAGAATATTTCAAATTTGCAAAAGTAGACACTTAGAAGAAATTTCACAGAAAAGCAGACAATGGCTTCCTATGGGAGAAAAATGAGCTAGAGGTAAGTATAGTTGTGAACACTTTTCAGAGTCAGGGCTGGGCACCAAGATCCAGCACTGGGAGCTCACCTAGGAGCAGGTGAGTAAATTCGTTTTTGTCACTTGGCTGATTTTTGGTGAATTTTTGCAGTTTTGAAAAGTTCACACTTAGAAGATTTTTGAAGAAAAAGCCAGTCAATGTTACCCTATGAGGAAAATGAAGTTAGCGGTTTAAGGGTAAGTACTCGACTGGTAGTGTTGAAATTCCGGGCATGGACTCAGGGGTCCCCCAGTGTCAGGTAGGTACAGTTGGTTCACCCTCAGCGGTTTCAGGACGGCCGGGAGCAGAGAGAGTTGGGCCCAATGTTATCCTATGAGGGATAGGGGGGCCTTGGTTGGTGGCTGCTGTCTGGCAAGCCACGCGGCTGTGGGAGCTGGGCTCCTGGTCACTTACTCAGGGCAAGTGGGGAAGTAGGTTAGTGTAGAGAGGGCACTGACAGGGCCACTCGGGCGGCTGGGTGCAGGGTGCTTTTGAGCCTTAGGGCGCTCAATGGAAATCAATGGGAATGTTCCGGTTTGAAAAGAGGCTGCAGGCTCGGGGACGAGGATGTTTCAGGTGCCACCACCACTTCGAGAGGTAAGTTGGGTAGTTGTAGGTTAGGTGGGTACCCCGGGATTGGGCACAGGGGGTTGCAGGGCGCCGGGTGCAAGGGTGCCTTTTGACCTCGGGAATCTTACCCTCTGGTTGATCGCGGCTGGGGTGGCACTTGGTTCTGAGGCTGCAGGCTTCTTCCGGGATGTCGAGGGGGGTCCTTGGGTGCCGGACTCTGGGTCACAGTCGCCGTGGGGTCGTCCTCTGGGTCTTTGTCCACTCCGGCACTGGCCAGGCTTGGCTGGTGCAGAGTGTGTTGGGTCCGCGGTCCCGGGCTGGTGCCAGGGATAGCAAATAGGTTTCTTGAGTAGAGCCTCTACTCGTGGGAGTCCCAGGGGTTTAGAGCTAAAAGGTAGCCAGGTCCTCCGGGGTTGGTGAGGTTGCTGGCCACGAGGGATGCCGCGCTGGTGCAGGTTCGAGAGTCGACAGGCCGGTAGGGCTGGGGCCAAAGCAGTTGGTGTCTTCTTCTCTTTTTAGCAGCTGCAGGGCAGGTCTTTGTTCTTCTTGCTCTTCTTGTCGTTTTCTATCTGGAATCTCCGGAAGGAAGGTTCAGGGTGCCCCTAAATACTAGATTTAGGGGCGTTACAGGTAGGTGAAGGCCAGGGACCAATGGGTCCTTGTCCTGGGGTGGGTACACCCCCTATCCTGCCTCTCTCCTGTGGGAGGGGGGCAGTAGCCTAATCCTGATAGGGAAGGGCCTCCCATCTTCAAGATGGGGAGAGCCCGGAGATGTGCTTCACCTCGCCTCCCCCACCTGAGGGGTGGGGTGGGCAGGCTGGCACATCCCCTGTCCTTGTATGGGGTTTCCGGCCAAGCTTCCCGCCAGAGTGGGGGGTTGCAGTGGCCTGGGGAAACTCCAAATGGCGGCATGCCTTTGAAGCTTCCCTTTGCTCATCCTGGGGGAGGAGATTTCTCACCTCACCCAGGATGTGCATTGTTGCAGGCCCGGGAGAGCAGGGGCTCTCCCACCCAGGGGTCCAGCAACGTGTCTGCTGTGTGGCAGCCTGGGCAGCCTCAGAGCAGACGTGGATTGTAAGTTAGCTGTAAGGGGGCATCTTCTAAGATGCCCTCTGGGGTGCTTAGTACATTAAATCCTACACTGGCATCAGTGTGGGTTCAATGTGCTGAGAAGTTGGATACCAAACTTCCCAGGCTTCAGTGTTGCCAATATGGTGCTGTGGAGCTCGTGTTTGACAAGCTCTCAGCACCATGTATTCTTAAATGACAGCACTGCACTTACAGTGCCCAGGAATGGACCCGGGTACTGTAGGGGCACAGGGCTCCTGCTCCTGTGCCCACACCATAGGCGTAATGCACCCAGCTAGAGGGGTGGCTGACATATGCCTTGGCAGTGTAGGTGATGGGCATGGTACACAGTGATATGTGCCATGTCGACTCTTTGTTTTGTCCTGCACCCAGACACTCAGCCTGCAAGGGCAGTGTGTGTGTAAGGGTACAGGGCCTCTGAGGGTGGCACAATGAGTGCTGCAGCCCTTAGAGGCCTTCCCTGGTCACAAGGCCCTGGGTACCTAGGGTACCATTTACTAGGGGCTGACATGTGGCTAGGGTTTGCCAATTTGGAGTTTGTGTGGTTTAAGGAAGGAACATAGGCACTGGGCACCTGATTGGCAGGAACCCAGGGTACACTCAATCGAAGTACATTCAGCAATTTAGCAAAAAGTGGGGGCATACCATGCAAGAAAGATGGCACTTTCTCACAGGTAGTGCACTGTCATTTACAGATAGCATATTTTCCATTGAAATGGCCACAAAACATTCCTACTAACGTGTAGTTTTACTGATAATAGCACAATGTTTGGAAATTGGGTTTAAGAAAAATATTTAAAATTTCCACATCACTAATTAAAGTGTTCTAATTTGTTGTGATCCTATAGAAATAATTTTTTCACCACAGTATGACAAAAATGGGTCTTCATACCTAGTGAAATATATTTGAAATTTCTAACAGTTCACTTAGCTATGTCAGTGTTGTGTTAGAAAAAAAGCCTGACATCTTACAGCCTTTCATTTAACATGCTCTGCATAGTTCAATTGTCACACAGTTCATTTTACAAAATCCTCTAACTTCAGTCACAGAAAGAAAAATGTAGGAAGACAAACTGACTTTTGACCTCTCTGAAAGCCAGCAAATGTGACAAGATAAGATTTAAAGGCATTTTTATTGCTCTTTCACTTTCTGAGCAACAAAGATACCTTTAAATCTTGTTATCTTGTAACATTTGCTCTGATTGAGAGGCAGAGGTCAAACGTCAGTATATCTACCTACATTTACTTTTAGTTCTGTGACTTAAGTTAGAGGATTTTCAGCTCACCAGAAACAGCAAGTAGTCACTAAAAATAGCTCATCCTAAATAATTCTTTTTCGACAACGCAAGTGGATTTTTCGAGCCCTGTTGGCATGGAAAACTGTCAGGTTCCAAAAATCAGACCAACTGTAAAAAACTGATGCCCTTAAACACCTGCACGGAGGTAACTGGTGGCTAATCCGCCCGACCAGTGGAACCAGGGAAAAATAGTAAGAAAAATTTAGAACTTGATTCACCCTCAGATTGCATTCGTCTCAACAGTGGAACCATACGAAAAATTCACCAGGGAACATCTGGAACTTTAAGGGATTATTGACCTACTAAAAGGTAAAGATAATACAAGTGAAATATACAGTAAAATATTCAGACTGAAAGGACTCTACAGACAGGTAGAATGAGGATTACGCAGCTTTTACTTAATGGTGAAATGAGCTTAAACATGCTAGTGTCAGATCAGGATAGGAGGAAGGAATCCAAGATGCCAGGAAGAAGTCAGGTCGCTGTCTGAGAACCAAAATGGTAAACAGGAATGCACAAGTACTAATAACTCAAAACGGAAATGAAAGAGAAACTAACCAAGTGGAATCAGCAAAGGGAAAAAAAGGTGAAGGAATGGATATGAACTAAAGCAAAACAAACAATTACACAACACATATTCAGGCCTCTCCTCCCTTTTGTAAGGAGCTTAAATATGGACACTCTGGAACTATTCAGGTAAGCCCAGAAGAAAGGATATGAAATGGAACTCTACTGGCCTGCCTTCTCTACTTTCGAAGCGTTTCCCACCCTGCGAGTGACTCATAACCTGAAATATTTCAGAATCCTGATGAAGTGCAACCCCCCTTTGGTCATGAAAAAGCCAAGAGTTAAGAGTGCCTGTAGTCGATTGACTAGTGTGTTTTTGAATGGTGATTGTTTGCTGAAAATATATGCTTTCCGTAAATAGATAGTTGTGCAGTGTGCATGTAATTTATTACCATTATCGAATGCAGTGGAGGAGCAAAGTCAACTCCCAAGGAGCAAAGCCTAAAGAGAGTGATGATGGCTATAGGACGCTGGCTCTGTATATACTATACCAAAGTAAGGTATAGTGTACACAGAGTGCAGAGGATCCCCAAAGACTTACAGAGGTAAAAATAGATAATATCTTACTCTCTATTTGTGGAAGTGTGGGCGAGCAGTAAGGCTTTATCAGAAGGTACTGATACGCATTTATTGTACACACTCAGGCAAAAAATGATGTCAACACTCAGACTGAACACGGACCAAATTGTATTAAAAATATTTCTTTAGTTGCATTTTATTTTAGAACCAAGCAGGACTTGGAACAGGTAAATAGAGTTGTACTTTTCAAGATAGATTGATCAACAAGCAAGCTGGATGAAAATGACTTTTGTTGCATGTTTTAAAATATTTCAAAACAATACGTATTTGTAAGTATAAAGTATAAAAGATGCTTGTAAAGCGCTCGAATACCAAAGGTGTCTTGGCGCTATGGTGTTTGAGATGGCAGAAGAACAGGATTAGCACTGGACCTGGAATAGGCGATGTTTCAACATCTTTCTGAAAAGGGCATACTTGGGTTGCAGTCGCATCTCCACAGGCAAGTGATTCCAAAGTCTTGCTGCACACATGCCAAAAGAGCGACCACCCCATCTCGCAAATTTAAATCTGGAAGTACAGATAAAGCCTAGGTTGGCAGGCCGCGAGGCGGGAAATAGGGTCTAAATCTATCCCTTCCATCATTTGCGCCGCCCCAAAAATGGGCCCGGTGGACCAAACAGAGAGCCTTAAACTCGATCCTCTGTTGAACGGGGAGTCAATGTAAAGATTTCATACCTTCAGAGGTAGGACAACCCCTGGGCAGGTTCAGAAGGACCCGAACCGCAGCATTCTGCAGAGACTGAATTTTTCCCACTTGAAATTTATCCATCCCCAGAAACATGGCGTTGCAATAGTCCAGTCTGGACATGAATAAAGCAGCCATCACAGTCTTCTGTAGCGCCAGAGGGATATACGGAAGAATTTTCCGCAGAGTTTTTAAAAGAAAGAAGCATGATGAAGTTAGGCTGTTGACCTGGGCAGACATATCTAGTTTGTCAAAGATCACACCCAGGTTTCTTACATTAGTGACCGGGAGGGGGCATTGTCCAGCCTCCAAAGGCCACCAGAGGGAATTCCAGACAGAGGGTCCTTTCCCAAACTCCATCACTTCCGTCTTTTCAGTATTTATTTTTAAGAAGCTCAGGCGCATCCAATTCATCACGTCAACAAGACAAGCGTGAAACTTGGCCGCTATTTGGTCAGGATGATCCACAGTTGATATAACTAACTGAGAATCATCTGCATAAGACACCAGCATAAATCCATGTTGTCTGACCAGACTAGCCAATGATCTAACATAAATGTTAAAAAGGGTTGGGGATAGAGCTGACCCTTGTGGGACACCACATGGTAGGGAAAAGTTGGCCGAATGTAGTCCGGCCCATTGTAAACTTTGTGTACGATTGTCCAGAAAGGATGCAAGAAGGGCCAGAGCACGATCCACAATCCCCACCCCCTTTAATCGCTGCAGCAATACCTCATGGTGGACGGTATCGAATGCAGCGGACAGGTCCAGAAGGACGAGCACCGCTCGCCCCCCTCCATCCACTGCAGCTCGAATACCCTCAGCTGCGGTTATAAGAGCCGATTCCGTGGAGTGTCTAGGTCGGAGGCCGTGCTGAGACCTATCCAGTATGGCATTCTTATCCAAATACTCCATCAGGCTCTGGTTTATGGTTTTCTCGGCGATTTTGGCCACTAGAAGAAGGCCGGAGATAGGACGGTAGCTAGAGAATTCAGAGGGATCAAGCGAGGACTTCTTCAAAAGGGGTTTTACACTCGCCGTTTTCCATGTGTCTGGATATGGTCCAGCGGCTAGTACTTGATTAATCAGAGTCGTAAGAGTAGGTATGATTTTTTCGGTAGCCTGGTGTAAGATATGGGGAGGACAGGGGTCTGATGCGGCACCCGATTTCATGGAGCATAATATTATCCTGAGCTGGTCTCTGGATACGGGAGGAATGATTGACAGGCTGCAGTTAGATATCTCCTGTGCAGGGGACGGGAGTGCCACAGTCTTTAGCAGATCATCATAGATAGTGGTAACCTTATTCTTAAAGAAATCGGCAAACTGATCGCAAAACAACTGGTTCCGACTGAACTGATTCGTCTGCTGGGGGTTCGCCAGAAAAGATACTGTCTTGAAAAGTTCCTTGGTCGAGTTCCCTGCCTCCGAGATTTTACGAGAAAAGTAATCCGTCTTAGAATTCTGAATGGCACGCTTATAGTTGGACAACGCCTGATTATAGGCTTGCTTGCGGGTGCTATCGTAATTTTCTCTCCAAACCCGTTCGCACCGCCTACATTCAACCTTAAGACGTTTCAACTCTGGGCCGTACCAAGGGGCACCAGGTGAGCGTCTGTTCTGGGTAGCTGCCTGAAGGGGGGCGACCTGATTCACAGCATTTGTAATCCAGGCCGTAAACTGAGCAGCGGCTATGTCGTTATTGGTGTCAAGGGTGGGGTGGGGGGGTGGGGGGGGGGGGGGGGAGATACCCAGCGCCTCGGAAAGGGATGAATGTGTGACTTTACTCCATCTCCTAAACATAATCCTAGTGGGTCGTTGCGGACCCCCTGTGGGTCTAGTCATGACTCCCACACTGAAAAGGACAGCCCGATGGTCAGTCCAAGGAAGAACTTCTGTCCTAAGATATAGAAGGTCAGGATGGCCGGAAAATAGCCCATCTAGAGTATGTTCCCCAGTGTGGGTCGGGTCGGAGACCAGCTGCTGGAGTCCATATCCCTCCATACTATCAAGCAATCTGGCAGTATCTGAGTGACCCTTGGCCTCCAGATGGAAATTAATGTCCCAGAGAATAATATAAGGCTCAAACTTAGTGCAGGACTCCAAGTGTTTTTGCAGAGCTCCCAAAAATGCAGCCCGCGGTCCAGGTGGTCTATAGACTAAAAGCCCATGCGAGACAATCTTATCTTTAGAAAATATGCTGAATTGTACTGCTTCTGCGTACAAATTTTCCACCACCGTGATCTGCACCTTCAGATAGTCTCTATAGATAATTGCTAAGCCGCCCCCTCTGCCATCCTTTCTGTCCAGGCAATGCAACGCATACCCTGGAGGCAGAGCCGTGTTCCAATCAGGGCAGGAGGCCGCATTAGTCCACGTTTCTGTGATGAAAGCTAAATCAGGGGAATGAGCCGTTAGCAGCAATTCCAGTTATACTTTGTTTATTCACGGAGCGTGCATTTAAGAGAAGCGCCAGCAAATGATTCTCAAAGTTTGCGAGAGGGGCCGGGATAGAGACTCGAGTCTGCATGTCAAAGGGACCAACCTCCGGGCCAATCTCTACCATCTTACTTGCCCCAATCCTAAAAGAGGCGATACCCGGGGCAGCTCCATCATTTCTGGCATCCCTGAACACAGAATAACGACATTCCGGGCACAGATACTTGCGTATGTCGTCATGCCCGTGCCAGGGGATGCACTGAGTGTGGGTCCTCACCTTTAAATCCAGCAGCCTCCCCCGAGTGTAATGTAAAGCATGACTGGCGACCGGCGACCTGACCTCTGGCTTGTTCCTGGCGCGGACGGGCGCGGACGGGCTTGCCTTTGGCACGCACGCTGCGCGTGTCCGCTGCGCGCTCACGCCAGCGTGCGTAATATGGGCAGCAGAGGCAGGTACTAGACCGCTAACCTCACCGGAAGGAGGTGGGCGGGCCCGCTCGCACGGACGGGCACCGCGCACCAGGGGAGTGGGGGCGGGAGAAGTGCTCCACGGGACAAAAAAGAGAAGGACGGTAGGCTAAAATACAGCTTCTAAAAACTGTTAAAATTCTTAAAATTAGTGTCTGCAGTACAGCTAAGTATTAAAGAACAAGTTACTTACCTTCGGTAACGATGTATCTGTAAGAAACATTAGCTAGTTAAATTCCTCACCTTAGAATATCTCCAGGCGTCAGACTGGATCCGGAAGATTTTTGTAGCAATACCCCTTGCGCGTCGCTAGGCGTCGTCTGCGGCTCCGCGTCCGTCGTTGGCGCCGTGCGCCGGAATGACGGAGTACTTAGACGCCGCCCTCCCGCGCTGACGTCAGTTCTTGTGCATGGCTTTCCGCACCAAGAACGCAGAGCCATGCAAGAGACCGACACTGGTGCCAAAAAATCTAGGGCCCTGAAAGGGATAGCCTTAACCCTAGATGTCAGTTCGCAGAACGGGGAGGATGGGTGAGTCGGTGAGGAATCTAACTAACTAATGTTTCTTACAGATACATCGTTACCGAAGGTAAGTAACTTGTTCATCTGAAAGAAACACGTTAGTTAGATTCCTCACCTCAGAATAGATACCCAAGCAATACCAACCCCGGTGGTGGGTCTGCGAACCAAGATCACACCAGAAAGTCCTGGAGGACAGAACGGCCAAAGAAGCCATCCCTCCGGACATGGCTGTCTAGGCAATAATGCCTGGCAAACGTGTGCAGCGAAGCCCACGTTGCCGCCTGAGAGACGTCCTGCAAAGGGACTCCCCGCCCCAAAGCAGTAGTAGCCGCTGTGGCCCGAGTAGAATGGGCTCGCAGCCCAACAGGAGGGTCCTTTATTGCCAAGGAATAACAGGTTTTATACACAAAACGACCCACCGGGAGATGGTCGTTTGTGCACAGCTTTTCCCTTCTTAGCACCCACGTAGCCAACGAAAAGCTGGTCGTCCACCCGGAACTGTTTCGTGCGGTCCAAATAAAAGGAGAGCGCACGTTTTGGGTCCAGACGGTGGAGCCGCTCTTCCTCTTTGGAAGGATGCGGGGGTGGAAAGAAGGTGGGCAAGGTGACAGATTGCCCAAGATGAAAGGGGGTCACCACTTTCGGTAGAAAGGAAGGACGAGGCCGAAGGACAACCGTGTCCGGATGAACAGATAGAAAAGGAGGCTTGGACGATAGAGCCTGGAGCTCACTCACCGGTCTAGCCGAGGTGATGGCTACCAGGAAAGCAGTCTTAAGAGTGAGAAGACGAAGAGGACAATTGTGAAGAGGCTCAAAGGGAGCGCACATCAGAAATGTTAAGACAAGACTCAAGTCCCACTGAGGCATTACGAAAGGGACAGGAGGGAACGTGTGAGTAATGCCTTTAAGAAAGCGTGGCACTACAGGGGACTTGAAAAGAGAGGGCTGATCTGGAAGCCGTAAGAAGGCAGAGAGCAGCAAGGTAACCTTTCAAGGTGCCCAGGGCAGAGCCCTGCCGGGCCAAAGAAAGAAGAAAGAGGAGAACCTCAGAAAGAGGGGCGGAAAGGGGATCCACAGCCTTTGCTGTGCACCATGCCACAAATTTGTTCCACCGGCAGGCATATACCGTCTTTGTGGAGGGACGCCTGGCTGCCAGAATGACATCACAGACTTCAGGAGGCAAGTCAAATGGCATCAACTGCCGCCGCTCAATCTCCACGCATGGAGGTGGAGGCTGGACAGGTTCGGGTGGAAGACCGTCCCCTGCTGCTGCGACAGAAGATCCTCCCGAAGGGGCAGACGTATCGGAGGATCGGTCAACATACTGAGTAGCTCGGGATACCAGTACCTTCGTGCCCAATCCGGAGCCACCAAGATGACTTGGGCCCGGTCGCGCCTGATCTTCTTCAGCACTCTGGGCAGAAGTGGTATAGGCGGAAAGGCGTACAACAGACCGCAACTCCACTCGCGACGAAAAGCGGCGCAGAGCGAGTGCCGCCTTGGAAATTCCGACGCGCAGAACTGCTGACATTGCGCGTTCTCGTCGGTGGCGAATAGATGTAACCAAGGCTCTCCCCACTGCTGAAAGAGACCTTGCGCCACCTCGGAGTTCAGACGCCATTCGTGATCCATCATGCACCGGCGGCTGAGTTCGTCTGCTCTGGCGTTCAGAGAGCCCGCCAGATGTTGAACCACCAGGGTGATGCCCTGGTGTTCCAGCCATGTCCAGAGGCGCAGAGCCTCCTGACAAAGGGTCCACGACCCCACCCCGCCCTGTTTGTTGCAATACCACATGGCGGTGGTGTTGTCCGTGAACACTTGCACGACACTTCCCCGGACAGAGGGAAGGAAGGCTTTCAGTGCAAGTCGGATCGCTCTCAGCTCCAACAAGTTGATGTGGAGGCGAGACTCCGTCGGAGACCAGAGGCCTCTGATCTCCGCCTCTCCCATATGGCCACCCCATCCCAGGAGGGACGCATCCGTCACTACGACATGCTCCGGTAGGGGTAGGGACAGGCTCTTGCCCGTGACCCAATCGCGGTCCGTGAGCCACCACTGCAACTGCTGTGCAGTGCCCTCCGAGATCAAGACATGGTCGGACAGGTTGCCGTGATGCTGGGCCCACTGAAACTTCAGGTCCCACTGCACAGCCTGCATGCGCCGCCTGGCGTGATGCACTAGTAGGATGTAGGAGGCCATCAACCCCAGAAGCCGCAACACTAGCCTGACCGAAACCCAGGATAGAGGCCTAAAGATGGGACTCCGGGCCTGTATATCCCGGACCCGCTGCTCCGGTGGATGAACCCGGAACTGCGCCGAATCGAGAACCGCTCCGATGAAGAGGAGCTGCTGAGTGGGCTCAGGTGTGACTTCGGCACGTTGATGGAAAACCCCAGCAAATGCAGGAGATCCGCCGTAGTCTGGAGGTGGGAGACGACTGTCTGGGGCGAGCCCGCCTTCAACAACCAGTCGTCGAGATAGGGGAAGACTGGAACCCCTGATCTGCGCAGATGAGCTGCGACCACCGCCATCACTTTCGTGAACACCCGAGGGGCACTGGTAAGGCCAAAGGGGAGCACGGTGAACTGAAAGTGCTCCGGACCCACCGTGAACCGCAGGTAACGCCGGTGGGCTGGCAGGACGGGGATGTGGAAATATGCGTCCTGCAAGTCCAATGCTACCATCCAGTCTCCAGGGTCTAGGGCAGCTAGAACCTGAGCCAAAGTCAACATTTTGAACCGCTCCTTCCGGAGGAAGGCATTGACGTTCCGGAGGTCCAAGATAGGGCACAGGCCCCCCTTGCCCTTCTTGGGAACCAGAAAGTAGTGGGAATAACAACCACGACCTACTTCTGGGCTCGGAACGCGCTAGACGGCCTCTTTGGCCAAGAGGGCCGAAACTTCCTCTTGCAGAAGATTAAAATGATCCTCCGAGATACGGTGGTGCTGCGGTGGCATGGCTGGAGGGGTCGTCTCGAAGGGGAGAGAGTAGCCCCTTCGGACGATTTGCAGCACCCACCTGTCCGAAGCAATGGTACCCCAGTGGAGCAGGTGATGGCGAACCCGGCCTCCCACTGGCGAGGAATGGGCCTGAAAGCTCGGACTAGGAAGGCTTTGAGGCGGATGCTGGGGTCGCCTGGAGCAGGGCGGTGGCGCCTGGCAACGTTCCTATCCACAGGAGGGACTATGGAGGGCTTGGACCAGGTGCCCTGCAGAACGTCAGTGAGGGCCTCATTGAATTGCAGCAGAGGCTCAGTGGAGCATGCGGCAGACTGAAGCACCTCAGTGAGGATGTTAGTCCTCACAGCCACGGCAGGCAGCTCAAGCCCAAGGGCCGCGGCCGCCTTGCGCAGCACCACAGAAAAAGCTGCACCCTCCTCCGAAGCCACAGTCGGAGGAGAGATGAATCCAGTGTCCGGTGAGGTATCCAAACCACTGGCCTCCCCCAGTTCATCTGCCCAGTCCTGTGAAAGTTGGCCCTGAAGGGCCATAGGGTCCTCAGGCCCCTCCCAGTCGCCCCCGTCATCCGATTCCTGGTATACAGGAGGAATGAACGGAGCCGGTCGATAGACAAGCTGTGTCTCTAGCGGCGTCGGATGCGGCGTCGGGCGGCACCGCACTGGCGTCGGGACCGGACAGGGGCTGAACCGGGGATCGACGTCGACCGGAGTCGACGCCGGCGGAGGAGGCGTGACTAGGTTGACCGGCGTCGACGGGGGCCCAGGCCTGGGCCCCTCGGGAACCTGCGGTGTCGGAGCCTCCAACGGCGCTGGAGCCGCCGGCGCGCAAGGTCGCCCAGTCGAGTCCACGGGGCCCGAAGGTGCGCCGGCGGGCGTCGATGGCGGGGCCAGGCTCCTCATGGCAGAGAGGAAGGCACTGACCTCCGCCGGCGTCGTGTCAGTCCCAGGGACCGGCGGGTATGGGGACGTGTGCGGCGCCTGCGGCTCCGGCGGAGCCGCGGGGGTGGAACCACCCTGACCCTCGGTCACAAAGCTTGTCCAGGAAGATGAGTGTTTTTTAAAAGGTGGTGGTTTTTAAAAGGTGGTGTTTTGTAACCAGTTCCGTTTTCTCTAGACTAGAGATTTGAGTGATAACAACATGAAAACAAGCACTACTAACTGTTCCTTTTTAATAACATTAGATCACTTTCTTATTTTGAAAGGCACTGACAAGATGTGTGCCAAAACGTGAATACCAGCACCTGCCCATCGAGGCAGGATGTATTTTTCTAACCTGCATTTCTTTTTCTCTAATACAGATACTACGTGTTCATAAATAACCGTATGTATATAACCAAGTGCGCTCAATAGGCGCACATTATTAGTCTAATTTTTCACCTTAATCTAGTTATCTGCACGGAGTGGTACACGTGGGGCTGGATCCCATGCTGTCCTGAAGAAGAGGTTAGGGGATACCTCGAAACAGGTTGACAAAAAAATAGGCAATATAACCAAATAACATTTATTTTTCCTGTTATTAACCCCTTTTTATCTTACCAGCTAGGAGTAGGAATAAATTGTTAACTCACTAGTTAGGTATTTTTAACTAACACAGACACCACTCCCCCAACACTGCACAACACATAGTTTCACACAAAAAAGTGCTCCTACGTAAATCTCGCAAGTCGTAGCACGCCCAAAGCAGTAGATGCTTGGGATGGCCCCAATGATGAAGCATGTCACCTAGTGGCAACCCTGGGTGAATGAGGGGACTCTAGAAAAGCATTTTTCTTTTCTAAATTGTTGAGGCTCACCAATTTGGTGAATCCACTGTCTGTTGACTTAGGCTAGTTTCTAAAAATTTATTCACCCAAGTCCTTGATCCAAGCAGTTAAATCTGTGTGCGGAGGTAAAGTTACACTGAAGATACCTCTGGACTATTAGCAAAATGTATTCCCAGAGTAAAGTCATTGTACCATGCAATCTATGAGGCAGTGAACATTGGTATTTTCACATCATTTTCACTGTACTGTAGGAAGACATTAGTATGCAAATATTAGTACTGTTGCTGTAAATAATGTTAATGGACAACATTTATCTTCACTGGCATGAACTACACACACATTTGGTTTAGTTGAAATCACTAGAACCGAAAGTGATAAATGTAGACAACATGTTAATGTATTTTATTTTATCATACTGAACTGAATACACAGGACATAAGAGTACAGCATAATTGCAGGCGACTTGACTAAATAGGGCCATTTTATAAGGAGATAAAAACAAACTAAAGATTGAATAGTGGCTGGCACATTAAACGTCTTATTAACGGCTTGAAGCAGATTTATTAAAAACAGTTTTAACACATGTATGAACAATACATTTAAAAAGTATAAAGTGAAATTGATTTTAACTTAGAAATTTGCCAATCTCTTGAAAGAAAACTGGAAAAGGTGGGGGGGGGGAGTGCACAGGGGGTTGTGGAACAGAGGGAGACAGAAGTGGGACAATACAAAGACTCATCACCATCACTGTTTATTCATTTGAGCATTCAGGAATGTACCTCTTTTCGTTTTTGGAGTAACAGTTCTAGTCTTTCATTGGCTCGCTTCCCAATCATTTTGTTCCTCTCTGCTTCGTACTGCCGTTGGGTGTTGTCCTGATGAATGCTTAGATTTAAGGCAACATTCACCAGAGCAGTCATAAGCTTCATTGCTGAAAAAATAAAGTTGGAAAAAAGTTGAAAAAAGGTACAAAGGAATTCCGTTATCCAGGATCTCATCTGTATGTTTGTCCTCAAATTCCCCATTAGTAGTTTTCTTGTTTAATGAAAGAATTGTTTTATGGTCTCATTCTGGTCCCAGAAAACCTGGGCTCCACCATATTCCAGTGAACACTTTGAATAGTTTTGTGCCGGAGTCTTCAACTAAAAATAACTCGGAACACCTAGGTATCCCTTTATTAGTGTGTTCCTGGTATGGATAAATGGGATGTATTGGAGGTAATGGCCCTACACCCTATGTGGACTCCACGTAGGGTGTAGGACCATTCTCCAACACACCCCTTTTTTACATCTCTTAACCATACCAGGAAAACCACTAATGAAGGAAAGCCTTGATGGTATGAGGTATTTTGATTTGAAGACCCAGTAAGGAAACTATCAAAAGTGCCCCCTGAAATATGGTGGAGACAATCCTGGTTTATAGGGTCCAGGATGAGACCCAGTAATGAAGCATGCCACTAAGAGTGGGTAAGGGTCTAACAAAAAAACAATCACGTCCATCCAATATGTTCAAACCTCCTACATATTAAAGCTTGTTTTGGCTAGTGTGTAAGATACGTTTTGGTATATATATATATATATATATATATATGTATTTTTTACTCGGGAGAATGTATCCTACCCCCCCCCCCCCCCCCCCACCATCTGCAAGACTGGTTAAGGCTACTATCAACTCCATATCTAAGTACCTTAAAGATATATAAATCTCATCATAATACATAAGTGTGGATTTTAAGTATAATAAATCTATACCTACCAATTTATCCTTACAATCCCAACATTCTGGTAGTCAATATTTTGGCTGCAATGGTTTTGTAGCATTATATTTTGCAAATGATTTTCTGGTAGACCACCCCTGCACTCATTGTGTACTGTCACTCAGTGGTATACTGATCAAAATGTGATCAATGCTACTATAAATGCTAGTAATATATCTATCTCAACAAAAACTACAAGCCAAATATAGTTTTCATGGGAATTCAAAGGGTCATTGAGCTTCTGGGGTAACAACTATAAGGAGTTAAAATGGCTTAACCCCTTCGATGCTCATGATGGAGCGGTTCCGTCATGAGCATCGGTTGGGCTGTGCTTATGACGGAACCGCTCTGTCTTGAGCACAGCCCCTTGGGGAAGCGCTGGCGCTCCCCCCCCCCCCCCCCCCCCCCCCCCCCCCCCGGGCATGGATCTTGGCACCACAGAGGGGGAGGGCAGCGGAAGAGTTTCCGCTGCCACCCCCGGCCCCCCCCCACGCTTCTCCATGACGTCAGTGCGCACAGCGCGCGCCATCAGAAAGCACTGGACGCGCTGGAAATCATTTCTTTCCAGCACGTCCAGAAGAAGGGTGAGTGTTTGTTGCTCCGGTGGGGCCAAATTAGGGTGCCTTGAAGCATCAGGGGAGAGGAAACCGTGTTTCCTCTCCCCGGATATCTCAATGCAGGGCATTCCTGGTGCACGATCGCGCACAGCGTTGCGATCGTGGACCAGGAATGCCCCCACTAGACACCAGGGATTTGTTTTTTTGTTTAATTTTGTGCACCGGAAGCGACCTAAGGGCACTTTCAGTGTTGGGACCTAAATTGTGGAACTGTCTTCCTGTAGCTATTCGTTCCTGCCCCGAACACTTGATGTTTAGGAAACAACTAAAAACTCTGTTGTTTACAAATGCGATCTAATGCCTTCCGCATGTTCCACTCTTGATAAAGGACTCTCCCGCCAGAAGCGCAGAGATACTCCAGTTGGAGTCGATTCTAGCGCTATAAAAACCTGCAAATAAATAAATAAATAAATAAGGGGGACAAGTCACTTTAGACTTTTCTGTCCCCCCTCTCCACCCCCCCCCCCCCCCCCTAGACACCAGGGATTTTTTTATTTTTTTTATTTGGAAGCAACCCCTCGGGCAAGGGTCGCTTCCTGGAGCCCAATTAATTTTAAAGTATATTCTGCCCCCTCTGGGAACAGATAGCCTGATTTTTTTGGGGCGTTTCTGGCCCCAAGGGGGGCAGAAAACCCCACCAGACGCCAGGGAGTGTTTTAAATTTTAAATGGAAGCGACTCCTTGAGCAAGGGTCGCTTCCTTATGGGCCTAAATAATTTTTAAGACTTTTTTTCAGTTGTTTATGGATGATGTGTTTTTTGCAGAGATTGTTGAGCAGACTAATTTATATGCCAAACAGTTTTTGAGGGACAACAGGGCCAGCCTTAAGCCCCACTCATGAGTTACCCGCTGGACTCCCACAAATCTGGAAGAGATGAAGTTCTTGGGTTTAACTTTTTTGATGGGCTTGATAAGGAAGCCATCAATGTCTTCATATTGGTCTACTAGTCCCTTGATGGCAACGGCTATATTTCCGGCAGTCATGAGTCGTGATAGGTATTCGCTTCTGCTTTGGATGATGCATTTTGTCGATAATGGTTTAGCGTTGGCACAAGATAACCCGGATTGTGACCGTATTTTTATGATTCGTCCGGTCATTGATCACTTTGTTGATAGATTTTCTGAGATCCATGCTCCAGGGAAAGAAATTGCAGTGGATGAGTCTTTGGTGTTGTTCAAGGGCCGCTTGGTTTTTAGGCAATACATTCCTAGTAAGAGGGCACGCTATGGAATTAAGCTGTATATGCTGTTTGACAGTAGGACTGGATGTGTCTCTAATTTCAGGGTGTACACCGGTAAGGAATCCAGGATTAACCCCCCTGGTTGTCCGTCAACTTTTGGAGTGACTGAGAAAATTGTGTGGGAACTTCGTAGAGGATTTTTTAACAAAGGCCACCATTTATATGTAGATAACTTCTACACTGGTGTGCTGTTGTTCAGGGAATTGGCCAAAGTGGACACTGTTGCTTGTGGCACAATCCGCTCTAACCGTAAAGGTTTCCCAAAAGAACTGGTTTGTCAAAAACTTGTGCGGGGCCAATGCAGTGCGTTGCGGGGAACTTCTAGCTGTGAAGTTTTCAGACAGGAGAGATGTCTACATGCTGACTACCCTCCATGCTGAAAGCACTGCATCTGTGACTGTTTGGGGTCAGGTAGCTGAAGCGCGCAAGCCCGTGTGCTTTTAGACTACAATAGGCACATGGATGGTGTCGATAGAGTTGATCAGAGGTTGGAACCTTACGCTGCTCTTGGTAAGGCTTACATTTGGTATAAGAAGTTGGCTATCCATCTTTTCCACTTGGCAACTTTTATGTTTTTGTTGTGTTCCAGGATTCTTGTCCTGAGCCAAAGATGACTTTTGCCAAGTTTCAGGAGTCTGTAATAGGCAGCCTTGTTTTGGAGGAACAGGCAAGTGTTCCTAGAGTTGGAGTGGTGGAGGATGTTGCTAGATTGAAAGATCGCCACTTTCCTGATCACATTCCTCCCACACCCTCAAAAGACTTTCCCAGTAGGAGATGTAGAGTCTGTTGGCGAAGAGGTATGCGGAAGGAGACTCGTATGTACTGTCCCGAGTGTCCTTCTAACCCTGGGCTGCGTGCGCCTGCTTGTTTTAGAATGTACCACACGCAACATAATTTTTGGGAGCATCCATGAGTGGTAAAGTGAACTGCCTGGCCTCTATTGTTTAATATTTTTTGTTCAGTTTCAAGGTTGTCATTTGTGTAGTGTATTTAGTTTCAGATTTTGTGTTAGTAGAATTGTATCTATTTGCAATTTGTTTCTGTTTTCTTAATTATATAAAAACAATCCTTAATGTGATGGCGGTGTGCGTGGAGTGGCGCTTGTCTGGCGGTGTGTGTGGTCTGGCGCTTGGCTGGCGGTGTGTTTGGATTGGCGCTTGGCTGGCGGTATGTTTGGACTGGCGATTGGCTGGCGGTGTGCGTGGACTGGCGCTTGGCTGGCGGTGTGCATGGACTGGCGCTTGGCTGGCAGTGTGCGTGGACTGGCGCTTGGCTGGCGGTGTGCGTGGACTGGTGCTTGGCTGGCGGTGGGTGTGGACTGGCACTTGGCAAGAGGTGTGCGTGGATTGGCGCTTGGCTGGCGGTGTGTGTGGACTGGCGCTGTGCGTGGACTGTGCTCAGCTGGCAGTGTATGTGGACTGGCGCTTTGCTGGCGGTGTGTGAGTAGTGACTAGCTGCTGATCACTACACACACTGCTAGCCAAACGCCACTGAACGCAATCTGTGAGCTGGTGTGGTTGCTGTGTCAGGAATGTGGGCGTGTGAACGTGATGGGCCCTTGAATGGCGCTGTCTGCTGGTGTGAGTGTTGTAATGTGCTGGACCTCCGGCTGGCGTTGTGAATGGTTTTGTATGTGTCACACGTATGAAAGGTGTCTGAATGGCCTGTAAAGAGGTTGGTGCCTTGTCGTGGCTTTACAGCTCACGAGCTGTGAGTCAATGGTTCAGTTTCTCGTCCTTTCAATGAACAGTGTATTTCATTTTTGTGAAATCTCTGGTTAATACAACTGTATATACAGAACCATCACTCACCCTCGTGCCAACTCCAACCAGTATGTATGTGTGCTTGAGGAATAGGTGGTTGTGCATAAAAATGTGTCTTTACTGTTTTTGTCAAGCAGGGTGTGTACCTTGTCATTTTCTGTGAATGTTGTAATGTGTTGGTGTTGTGCCTGGTGGTGTGAATGGTCTTGTGTGTATCATGTATTAAAGGTGTGTGAATGGCCTGTAAAGCGGTTGGTGCCTTGACGTGGCTTTTCAGCTCACGAGCTGCGTGTCACTGGTTCAGTTTTTTGTCCTTTCAATTACTGACAGTGCATTGCATTGTTGTGAAATCTCTTGCTAATAAAATGTTATATACTGAACCATCACTCGCCCTCGTGCCAAATCCAACCAGTATCTGTGTGTGCTTGAGGAATAGATGGCTGTGCAGTAATCTTGGTCTGTTTTGCCTCTCTGCCAAGCTGTACATTTCATCTAAGAATAATGTAACTGTAGTTTTTGTCGTAAACTATACATCCATGGAAGTGCATGGTGATGTCTCGCTTGTGGATCCCAACAAGTTATCTTACCCACAATGTCCTGCAAACCTCAAAATGTGACAGACATTTTCCTTGTATTATTGTGCCCAAATTTTCACACTGCAAAAAGTAACAGATTTCTAGCCCCCCAGCATTTCTCAAAGCATCCCAATAGAAATGGTACCTCACTTGCGTGGGTGGGTCAAGGACCCGCGACAGGCAAGGGCTCAAAACCTATTGAGGCGACATCCAAATTACCTATCACAAACCAACCTGGCTTTGGGCTCGGCAGCCATCTTGGGAAAGTACCAAACCCAAATATTTTTGAAAACTAGACACCTGGGGGAGTCCAATGAGGTACGGCTTGTGTGGATTCCCCAACGTCTTCCTACCCAGAATGCCATGCAAACCTCAAATTTAGCTGGGAAAAAAAAAACATTTTCCACATATTTGTGTGTGGAATCACAATGCCGACACAAATGTCCAACCCCACAGCGTTCCCCTTAGTGTCCCGAGTAAAATGATACCTCACTTGTGTGGGTGTCCAAAGCAGAATTGGCTAAAAACCTATTTTTTAAAAAATGCAGCGCTTAGTATTCTCAGTGCTATACTCTAAATCCCTATGTTTTGGGCTCTTCCTAGCCACAGGCCTTTAGCCCATCCACACAAGTGAGGTATCATTTTACTCGGGAGAACAAGGGGAACGCTGGGTGGGAGGAAATTTGTGGATCCACTCAGATTCCAGAACTTTCCCACACAGAAATGTGAGAAAAAAGTGAATTTTTTGGCGAAATTTGAGGTTTGCAGGGGATTCTGGGTAGGAGAATCATGGGGGACCCACTCAAGCCATACCTCCCTGGACTCCCCAGGGTGTCTAGTTTCCAGAAATGTGTGGGTTAGGTAGGTTTCTCTAGATGGCCGCCGACCCCCGGACCAAAAAACTCATGGGACCCCCCTTGCAAAACCAGGTTGGTTTGCGATAGGTAATTTTGATGTCGCCTCAATAGGTTTTGGGACCTAGTCTGTCGCGGGTCGTTGAACCACCCACGCAAGTGAGGTACCATTTTTATCGGGAGACCTGGGGGAACGCTGGGTGGGAGGAAATTTGTGGATCCATGCAGATTCTAGAACTTTCCATCACAGAAATTCGGGGAAAATGTGGATTTTTTAGGTTTGTAAGGGATTCTGGGTAACAGAACCTGGTGGGAGGCAGTCAAGTCACCCCATCCTGGATTGCCCTGGGTGTCTTGTTTTCAAAAATGTATAGGTTTGCTAGGTTTCCCAAGGTGCCGGCAGAGCTAGGGTTAAAGAACTACAGCAAGACACTTCGCAAAAAAAGGGTAAATTTTCATTGTGAAAATGTGGTGTGTTCACGTTGGGTTTTGAGCCATTTCCTGTCGTGGGCACTATGCCTACCCACACAAGTGAGGTACCATTTTTATGGGGAGACTTAGGGTAAATCAGATTAGTAAAGCAACTCTTATTACCTATTGACTTTTGATGCATTTCTGCCTTCCAAATAAAAGACAGTGTAAAAAAGTCATTTTGAAAAATGACCGATAATTCTCATGCTAGTATGAATATTCCCAATTTCGAAAATGTGCAAATATCTACTGTTTCTAAACTCTATAATTTGTTCCCATTTCAGAAATGCATAGGTGTCTTTCATACCGATTTTTCCATGTATACATTTTCCCACAATAATCGCTATATACCCGGTACATAATAAAAAGCCATTGCAAATTGCTGCTCAGTTTTTGACTCAGGGTTTGTCGGGTTCTTGGTGAACCTACAAGTCCTATATATCCCCACAACCAGTAAGGTCCAGCGGATGTGACGGTATATTGCTTTCAAAGAGCTGTCAAAATTAGAAGTTACAGGTGAAAACGTTGACACAAAAGGCTGGTTTTTTCAACTAATTTTCAATTTTTCCTACATTTAACTGTTAGTTTCTATGAAGAAACCTTGATGGATCTACACAAACGATCCCTTGCTGAATTCAGAATTTTGTTTACTTTTCTAAAATGTATAGCTTTCCAGGATCCATTGCTTTCATACCCATTTCTACCATTAACTGGAAGGAGGTTGAAAGCACAAACAATAGCAAAAATAGGCTATGTCCCAGAAAAATGCCAAAACTGTAAAAAATGTTGGTTTTCTGACAAAAGTCTGTCATTCCCTTAAAGCTGGGAAAATAGTGATTTCAGCCTCACAAACCCTTTTTTGATACCATTTGCAGGGAAAAACCCAGACGCTTTCATTTGCAGCCCGTTTGTCCCATTTTTCCCCCAAAAACAAAATTTTGCTGTGTTTTGGCTAATTTCTGGGACCCCTCCAGGGGAATCCACAAACCCTGGGTACATTTAGAATCCCCATGATGTTGGAAGAAAAAGACGCAAATTTGGCGTAGATACCTTATGTGGTCAAAAAGTTACAGGGGCCTAAGCGCACACTAACCCAAACAGCCAAAAAAAAAGCTTAGCATGGGGGGGGGGGGGGGGGGGGCGGGGGGAAGCCTAGCAGCGAAGGGGTTAAGTAACAGATACAATTTGACAATCATTAAGAGACTGGCTCCTGAAAACCATGCATGGTGGTTGCCAAATAGGAACTAAACCTGGAATTACGAGAAGGAGGAATAGCTACTCACCTGCCAGCGTACTAGTGTGCCTGAAAGCTCGGACCTGGGAATCTGACAGACCAGTTAATAACGAAATCACTGTATCCATCATATACTCATCATAAATAATACTGTATTGACACTGTCGGATCAGAACGCCAATGAATTCACAAAAATTAGACCGGAACTTTTTCCACTGAGGGCCAGGCATGGTAAGGGGGTAATCACCGCTGTCCTAAAAGCAAAAACATCAGTTAGGATCTTGAGACACTTATTTATACACAAGACAAGTTCAATACACTGAATATTAGTTGCATACTCTTATTTGTTATTTATGACCGATTCTCAGCCTCTATGGCCCATGCCAGCAGAATCATTTGCAAAGGTACTTCTATTTTCAGATGGACAGCACTCATTACCTCATATGAATCGGATATTAATTCTCTTTATGCATGATATTAAGGTGAAATCAAAATGTAAGCTGAAAGAATTTGAACTTCAAGAAAACAATGGAGATAAAAAGTATTTTAAAAATTGTGGAAAGATGGCAATTAAACGAAACAAGCAGACTGATTTAAGGTAATGAAGGCAGACGTGAACAGAAACAGTTACCAAAAATCAGACTTTGCAAAAAAGAATTCTAACAAAAGCACATTCTTCCTTCAAGGGAGGTCCCACTGATAATCATAAGCACTGAACCGCCAACCTGTGTACAGGATCCCAGGACACTTCTTTTAATCAATCCCCATCTGTCCCTATCTAGTGATATCTATTGATCCCTATCTATCTCCATCTCCCGTTATCGATACATTTATGTAACCTATCCATCTAGAACTATCCATCCATCTAGAACTATCCATCCATCTAGAACTATCCATCCATCTAGAACTATCCATCCATCTAGAACTATCCATCCATCTAGAACTATCCATCCATCCACCCCTCCCTCCATCCACCCCTACCTCCCTCCATCCACCCCTACCTCCCCATCCATCCACCCACCCCTCCATCCACCCACCCACCCCTCCATCCACCCACCCCTCCATCCACCCACCCACCCCTCCATCCACCCACCCCTCCCTGCACCCACCCCTCCCTCCACCCACCCCTACCTCCACCCACCCCTACCTCCACCCACCCCTACCTCCACCCACCCCTACCTCCACCCACCCCTACCTCCACCCACCCCTACCTCCCTCCCGGCATCCATCCCTCCCTGCATCCATCCCTCCCTGCATCCATCCCTCCCTGCATCCATCCCTCCCTGCATCCATCCCTCCCTGCATCCATCCCTCCCTGCATCCATCCCTCCCTGCATCCATCCCTCCCTGCCTCCATCCCTCCCTGCCTCCATCCCTCCCTGCCTCCATCCCTCCCTGCCTCCATCCCTCCCTGCCTCCATCCCTCCCTGCCTCCATCCCTCCCTGCCTCCATCCCTCTCTGCCTCCATCCCTGCATCCCTCTCTGCCTCCATCCCTGCATCCCTCTCTGCCTCCATCCCTGCATCCCTCTGCCTCCATCCCTGCATCCCTCTCTGCCTCCATCCCTGCATCCCTCTCTGCATCCCTCTCTGCCTCCATCCCTGCATCCATCCCTCTGCCTCCATCCCTGCATCCATCCATCCCTCTGACTCCATCCCCTGCATCCATCCATCCATCCCTCTCTGCCTGCATCCATCCATCCATCCATCCATCCCTCTCTGCCTCCATCCCTGCATCCACCCCTGCCGCCATCCACCCCTGCCGCCATCCACCCCTGCCGCCATCCACCCCTGCCGCCATCCACCCCTGCCGCCATCCGCCATCCATCCCTGCCGCCATCCGCCATCCATCCCTGCCGCCATCCGCCATCCATCCCTGCCGCCATCCGCCATCCATCCCTGCCGCCATCCGCCATCCATCCCTGCCGCCATCCGCCATCCATCCCTGCCGCCATCCATCCCTGCCGCCGCCATCCCCATCTACCGCCATCCATCTCCATCTACCGCCATCCATCTCCATCTACCGCCATCCATCTCCATCTACCGCCATCCATCTCCATCTACCGCCATCCATCTCCATCTACCGCCATCCATCTCCATCTACCGCCATCCATCTCCATTTACCGCCATCCATCTCCATTTACCGCCGTCCATCTCCATCTCCCGCCGTCCATCTCCATCTCCCGCCGTCCATCTCCATCTCCCGCCGTCCATCTCCATCTCCCGCCATCCATCTCCATCTACCGCCATCCATCTCCATCTACCGCCATCCATCTCCATCTACCGCCATCCATCTCCATCTACCGCCATCCATCTCCATCTACCGCCATCCATCTCCATCTACCGCCATCCATCTCCATCTACCGCCATCCATCTCCATCTACCGCCATCCATCTACCGCCATCCATCTCCATCTCTACCCACCGCCATCCATCTCCATCTCTACCCACCGCCATCCATCTCCATCTCTACCCACCGCCATCCATCTCCATCTCTACCCACCGCCATCCATCCCCATCTCTACCCACCGCCATCCATCCCCATCTCTACCCACCGCCATCCATCCCCATCTCTACCCACCGCCATCCATCCCCATCTCTACCCACCGCCATCCATCCCCATCTCTACCCACCGCCATCCATCCATCTCTACCCACCGCCATCCATCCATCTCTACCCACCGCCATCCATCCATCCATCTCTACCCACCGCCATCCATCCATCTCTACCCACCGCCATCCATCCATCCATCTCTACCCACCGCCATCCATCCATCCATCTCTACCCACCGCCATCCATCCATCCATCTCTACCCACCGCCATCCATCCATCCATCTCTACCCACCGCCATCCATCCATCTCTACCCACCGCCATCCATCCATCTCTACCCACCGCCATCCATCCATCTCTACCCACCGCCATCCATCCATCTCTACCCACCGCCATCCATCCATCTCTACCCACCGCCATCCATCCATCTCTACCCACCGCCATCCATCCATCTCTACCCACCGCCATCCATCCATCCCTACCCACCGCCATCCATCCATCCCTACCCACCGCCATCCATCCATCCATCACTACCCACCGCCATCCATCCATCGGCATCAGCAGCCTTGAAAGTACTACACTGGCTTCCAGTTCATAAAAGGGTTCTTTTTTAAATTATTTTATTAATTTTCAGAGCCTTTAGAGAACTGGGACCAAATATTTCATTTCTAGAGTTACCAATTACATGACAACACGGCCTCTCAGGTCCTCGCAAGCCAACCTGCTCAAACCCCCCACGTACAAACTTAAAACTCGAAGAGGAACATCCTTCACATTTTTGGGCACAAAGGTTTGGAACCAGCTCCCCAGGGAGTTAAGATTCATTGATGCAGAAAAGATTTTCAAATGGCAGCTTAAGACGTGGGTCTTTGGCATCTCTGATGCTTTGTGCTATTCACTCATTGTCTCATGCATTTCTCCCCAAAGATTAAAAGTGCAAGCAGCCACATTCATTACCGCTTAGCGCCAGTATGCTCCTTTGGGAGTGGCCGTGTGCTCTAGAAATACAATATTCAATTCAATGTTGGATTTTTAATTAGTATTAACCTTACAATGTACAATTTACACAGTTAATAAAATTAAAACCAAGTTTATCATGTTGAGTCAGAAATGCTCTGATGGTTAAAAGAGTTGCCAAGTCAATACCGTAGGAACTAGACACTGAAAACTGCAGGTGGAGTGCCCAGTTGGAAAAATCTAGAATCGCCTTTATCGAAGCTTCAACATGCAGCAGTGCTTCCAAACTACATCTGATAAGAATTAGTGTGGCTATTATCAGCGTATATCACCATAAGTCCCTCCCATGATGACCAAGGAGCAAAGATGTGCTACTATTTCTACCAATACACAGTGATTACAAAAAATAATCTGAGGCATACTAAAGCTGAATTTTGACAGTTCAGCAATTGATGAGTGAACCTTTCAAAGACCTAAAAAGAGGTGCTTCAATCTATTATATATTCTTGGCTAGCCTGTGGCCAATCAAGAAACTGGAATTTTTCGCAAGCGCTTTGCAAGTACACTCAAACAAGAGAACCCTCTAACAATTGGTTAGTTAAAAAATAATGTTCTTACATATCAATGGAAATGATTTCCCTGTGGTCTGGGCTTTAATTAAACCACCGACTGCACAAGTAAAATAATATTGGCAGTGCTAGGTCAAATGGCTTTTAGGGTACTTACCTACAACAGTACTTCAGACAACAAGAAGTAGCCCAATACTATCTTTCAGCGTCGCAACAAACTGAGCAGCCAACCCTACATGTCAAAATGTAGACTGGAAAGTCTTCCAGGGAGCTGGACTAGGTCTGGCTGAAAAATAGTTACTCATCTTTGTGGAGCAGGTTTATGCAACCTCCTTTCATGATTGGTAAAATTAGACAAATAAAAGAGTATTAAATACATTGGTTAATGCCACTCGTAAAGTTAAAGCAAACGAGCTGAAAAGAAAGCAATTATTTTGAACTGTACTCCAGTGCTATGTTGATTCAGCACAGAATTGGTTAATTTGTCTGGGCTTAGAGGGGCACAACGGAATCATCAATTTATAAATGGCATGTGGGCACCAAGAAAAACAATTAAACTTTTAATCGCCACTTTATGAATAGTTATATATTTTTTTAATCGCACTTGGATTTGTTTGAAACCAATTCTACTCATTTTCTTTAGACCAAGTAGTGCTGATTTCATTAATAATCAAATCAATTGTGCATGTAATGATTTAAAAAAAATCTATTTATGCACTATGCACCTTGGCATGGCCATGCCATATAAAACAAATCTATTAACAGCCTTTTAAGGTTGAGAGTTTATCAAGGAAATTTATCAAGGAAATTAGGAAAAAGAAAATAACAATCGAGGGAAGAGTTCCTCTACTTGTACAAAATGTTCAAGATATCACCAATGGAGAGTCCAGTCCAGGTCAATGAAAATCATCTTTGTAGTTCGTCATCTAAACTTGGCACCTACCTTCAAGGGAAGAGGAAAACAAGCATTTGCAATGCAATAGGTCTCGCATTTACGAGACTGAGCTATTGGCATTGTAAATGACAATGCCTTTTATTTATGTGTTGATTTTTAAAACAAATAAAAGGCATTTAACAATGCCAATAGCTTAATACTCTCGCAAATGCGAGACCTATTGCATTGCAAATGCTTGTTGAAACTTGCGAGTAAATGAAAAACTATCAGGCAACAGTAGAGTTTTTGGTTTTTTTTTGTAATTTTGCTCATGCAGTAATTTATACATATATACCGCGACGCTAAAATTCGTAGGCGTGACAGACTCTGTACAGGAAACTGCACTGATAAAGGGTCGGCAAAGAACTTGTTCCTACTGAGGATTCCACTGGTCCCGAGGAAATTCAGGACGACAGTACCCGACCACGACTATTAGCTTGGCTGCGACCGACGACAACACCGTCTCATGAAATGCGCTCTCTGGAAGGTGGCGGGGGCAGGGAGAGGGCATGCATGAAAGCAGGAGCAGCTGTGAACAGGAATGCCAGGGCCCCTTATCGTTCGATGATATTATAAACGTGTCTTTACGCAGCTGAGAGGTAGAATGAACAGGATTCGATGTCATGACACGATGCCGTCCATCCTCTTTCTTTTAAAACACTTGTCAGGAGACGCAGGAGGTAGGTCACAGATTGCAAGCTAGCAGGGGCTATATCAGCCCCCTCACTATCCGCTATAGCTGGGTCTGGAGCGAACACTGGGCCTGACGGGCTAGGAGGCCGGCGCCAGACAAAGTTGAGATTAGTTGTTTATTGCGTGTTCTGCCTGCAGACAAAAGACCATAACTAACACTTGAATAAAAGCTGTGTCAGAGCGGAGGGGTGTGTGGCTGATGCTGGCAAATGAGCAAAGTGCATAAAGGAGACAGTAACAAGAAAAACAGAAAGCAGCTCCACATAAGGACCTGGGAGGGCGAGGGCTGCCCGCGCATGCGCGGTACCTGTAACTTTCGCGTGCCCAGTGGTGGCGCGTGCGGCCGGTGCAGGCAGCCCCTGACCCCTTCCAGGGCTCCCGTGGTGAAGAGGGAGCCCCGGCACCAGAGAGGAAGTGCGGGAGCTGAAGTCCCGGGTCCCATGCCTAAGGAGAGAGCCCCGCATCGTGCTGGCAGAAGCATAGAGGAGTTGGAGTGCTCCGGAAGCGCGCCGCAGCCAGCCACCGTTCAGGAGGACTCCCCCCGCAGACCGGGTGAGTGGGGGATTCTCCATTTGTCCAGTGGTTGTGCCGATGAAGGCACAGTGTCAATATTTATTTCCTGAGCGGACCCGCCTTTGCGGGCCGCTCCAACAATGGGGCGAGGTTTAAAAAAAAGTGAAAGTGCATGCTGGCTTGCGAGGACGGAAGGTGGACAGGAGATGTGCACGCCGCGTGGCTGTAAGCGCGTACACAGGCTCCAATCCGCCAAAAGCCTGCACGTGCCCATCTCCTGTCCCACTTCCGATGCCAGTCAGCAACAATAGCGGTACAAAAGGGGGGTGGTGATGGACGGAGCATCAGAACCAATCAAACACTCACACCCAGTCAACAGATCTGGGTTTGATCCATCACCGTTCTTTAGCCCACTCTGCCACCCCAGTTCAGACATGGCCATATGCAAATCAGTCTGACCCTGTGCCTCATGGGAACAGTCCAGCCCGAATTGCTCAGCAACAATAGAGCTTGCTGGCGACAGCGCTTCGCGCTGCGTTCGCCGGGCAAGACCTAAAGAACAACAAAGGTCTTCCGTAAGAATACCCAAGGAGTGGGACCCAAGTTACCTGTAACATAAACTTTGGCTTTTTACATTTATTTTATGTTCTTGGCAAGTCCACAATACATTTTTTACGCAACCAAGCATTTTTGAATACTTAAAAAGACCCTGGGTTGCACCTTCATAACAAAAACGCAGACATTACGGGGCTGAATTCGACTCCAGTCCGGACAAACAAATCCGGTAGCAACGGCGACGTTGATCCACCTTCGTGTTGAAAATAGGTCTGAGACGCGGAGTCCTTGACCCAGAAATTTCAGTTTAAAGATGGTTCAAGTTCAGGTTTCTATTTAAACTTGTCAGAGAAAAATTTTATTCAGAATATTTCGGAACACTTCGAAGGTTAGGTGCTAGGACCAATATCAATGTATGCGTGGAAGCAGTTTCTAAACTCACCACAAGATGGAAGCAGGAGCAAACGGAAGAGAAAAAGAGCGACACTGGCATCAAGTTTAAGTAAACGTTATCGATATGCCAGTTTAATCCGCAACAAAGAAAATACTTTTAGAATTAAATGGAAAATACCACACAAAAAGCGTTTTCGGCATTAAATACCAAAAAATGACCCAGTGAATGTATTCTATCTCATGCAAATTCTGTCACTTTTCCCCAACAGCTGATACTTGAAAGTCTGCACCACCCCCTTATTCTCGGTGGTACTTCGAGTGCATAAGAGGCACACGACACTATTACTCCAAGTTGGATGCATGGGTACGCAAAGTAAAATAAGCAGCATGTCCTTTACCATATTAACTGTGTCAGAGGCTAGAGTGGCGAACACGATTAAAGCTGCAAGGAGTTAACTTTGAACTGCTTAGTTGGGGGTGAAAAACAGCCATGTCAAACCAATGACAGGACGTTACTGGGATTTTCCATTGTGGGCTATTCAGTGCCTAACAATGAGTTTCACTGATATTCTACGTTATTATAACAGGCAAAAGCTACTTTAAAGTACTAATAGCCACGTGATGACAAACCAAACTAAAGAGTGGATGATCTGCAACAAAAAAATGTGTCGTTTGGAGATTTACAGAGCAAGTACAGCAGGCAAACATGTAGTGGGTACCTCGATTTATAATTCTTTTCAATAACTATTTTAGGTAAACCGATGATATTGTGCTATTAAGCCAAACCCCAATTCGGTTACAACACAGTATGAATGCATTAGCCAAATATATCTAAACGCAAGGTTTGGTATTAAATTTGATCAACACAAAGGTAGTACGGTTAGTGGATGCCAGATATAAGAATACTCTTGGTACTTGAAAGGAAAAAAAGTCGAGACTGTAGCCACGTACAAATAGCTTGGTTTTAATGTAGAACAAAAATTGAGTTAGAAACAGCAGCTAATAGTGATGCGTGGTAAATCCCCAACGTTCATATATGGCTTCAAAATATTAAAAAAAGAAATTAAGCTGTCCATTTTAAGGCCATCTACTATCCGTCAAGCGCGCACAACTAATGCCATCGGTGACATATGGAACCGAAACAATGAGAGGTCATGAAATTCCAACTTTAAACAAAATCCAAACAAAAATTTACAAAGCTGTCTTCCACATCCAGAAATCAGCATCTCCGGCACAAGTTCGACTTGAGTTTGGCTTGTCCAACCAAATATTTTGAAGCAATGGCGCATTCATTAAACTATGTGGGAGGCTCCGCGCATCTGAAACCGGTTCTATTGATAACCTGTGCTGGAAAGAAATTGAGACACAAAAAAGAACAAAAATACAAGACTCCTGGGGGTGCTATCTAAACCAGGCTATGGAGGAACTTTGCGCGCACGACATTTGGAATTCCAGTATTGGGAAAAAGGCCTTCAACGAAGCAATTAAGTTAACAAAACTCCTGTCCCACTCTACAGACGAGAATACTCCGAATATTACAAAGAAGTCACGCCTGGACAGTAATTACCTCATATTGCATCTGTAAGTCTCAGGATTTACTAGCTCACTGTTCAACAGCCCTAAAAGATCGATTCATTAAATTTCGCTTTGGTAAACAAAGGACCTTATACCTTCCTGGAAAGATACCCATACCTTCCTGGAAAGACCAGAATCAAAACCAAGACTGCCGTTTGTGTAACTGTAAACAAGAATCATTACCACATATGAACAAAAGTTACTTACCTGTAAACTGTGGTTCTCCAGTATTGGTATCTTTAATACATTCACATGCTTGAATCATACCCCGTCGGAGTGGGAGTCCCACGGTACATAAAAATAGCTATTAATATGCATAACATAGCCATATCATAGGTAAAGTAGAACCAGGAAGTAAAATAGCTAGAAGTTAATAGGAAAAAATCTTCCACTTTCATGACTCGTCCAAGTCATTATACATAGTGCAAACTACAGCCAATCAGGCGACAGCACCCTCCAGAATATTCTCCCCAGAGGCTCAGGCGCTCAGATTTTCCAGCACAAGTGAGATGTAAGAGTAACAGAGCCTAGAGAGCCTCTGAGGGGAGGTGGGTGGGTCGCATGTGTATCTATGAAAGATACCAATACTGGAGAACCACAGTTTACAAGTAAGTAACTTTTGTGCTTCTCCAGTATTGGGGTATCTTTCACAGATTCACATGCTTGAATTAGAGTAGAAAGCAGTAACTCCATAATGATGCTTGTGAGATCAAATATTATATATATATATATATATATATATATATATATATATATATATATTCACTTAAAAAACCATAGGTTTCACACATGTTATAGTTAGCTGGACATTTCACTCGTAAAAAACCAATGAAATTCCCCCGTTATAGTTAGTGCAGGCAACTATAACTCACGCGACCGCAATCCTCTGCTGATGACGTCAGATATTACATCACTGTATTTAGACACTTATTTACCCATGTCTTCTTCCATTAATCTTTAGCTATACATATATTACAAATATTTATTTTTCATAAAGACATACGTCATCAGTGATGTAATATCTGACGTCATCAGCAGAGGATTGCGGTCGCGTGAGTTATAGTTGCCTGCACTAACTATAACGGGGGAATTTCATTGTTTTTTTACGAGTGAAATGTCCAGCTAACTATAACATGTGTGAAACCTATGGTTTTTTAAGTGAATTTGCAAGGTTTTTTAAATGCTAATTCGTAACTATAACGTGTGTGAAACCTATGGTTTTTTCAGTGAATTTGTACGTTTTTTTAAATGCTAAGTTATGTATATCTTAATTTTTTTTTCTTTCAGGTTTTTCACCGTGCGCTTCTCGCACCGTGCGCGCGCTCTGGGCGCACTGTGCGCTTCGCGGACTGGGCGCACGGTGCGCTTCGCGGACTGGGCGCACGGTGCGCTTTGCGGACCGAGCACCCACGGTTCGCCGTGCGCGCACCTCGCGATTTTTGAAAAAAATTAATTGTTTTTTTCGCCCTTGGGGGTCCTTCTGTGACCCCCTAACCAAGGCTAGGGGGTCGGGAACTGTCCACTCTGCCCCCTTTTCACGTTCTCCACCTTTTCTTTTCACCCCCTCAGACTGCGAGAGACAGAATGGCGGCCGACACTTCCTGGTTTCGACCGATTCGAATGTTTACCGACATCTAACAACCAATCAGAATTGCGCTCGCGCTCGGCAAGGTGCGCGCACGGTGCGCGCGTATAGATATTGATATGCTTTTAAATGCTATTTTCTCAGGAAATACTGAACAGATTTACACTAGACCTGCAAAAGGCACTTCCTTGACCTTATGGCTACCTCTCTGCCAAATTTCACGTAATTCTGTTCAGCCGTTCGGGCTGTAGCTGCGACTAAAGGTCCTATGGAAAAATGCATGGGGAAAACGTGTTTTGGGACCCCCCCCTTTTTCTCGGTCCCCGCTTGACGAATCACCCCGAGATTTTCAGGGTAGGAGCCGAACGGAGCGCCCCATTAGTTTTGGAAATTTCGCGAGGATTCGTCATCCGGCGCCAAAGTTATTCAAAATAGAATTTTGAGATTTCCTATGGAAACTAGGTTGTAACTATAACTATCTACTGGCGACCACCGGTAGATTATATATAGATATATATATATATATATATATATATACACACACACATATCTATATCTACAAATACATATCACACCAGATAAACTACACATGTATATATGCATCAACATATATATATATATATATATATATATATAATGACAAAAGATATCTACATAAGAATGCATCAAAGAGGAGGAGGGAAGAACAGAGGCTCACCTTATTTAAAAAGATTACGGAGTACCGCTTGTCCCACAGACGTGTCTGCATCGCTGGCAGCTTCTACAGTAGTGCTTGGTAAAGGTGTGCCTGCTGGACCATGTCGCTGCTTTGCAGATTTGATGAAAAGGCACACCAGTAAAGAGAGCAGTAGAAGAAGAGATTGCTCTAGTAGAACGTGCTCTCGGAGTTGCCTGCAGCGGTCTACCCGCTTGCTGATGACAAAGATTGCAGCAGAGATGCAACGAGCTATGGTCTGTTTGGTTATTGGGTGCCCTTTGCGCATTGTTTGTTATGCAATGAAAAGCTGATAAGATTTTCGTATTGAGGATGTCCTTTGTAAGTAAAATTTTAGACATCTTGGGTATGTAAAGCCCTTTCCGCAGGTGATTGAGGATCAGAAAAGAAATTCTTTAAAATAACTGGTTCATTGGGGTGAAAACCAGAAGGCACTTTAGGCACAAAATTGGGGTTAGTGCGGAGCACTACAGAGTCCCTGGTGAATTGAAGGAAAGGCGGTTTAATAGTGAAGGCTTGAATGTCACTGACCCGCCTGGCTGAAGTGAGAGCCAACAGCAGAGACCTCTTCCACGACACAAACTGCAAATCAGCTCTATGAATAGGTATAAAGGGGTGTCGCACGAGTTGTGACACAACAATGTTAAGATGCCAGGGTGGAGGCGGACGGGAGGAAACATACGAAACAATCCTTTGAGGAATTGTTGGATGATCCGAAATGAGTAAAGAGAATGTATACCATTTTGTCGGAATCTTGAGATAGCCGCTAAGAATACTTTAAGAGTAGAATGGGAAAGGCCTGACTTCGCCAAATGTAAAAAGAAAGGCAATAGTTGTTCCGGTTTTGCATGTACTGGGTGAATGTTTGTGGCTTGACACCAGAGGCAAAAACGCTTCCATTTGAGCGTGTAGGTTTTTATTGTAGAGGGCGCTTTAGCATTAGCTAAGACCTCCCTACACTCCGAAGGAATGTCTAAGTGGGCAAACTCAAGGTGTTCAGGCGCCAGGCTGCTAAGCGCAGAGATGCCGGATCCGGATGGCAGATCTTCCCGTTGTGGATGGATAGGAGATTCGGTATTGGTTGCCGCTGAATGGGATCGCATTCTGATAGGAGGAGTTCGGGAAACCAGAACTGGTGAGGCCACCTGGGAGCTTTTAGGAGTAGGGGACAAGGCTCCTTCATTTTCCGGAGAACCCTGGGAACCAACGGTATTGGTGGAAAGCGTAGGCATAGATCTGCGACCAATTCATCAAAAACGCATTACCGCACGAGTCTCGTTGGGATAGCCAACTTGCGAAGAATGGGCATTTGCGGTTCAGACTGGTCGCAAACAAGTCCAGATCGGGTCGACCCCACTTCTGAAATATACGATCCAACGTTGGTTGATGGAGCTCCCACTCGTGATTTGACACTGTCAACCTGCTGAGGGAGTCCGCCAGGATGTTGGATACTCCCGGAACATGGACTGCTGACAGTTATTTGAGGTCTGATAGTCCAATCCCAAATATGCTGGTCTTGCTGGGACAGCAAAATGGATCTTGTCCCTCCCTGTTTGTTTAGGTAGTGCATACTTGTTGTGTTGTCCGTCCGGATCAACACTGATGCTCCTAGAATGACGTTGCGAAAAGATTTTAAGGCCAGGAAGATCGCTAGCAACTCTAAAAGGTTGATATGCCTAGTCATTTGTTGAGCATCCCATTTGCCGTTGACTGTTAGTCCTTGAAGGTGCACTCCCCACCCTTCGAGGGAGGCGTCCGTGGTGATGACGAAACTTGGAGCTTCCACTAGGAATGAGAGACCTGCTGCCACATTCCTCTTGAGAGTCCACCAGAGCAATGCCCTCCGGATCTGAGAAGTGATGCGGATGAGATCGTCGAAGGACCCCGAGACCTGTAGCCATTGGTTGTTGAGCTCCTCTTGCAGGGGTCTCATTTTGAGACGACAGTTGGGGACCAAGGGAATGCAGGATGAGAGCATTCCTAGAAGTGACTTGAACTGTCGGACAGAAATTTACTTTTTTGATCGTAGTAGTTGAGCAAGCTTGCACAGCTTTTGTTGTCTTTCAGGTGAGACAAAGGCTTGTGTCCGTAGAGTGTCTATGGTGGCTCCTAAGAATGTCCTTGTTTGTGATGGGATGAGTTGAGACTTGTCCCGATTGATGGAGAGACCCAGAGACTGGAAGAGTGACAGACATTTCTGAGTATGGACATTTGCAACTGCGAAGAAATTCGCCTTGATAAGGCAGTCGTCTAAATAAGGAAACATTTGGATTCCTTCCAACCGAAGGTGTGCAGCCAGCGGTGCCAAAACTTTGGTGAAGACAAGGGGTGCGGAGCGTAGTCCAAAGAAAGGACTTTGAACTGGAAGTCCCTGCCAGCCACTCTGAATCTCAAGAACTTTGTGTCTGGGTAAAATCGGTACATGAAAATAAGCGTCTTAGAGGGTGGTCATGTAATCCACCGCAGAGAGGAGTTGAAGGACTTCTTGTAAAGTCAACATCCGGAAGGATTGTTTTTAGAGATATTTGTTGAGGGAACAAAGATCCAAGATGGGGCGCCATTCTCCCGATTTCTTTTTTATCAGAAAAAATCTGGAATAGAAACCGGTGCCTCTTTATAATTTCAGAACCACTTCATTCGCTCCCTTTTTTAACATAAAGTTGATTTGAGAGAAAAGCTACGCGAGATGAGCTAGAGGCGGGCCCTTGGGAGGAGAATGTGGAGGAAGTTTGATAAACTCCAGAACGTGGACCCTGGCCACAATGTCCAAGACCCATGTGTCTGTTATAGCAGACCAGGTTGAGTAAAAACGGGAGATCCTTCCTCCAACTTTTGTAGGATTGAGCGGTAGAGCAGGTGGCAGTTGTCACTCTAGCGCCACGAAAAGGCGGCTTTCGAAACTGAAGAGTACAGAGAAATCTCACTGTCTCTGAATCCTTTTTACTGGCTTGTAGGGCTTCATCAACATGCTGACCAAAAAGAGACTCGCCGTCAAAAGGCATGTCGATTAATTTCGTCTGAACTTCCTGACGAAATGATGTGGATTTCAACCAGCTCTGTCGCCTCAGGACAGCCGCACCCGCCAGTTGCCGAAAACCCGTAGACACAACATCCACAGCAGAATCAATAATCTCCGCCGAGATTCATTCTCTTTCTTGAAGGATTTTTAGCGCTTCTGCCTTGAAGGGCTCAGGTAACATCTCAATGTAAGGAGAGATGTCGGACCACATCTGTCTATCATAGCGGCCCAAGATGGCCAGTGAGTTATCTGCACGGACAGTAGTGGCCGCCATGGTCGAAACCTTCTTTCCAATTGCGTCCAGACATCTCCCATCCCGATCCTGGGGAGCAGACAATGGAGAGGAGGGATTCCGTGCTCGGCGTTGTGCTGCTTGGGCAATAACGGAATTGGCCTTAGGCTGGCCTATCAGGCATGCTGGTGAGTTATCCAGTGCCTTTTACTTCTTCTCAAGGCGAGGCAGGACCGCTGGAATGGAGGCAGGAGTTTGCATGACTTTCAGTCCTTCCTGCCAAATAAAGTCAATAATAGGAATACTGTGCACTTGTTTCCTCGGCTGGTCTTTAAAATCGTAAAGGAAACAATCATCCTTCTTTGTTTCCATGGGAAGAAGGAACCGTTGTGCTGCTCTTTCCATTAGAACATGAAAACCTCCAATGTCAACTGGAGGCGAGTCAACAGGAGTAGGTGTGGAAGGAGACGGCGTTTGTATTGGATAGTCATCCCATTCTGTAAGGAGTGATCGGTCATCCAATTCTCCTTCTCTGTTAGCATCCGTGCCGTGGGCTTCCTGATGATGAGACATCGAAGGCACCGGAGAAACTGGTCTGGGCGACCTCAACACTGTTAAAGTTTGAGGAACGGGTGTAGGTGGTACAGAAGAAGCCGATTCAGATGGAGGAAATCGGTGGTAATAATCAGAGCATGTACTGGAGATTGTTCAGAAGTGATAGAGGCAATTGTGCCGTAGGGTTTGACTCTGGAGCCGGAGGAGCAGGATCCGGATAGTAGTACTCTTCTTGATCTACGTCTTGGTATTTCATGAAGAGTTCTGAAGGACTCCTGGCAGTACGAAATTTGTCTTCTTCCTCAGAATCATCCTCATCTGCCCCATAATCCAGTAACTGCTCGGGCAACGCAAGAGGCACTCTACTGGGTGATGTGTGAACTGGAGAGAGGACCTCTAAAGATCCGCACCTTTGAAGCAAGGAAGGTGCCGTCGTCGACAATAGTGTAGACTGCACCATAGATGTCCTTGAGGATGCCGTGGCTGTAGACGACGACCAAACTTGAAGATCAGTGCAGGAAGATAGCAGCGTCGACGAAGCAGCCTCGTCGACGAGGTGGGCATAGACTAGGCAACCGTCGACGATCGGCTTCAATCTCTGTCGACGAGAGGGCAGCCACTGACGTGGTTGGTCTCACGGAGACGGAAACCAGAGTCGACGGCGAGGAAGCCAACGACCTTATCTGATGCTTTGGAGACAAGAAGGTTGCAGTAGACATCGTCGTCGCGGTGACGGTAGGCTTCATCGACGAAGACGTTGTCGTCGAGCTAGTCGACGACGGAACCCGTTTCTGAGGTAAATCTCTGTCAGAAATAGGCTTAAAAGCCTGAGACGTCACAGTCTTTCTCAGGGGCGTAGAGGGCAAAGTTTTTCCCTTATTAGGTGGAGGAGCCTTTTTGGAAGTGAAAGGCAACTCAACACCCTCAGAGGTGCGCAATTTTTTTAACACCTTAGCCACAGTAGTGGTCAAATCCATGTCGCTAGTCCTCTTCCTCGAGGAAGCAGACCTGACAGATGAAACACTGACAACTTCAGATAAAGGGTTGCCTTGATCCTTAATCCTCTATAGCCACAGAAGTAGACGTCCCTCAGAGTTTTTTTAGGGAAAGTCCTGCAGATTTTGCATTCTCTCACCTGGTGATCCGAATATAAGCAATAAATGCACTTCTTGTGGTCAGTGGGGGGGGGGGGGGGGGGGGGGGGGGGGTCTTTAGAAAACAACCGGGGATTCCCACAAGACTCACAAGCTTGAAAGATTTCTTAGAAGAAGACATCATGAATGAAGATATTCTGAAGAAAACCTGAGAAGTACTGAGCAGAGCTCAGGGAGACTCCCTTCACAGAACATCTGAGAGCCTGAGCCTCTTGGGAGAACATTCTGGAGGGTGCCGTCGCCTGATTGGCTGTAGTTTGGACTATATATAATGACTTGGACGAGTCATGCAAGTGGAAGATTTTTTTCCTATTAACTTCTAACTATTTTACATCCTGGTTCTACTTTACCTATGATATGGCTATGTTATGCATATTTATTGCTATTTTTATGTACTGTGGGACTCCCACTCCGACTACGGGGAATGATTCAAGCATGTGAATCTATGAAAGATACCCCAATACTGGAGAATCTCTGTGCATGCCCAAAGTTTATGAAAGAAAGAAAAATATTACTAGAAGACATTTTTATAAACATGAACATTTGAACATGCAGGGAAGCTGTGACTGCTTGGTTAGGCGGGTCTTTAATCCACCTAGTTTGCAGGGGGGTAACATTTTTGAATCGGATCTTAAAAGAATTAAGCCAAACTCCAGTGGAAACCTTAAAACTGATTTTTAGAACTTTTGGGATAACGAACAGTATTTGACTAGCAATGCTCAATAAAGAGCCACAGTTTCATGTATATTTTTTCATTTCAGGTTCACAATGACGATTATTTTAAGGTTAAAGCATTTTAAGGACAACAGAATTGAACTAGTTTTCACTAAACATCCAACAAGGATCCATGGTTTTATTCTTTCTATCAATTAATTTTACTTGGATTTTTTTTATGTATGTAAAATATGTTGTTTTGGTACAATGATTTTAAAAGACCGAACACTTGATTAAATAATTATATTTTAGGTTGAACACTTTTACAAGCAGCACACAGGCAACTGGTATGCAAAAATGGTTGTGTCAATCATCTTGCTGTCTGTGGGTGGATAGCAAAACACCTCGGCTTTAAGCAGCACAGAAAACCGTGCCCCTACACGCCGCCTTTTAATGAGTTATTCCTCTTAAGCATCTATCATTAGACACCTACCTCATCAAATTCTTCCGTCATTTTTCTGATTATTTCGGCGTTCTGCATGTTTCTGAACATTTCGATTCGGACAGTACCTGAAGAAAAAGGGTACACATCTTAATCTCATGAGAAAAAAAACCAACATGTAACTTTCTGTAAAATAACACTGGGGATCGAGAAAAACATTTTGCATGACTAAAGGTGATCACAGAGGTCATGATATTTTAGTTCTAGTGTCACAAAACATACAGTTCTACTTCAGCGCATACATTACAGATGCACGTATTTTGGAGTAATGCCTTAGCAGTTCTACATGTTCCGTGTTTAGGTAAAACAGCTAGTGGTATTTGAATTGCGCTATTCTCCGATAGAAAATGTGGATTTTATTTAGTATGGACGGACGCGTAATTGGGACATTCCTGCAGTTCCATCTCACATAAAAAATCCATAATTTCCACGATGACTGATTTGTTATTCACTAAATCATCCAATATTGTTTTGTACTATATTGTGATCTAAACTGTTTCTGCTCTCATTTATTTTCTCTCGGGGTGCAATGCATCAATAAAAGCCATTTCAAAAATATTATGCTATATTACTTTTGACATTCTTTATCAAACGTTTTTCGGATATGATTAAGTGCTGAGCAATGATTTTTCTTTGGCTCTCTACATAGTTATTTATGAGACTGTTGTAATCACTCGGTCGACGAAACTTATTGCAATAAGCAAGGCTGTTAATTGTTATGACCACATTACGTTGTTACTCAATATTGGCCAGGATAGCAGTAACACAATAGCTGCTGGTTCTTTCCTACAAAAGCGTAGCAAATGCCTTTGTTACAACCACTAGTACAATAATCTGCACTATCACTATCGTTTCTGTGTAGTCTGTTGCACAGCTCTAAAGTGAATATGGCATTCAGAAAATTAAAAGCTACGTATACAGAACTCCTCAATAGCTTATAGAATAACCTCTATTTTTGACTGACCAATAAAAGCTGTCACAACCTTAATTTAGGATGAGACTCCTGTAATATTTGAAGGAACACTCCTCACATGCAGGTAGGTACTATAAGAGGTTTATTATAAATATATCTCATCCATCGGCAGCTGACAGCTAATATTTTCTAGAGGACAGGCACATAAACAGAACATTTAATTGAACATCCCTCATTCCACTAATCTGCATGTCAATAAATCAAACAGCATTTGTAAAGCACAACACTGTCACTGCTAGGGGTATCTGGGCGCTGTCACTGTTAAGTCTGGTAACGAAGAGGCTGTACGGAGCTGGAGGGGAAGGTTTATTCCAGGTCTTGGCAGCGATGTAGAAGGAGCAGCCACTGCTGCGACGGATGTGAGGGGTGTGTTTCGAGGGTGAGTGAGGAGGAACACAGGTGTCTAGCGGGTTGGTGGAAGTTTATTCGATGGTTGATATAGGCAGGTCCTAGGTCGTGGAGGGCTTTGTAGGTGTGCATGAGGATCTTGAACTGGCATCTCTTCTGGATGGTGAGCCAATGGAGGTCTCAGGTGTAGGGTGATGTGGGTTCATTTGGAGAAGTCCAGGATGAGTCTGACTGCAGCTTTCTGTATGGTCTGAAGTCTTCTGAGGAGTTGGGTGGAGATGTCAGCATAGAGGGAGTTGCTGCAGTCGAGTTGGCTGGTGACGAGGGCTTGAAAGTGTCTTTCTGGTGTTGGTTGGGATCCATCTGAAGATTCTACAAAGCAAGGGAAGTGTGTGGAAGCAGGAAGAGGTGACCGCGTTGACCTGTTTAATGGTCAGTTGGCTGTCGATGAAGATGCAGAGGCTGCATGCATGGTCAGTCGGTGTAGGTCAGTTCTGCAGGCCACCAGCTGTGCTCCCATGCGTAGGTGTTCTTCCCGAAGATCAGTACTTCAGTTTTATCGGAGTGGAGTTGGAGGTAGTTGTCTCATCTATTTGGCTACATTGGTCATGGCATTGCAGAAGTTGGTTTTGGTGATGGCGAGGTCCTCGGTGAGCGAGAGGATCAGTTTCTGTTATCTGCGTAAGAGAATATGTTGAGTCCGTGGGATCTGATGACATCTGCAAGGGGAGGGGAGGGGGGGGTGTCATGTTGAACAGGGTGGGGCTGAGGGATGATTCTTGGGGTACGCTGCATATGATGTCTTTGGTTGCGGAGGTGAAGGTAGGTAGTCGGGTGCTCTGTGTGCGTCCTGTAAGGAAGGAGGCGATCCACTTGAGCCCTTCTTGCTGTATGCCTGTTGCAGAGTCTGTTGATGAGAGTCGTGTGGGAGACTGTGTCTAAAGCTACGGAGAGGTCAAAGAGGATCAGAGCCACAGTTTCTCAGCGGTCAAGGAGTGTTCTGATGTCATCAAGGCAGCAATCAGCGCAGTCTCAGTGTTGTGGTTGGCAAGGAACCCTGATTGTGAGGCTTATGATGTGGTTATGTTCCAGGAATTTGGTGAGCTGCTGGTTGATGCTTTCTTGAGTACTTTGGCCAGGTAGGGGAGCAGAGAGATTGGATGATAATTTGAGATCACTGGTGTCCACAGAGGCTTTCCTTAGGAGGGATCTGATGTCTGCGTGATTCCATCGATTGGGGAAGGTTGCTGTGGAAATGATGGTGAGGAGTTGCATGGTGAGGAGTTGCATGCAGATTGCGTTCGTTGCGAGGTTGCAGAGGTAGTCGGGGCGGGGGGGGGGGGGGGCTCGGTGAAGGCCCCAGAGTGGATGGAAGACATGATGGCTGAGGTGGTCAGGGCAGTGAGTGGAGACCGGGTGGTAACGGTTTGGCTGGTGTTCGCTGGTTGGTTGAGGTCAATGGAGTGGAGGGTGGCGGGATGGAGGTTTAAATTGTTGTAGATGTTGATGAGCTTGCTGTGGAAGTAGTCTGAGAGGGTGTCGCAGAGTTCTTGGGAGGGATGATGGTGTTCTCTCGGACTGTCAAGTTGGAGAATTATTTGACTATTTTGAAAAGTTCCTTTAGAGGTTGGCCTAGGAGTCAATGTGGTGGTGATGGCTGCTTTGATCGCCTCCTTGATGTGCCGGTGATAGTTGCTGAGGGCTGTTTTGTGAGCTGCTCTCTGCTGGATTCTTAGTGGCGCGCCATCGTTTCTCCAGTTGGTGTGTCAGTTGCGCTTGGTGGTTCTGCGTTCTGGGGTATACCTACTCTTAGAACCACATGCAGGAGACACCATATATCTCCCTTCCTCATATTTACATGAAAAATAAAACCTTAGATTAACACCAGACTATTCATAATTTAGCTGGTACAGATTACTAACCTAATGACCACCACAATCTTTTATAACGTGACAAAATCTTTAGGATAACGTGGTGGCACCTTCCGCTGATAACTCACTCTTATTCGCTCCTTATTACCACTGTGATCACCAAGAGCTCCAATCTGATCTTGCAGTCACCCTCTCTCCTTTGTCACTCCTTCAAATATCACTTGAACTTCCATCACTTCCAGAACCACTCTTTTCACCACCCATGCTCACCTTATTTGAAAGGCACAACCCTGTTTTTGTTCCAAATTCATCCATCGGCAGTTTTTACTGCATTAAGAAACAGCTTAACGTTTTGTGCTTTGGTGAACTTAGACCACACTGCGCAACCTACAGGTGCTTTAAATTTCACCACATTCTCAACTTTGACGGCAGCACTACGTACATTTTTCATTTTGTCAAAATCCTCTTTTCACCATAAGTCAGTCTTCCCGAATTTACCAACTTGATGTGCCATTGAACTTTATGCCTTTGTCCCGATCCATCCATCCTGGACACAAACAGGTGTTGGGCGTTCTCCCTTTAAACAGTTCAAATGGAGACTTCCCAGTGGTCATGAGCAGAGACATGCAGTAAGCAATTATTCTCTCCTGTAATGCTGGTTTCCGGTGTAGACCGTTCACCTTGGCCAACTGTACACTCTCCTTAATAAATTTGTTATAATGCTCAATGGCACTGTTTGTTTCCAGATGATAAATGGCATATTTCTTGTGTTTAATGCCACATGACTGAAGTAATTTCCTAATTCATTAGAGCAACATTGATGACTATTGTCAACCAAAATGCTTTTTGGAAAACTCTCTTTTCTGAACACACACTCCATGAACTTAATGATGCCAACAGATGAAATATCCCTGATATGGATTACCACTACTCACTTTGAGTAGAGATACATCATTACAATTAGATACAGTGTGCCGTGTTCACCATGCAACACACCCACAATGTCAATGGACACCTCCTCCCATGGCTGACTCTGTAAACCCTGCAAACCATAGGAACCAGATGAGTTCTCAACACCAACGCTACAAAAGCATTCCACACACTCCCTTACTGCCCGCTCAATCTCCACATCCATCCCTGGCCATTAAGAATTAGCTCTCAAAATTCCTTGTGCTTTTACGATACCCAGATGGTGCACGTGAGCTTGTTATTAGTTTGTCCCTCAAATGTGAAGGTGGACTCAATCTTGTTCCCCTCAATAGTCCACGGTCTACAGCCAACTCATCCTTGACAAATTCTCCACACTCGTGACTTATGGCACCAATCACTTCCTTCAAATCTCATTTTGTAGTTCTAATTTCCACTCTTCTTCAGTTACTGCTCCAAAGGTAACTTCACACACATCTTGCGTTACGTCACACAAATCTTTCTCCAAGTTACGGACCTCATCATGCCGGTCACCAGTTTTCTCCTCATTCACAAGTCTTGAGAGGCAGTCTACACTTCCATTTTGCGTAGAGAAAAACAGATATATCCTGAGCATATTCCACAGTTCGTCAAAGTTCTTAATCAACACCAAGTGGTCTTCTTAATCTTCTTTTATTTCTTGAATTTCTTCTAAAAGCAGCCCTAGCCAACATGTGTTTCGTCTTAATGTGGTATGAACCACAGTCTTCCTCAGGGCCAATTTACAAGTATTAGGACTAATAAAGTCCAAATTTGAGAAGCAACTATATTAAGGTTAAGTATCCAAGAATTTAAAATAATGTACCGTGGGACAAGTTACATAGTCTCCCAAATCTTCTCTAGTTTTCAAGAAAAAACTTCAAAATGTAGCCGTGACGGCATGATGTAAGACGCAATCTAATTTTCCATCTTTGGATCCTTGCTGAAATGCAATCCACCCCGCCACCCCCTTTTTTTTTACCACCACCAATGGCTTATGATTTGGTAAAACCACAAACATTGTCCCACAAACCAAATTAATACATTTCCTAAGGGAAAATTGCCAGTGTTTTTCTTTCAATTACTGATTCGATTATTTTTGTATCATTTAACATTTTGGAGGCACACTATCATTCCTGTCTTTTGCTCCTCTGGGTCAATACAGCTTCCAAACCCTTGGAACTTGCATCCCTAAAGATGTACTTTTCTTCACCTGGGATGAAGCCCTGTAAACACTGTGCCTCTTTCAACTCCTTGATCGCTCTGAACTCCAACCCACATGGGTCACTCCGCACAAACACCTTGCCTTTCTTTAACAGACTTCTCAGATTCACCAATTTCCCTGCTAAATTCTTTTTTTTCTTCACAGTATTAAAACATTCTGAAAAAATGAACTGAACTACTCAGACTGTGGTTGTAGGAAGCTGGCTCTGTATATGCTATAGCAAAGTAAGGTATAGTGTGCACAGAGTCCAGTGGAATCCCAAAGGTAGGCAGTGGTAAAGTAGATAGCACCTCAATCTCCATTTGTGGTAGTGTGGGCAAGCAGTAAGGCTTTATCAGAGGGTAGTGCTAAGCATTTATTGTACACACTCGCAAGAAAGGATGTCACACACACTCCAAGCTCAGCCCAATTATGTTTGTACAAAAATACTGAGCTATTTTATTTCTAGAACCAAGCCAGGCCTGGTACAGGTCAGTACAGAAATACTTTGCAATCATAAGCAGTTTGAATGCAGTGAATGAGTTACAGTAGAATTACTTTGTATATGCAGATAGTCAAAATTACTTTGTATTTACTTTTCAAGCACAGCCAGATATCTCTAGATACAAGGCTGGTACATTTCCTGAGGAGAGAAAAAGAAGTTAATGTGTTTTCCAACCTTATTACAGGTTTACAGTATTACTCACAAGCCACATTTAGTCCTGAAAAGGCAGAACTTACTTTACTGGTACATGGGTAAGATTCGGTCAAACGGGCACTCTAGTCGCACCGCCAACGGCACGGAAGCAGCCGGGTGGAGAGAGCGGAGACCACACGTCAGCCAATGGGCTAAGCACGGTCGTGGACTTGGGGACTGGGGCAAGCAGACCACCAGTTTGGAGGAAAAGAGGCTCCTGGGGTCGAGGTCAGGACTTCAGGGCCCAATGGCCAACACAAGAACACCACCAGCTGCACAGGGGCGGCCTGGTGTAGGATGCAGTGTTGGCTTATGCAGCAGATTCGGTCGCGGTTCCCTCAGAGTCGGTCAGCTGCTGTTGAGGCGAATGCAGCGTGGGGGGAGTTGACCTGTGACTGCAAGCATGTGGTGACAGTCGGTCACGGTTGTTCTTTCTGGACCGCTTCGGTTATGGAGTCGGTCAGGGGGTCGCCTTCGGTCACGGTTAAGGGGACCTTCTAGTTGATGACTGCAGGCTGGATTTGGGAGCATGTTGCGGTTCATGGGTCACTTGGATCCAGGCTAGGATCACTGGGTGGACCTCCTTGGGGTGTTGGGTCACTCGTGCGCAGGGCACAGGAACTAGAGTTGGGTGGACTCAAGGAGTCTGCCGGAGTCGGAATCTGTTACTTTTAAGCACGTCTGGTACTCACAGGAGATAACGTCCTTTTTAGTCGCAAAGGTATGGCAGGTTCTTTGGGCTTTCGGGGACTGCAGGCTGCAGGGCACACCAAGGTTCTGTTGGGAGGAGTCTGAGGTCAGAACCAGCCGGCAGGGCTGGGGCCAAGTCAGTTGCTGTCGTCCTCTTCTCTCCGCACAGCTGTTCGGTCCTTTTTCTTGCTTCTTTTCAGCTTTGGTATGAGTAGGCAAGGTTCAGGGTTGCCCCTAAATATTAAATTTAGGGGCGTTTACAGATAGGTACAGGTCGGGACTAATGGGTCCCTTCCTTGGGGGGTGCACCCTCTATTATGCCGCCGTCGAGTGGGAGGGGGGCATGACCCTCACTTGGGTTGGGTAGGTCCCCTCATCGGCAAGATGGCAGGGACTGAGTTGTGCTTCACCTCACCTCCCCCACCCGAGGGGTGGGGTGGGCAAAGGTGGGCACATCTCTCTTCCTATCTTGGTTTCCCTGCCGATTCTCCCGCCCAAAGTGGGGGGGGTAAGAACCGGTAGGGGCCGGTTGCTGGGAGCAGCAAATGGCTGGGGTAGCTCAAAAAGGCAGCAGACCTTTGAAGCTTCCCTATCGTGGACCCTTCCCATCCTGGGGTAGGAGGCTTGGAACCTCTTCCCGGGATGTGCTTTGTTTCAGGACTCCGAGAGCGGCAGTCTCTCGACCCAGGGCTCCAGAAACATGTCTGGTGGTGGGGTGGGAGCTGGCGAGCAGCACCTCAGCCAGGACACTAGACTTGGGTAGTTTTTCAAGGGGCATCTCTAAGATGCCCTCCGAGTGAATTTTTCGTTAAATCCCACACTGGCATCACAGTGTCGGTTTAATGTGCTGAAAAGTTTGATACCAAACGTCCAAGTTTTCAGTAAATCCATTATGGTGCTGTTGAGTTCGTAATCACAAACTCCCAGACTATATACTCTTTATGGCATTACTGCACTTACAAAGTCTATGAATTTACTTAGACACTGTAGGGGTACAGGGCTCATGCACATGTACCCTCACCACTTGTATAGAGCACCCAGCTAGTGGGGGGGGGGGGGGCTTACCTATGTCAGGGCAGTAGTAGTAGGCACGGCACACAGGGATGAGTGCCATGTCAACTCTTCACTTTGTTCAGCACCAAAACTCACAGCCTGCAATGGCAGTGTGTGGGTGTAAAGGTAGAGGACCTCTAAGGGTGGCACAATAAGTGCTGCAGCCCTTAGAGGCCTTTCCTGATCACAGGGCCCTGGGTATCTATGGTACCTTTTATAAGGGACTTCCATACGGCCAGAGTGTTGCCAATTGGGTTTGCAACAGTACAGTTTAGGGAAAGAACATAGGCCCTGGGTACCGGGTTGGCAGGAACCCAGGGCGCACTAAAAGTACATCAACAGTTTGGCAAAAAGTGGGGCAACCATGCAAAAAGGGGCACTTTCCTACAGTGGTGATTTTAAATTATCTATAGTGTCAACCAAATCCTGTCCAGGCATCATGCCTACTGAGATCAAATGTCATAGGTGACTCACCACAACCATGCCAAACTGACATTTTCTTCTTTTGAGGGCAAGACCTGCCTTCTTCAATCCCTCCAGAACTGTACACACGCGGACATGGTGTTCATCCACAGTACTTGCAAATATTAAAATCATCATCTTGGTGGCACTTTACTCCAACCAAATCCTTTAAGACCTTGCACATTATGCGTTGAACGACTGAAGCCGTTTACTTATTGGAAAGCACCAATGGGTGTTATGAATGCCGTAAGGTCCTGCGACCCACTATCCAATTCCATCTGATGGTATGCCGATGCTAAGTCCACTGAGGTGAAAAACGCCCCCCCACCCCCTCACCAATGTCGAAATTATCTCCTTGATATTGGTAAGAGGGAACATGCTTGTCCACCACAACTTCTCTGTTCAGTGCCCTGAGGTCCACACACAACGCAATGCCCCTAATTCCCTTCTTGGCCACCACAATGGGGGCCAACCACTCCGTTGCCTCCTCTATTACACCTGCAGCCTCCAATCTCCTAGGTTCTGCACTACTTGATATTGTAATGTCAAAGGAAATCTTCTGACCCTTGCAGTAACAGGAATTGATCCATTTTTCAGCCTAATCCAATGTTTGTAATTCTTCCTGCTCCCCCAAAGATTCCGTAAAGACCTCAGAAAAATTAGCAACAAAATCCATATCAGTCATATGAATCTCTTGCACCTAAACTTGTGGCTTAGGGTTTAGCACCACACCGAATAGCCTTGGGATTTAGCACCACACCGAAGAGCCTTTGATGTGGCCAACTCAATAAACTGTCACCTTTGTTGGACACAAATCTTGCCTACCACATACCTTCCTCCTAACCCCAATAGCTTTCTAAGTAGCCCAGCATTTTGATTGGTTGCCCGCCATGCCCTCTTGGGTTCACATCCATAGAGTAATTTATTCTTCTCCTCAAAATCCTGTCCATAACACTGCTTAGAAATGATAGTCAAATGGGAACAGGTGTCAAACCGCATTAACACTTTCACTCCGTCTATTTCTACATTCTCACTAGGGTGTTCGTTAGTCCTTTCCCATTGACTTACTTACATGAAACAACTTCCTATGAAACTTCCATAACATCTCTTCTGATATTTTTCCAGTTACAACACTTGTAGAAATGTACTTTTTTCACCCCAAAGCCATTGCAATAGGCATTCAACGCTGGGTAAGAACTTGCATTCGCTCTGATCATTACTGCCACAACTGAAACATTCTCTCATGAATTTTGTGCGTACGTCGCTTTTTCCGTGACTACTTCTTTCTAATTTACTTCACACACCAACTCTTTCACCTTTTCTGAATTTTACACACTTTTCTCTATTAGAAATTGACTCCAAGACACACTGTAACGTGTGCTCCACTCTCTTTGCCAGCATGATCCCCTCCTCCAAGGTGGCTCATCTTTCACCTGCAATTCTTCCCTGATCTTGTCACTTAGACACCTTAAAAAAAACTGATCATGAATTCTTTCCTCCAACGTTGCACCAAACTTGCACGTAGCTGCCAACGTCCTTAGACAAGTTACATACAATTTGACTGTTTCACCCTTCCCTTGTTTGTCTACCAAAATACCTCTCCAAAATCGTGCTCACTCTGGGAAGGAAATATCTGTCCGTTTTCAATAAGCAGGTCTCATAGTTCATACTCATTTAAATTCCTTTGTTTATCAGCACACAGGTCTAGTAGATTCTCCATGGCCTGCTGACCCTCACCTCCCTTCTCCCCAAACCATGCATTAATAGAGCATGCCTCCTTTCCGCACTAAACGTAGGTCCACACACCCTCGCACAATGATTGAACATATTTTTCCATTTGCTCCATGGTATGCTCGGCTCCCCTGGGCTGCTTAAGAAAAATGGGGATTCGTTAAATTTTGAAAAATTCAGTATTGAAAAACCCACAGCGTTATATTACAATAAATAACATTGTTAAGTTTCTCTCACCCCAATACCACACTATAAAGTTGACATTGTAAAATTGCACCCATTTACCAACACAATTTAAAACCATAACAGTCCTGCCATAAAATTAGTTGGATAATTCTATTGAGTGTTTCCCTTTTCGTTTAAATGAAGAGTTTAAAAAAACAAAATGCGATAGAATCCAGACCCGGTGGTGGAAGTTTATGTCAGGACTGGAGGAAAGACTTATGCCTTCTCTCCACTTTATTAAACGGCAGCCAATTTAACAAACTACATTTCCCATGAAACCTTTGGGAAAAATGTAGTAAAGAAAATTGTCCAAACAGGAACAGTCTGAGGCCTCCAATCAGGGCTCTCCAACTCCAAAATAGTCTGTCCTCTCTGGCCCTTCATCCTCTTTCTTCGCTGATGCGCAGCCGAGATAATTGCCTTTTCCTACACTGTGGGAATTCTTTATTATCAAATGTGATTGCCTGTTCAATTGTCTGGCTAAGATTATTGTTTATGGTTTATAATTAATTATTGCGCTTGTTTTCCATACGAGATTGTTCTTTAATCTTGTTGCATTTTGTTAATTCTTTCCGATGCGGGCCGCTGTGTTTCACGGGCCTCTACGCATCTTCTCTAATGCTGAAGTGACTCAAGCGTTTGTTTTCCCAGCAGGGACTCCCCACTCCAGACAAGCTGCCGCTTGGTAATCCCAGACACGGTCAGCGCCTCTGTGAGAATTCTGAAACCATGGGGTTCCTTTGATGTGCCTGATTTCACTCACGTGTTTGTCGTTTCCCAGCGAGGGGACTAGCTAGCTCCAGACGTGCTCCTGCTTGTTGATTTCCCTGAGGCAGTCAGTGCGTCTGAGGATTCCGAACCCGCAATGGCTTTTCTGCTCCTATGCATGGGTTCTTCCTGGTGCGCTCGTGCGGACCTCCTGCCGGAAGGGGGTATGGGAGTCAGCGAGAAGCGGTGCCCGCACGTTTTTTCAAATCCCTGACAGAATTACACAGCGCACCGTAGTGCTCAACGAGCCTTGGCCTGAAGAAGACGCAGTTTGCGCTGTATTGACCGTGCCGAAGCATATACCGGCCGATCTTTCAATTAATTAACGCTCTGCTGCCCAGAAATATCGAGTTTCACGAGTCTGTATTGACTAAGTGAACACCCTCTTGGTCTGTATTTCTGGCGCCAGTTTGGGGCACACTCCCAGGCCAGTTTCCTCTTGAGATACTGTGTATAGCTTTAGTGCACCAGGTATTGTTGTGCCCAGGGTCTGGTCCCCGTTAAGTCAGCGAGATACTCGCTTCCACTATTTGGCAGACACCCAGCCATTCAAGGTAAAACCCCCCTTTCTAAAGGCAGGGTACCCGGTCTGTCACCCACTACTTACACTCATCGCCCTCACTATAGTCCTTGAATATGGATAGGGACTTTGAGGAAGACTCCCAGGGAGGAGAAAATACCCTGGCAGACCTCCCTTGGGACGATGAGTTTTATGACACGGTAGACAAGTCAATTTCCAAAGCAGTCAGCAAAGCCATGTCGCCCTTAGAGGAGAGGCTAACATGAAAAAGCCTTAGCACGCCTGTCCACTCTCCCCACGGTTCCTCCCCTCCAACCTGGGCGCCCAGGGACTCCCATGACTGCATATCCTGCTCCCCCCCCTGCCAAACGTGCTTGCGACGCGGGGATGGATCTCACTGCTTTTGAGCGGCTCAAACAAGCCTTTCTGGCTGCTCAGCCACCTTTGCCACCCGCAGGTGATGGTTTGTTGACCCCCCCAAGACGGTCTGCCCGACAACGACACAGGGGACACTGACGCTGAGCCTGGCCCATTCTGACTTTGGCCCCCTTCCCAGGACAGTTCAGATATGTTTCACCCCGACGAGATCTTACACCCCAGATCGTCGGAATGGGCCACGGCAGATAAGGTTGCCAGTTATGTGGCAATACGCATATGAAAGCCTCACGAGAAGGAGGCACTGAACTGCCTCTGGTCAGAATGCGCAACACCGTCCCCAGAGGGAAAAGTTGCCCTCACTCCAGAGATCGACGCCCGTATGACCACTTTTCTCCAGATATTTATGAGGGATCCTAAAAAAAGGAAATCGACAGGACCTGGCGAGCGTGACAGGAGAAACCCTTGGACGCTTTAGTGCTCCTAAGGAAGATTTTGGACATGGCCAAAGAGGCCAAGACGTCAGGATCCTTGGGGATCTTGCTGACTCAAAGAGGCGGGGGCGCAAGGCGGCCTGTTTGGGGAATCGTTTGTCAAGGAGCTAGGTAAATTCGTCAACATGTTTACCTCCCTTGACAAGGCACAGACAGACGTCCATCAAAAAGATGTTCCCCCGGGTTTTCCGCCAGGTAGGGGCCGCTCGACTGGCCGCCTGTCCAATCTATCCTCTAGAGGGCAAGGCTCCAGACAGGGCCAATATCAGTACCAGTCACGTTTTGGCAATTTCTACCCTGCGAGAGACAGGTTAGGCAAAGGTAGAGGATATCGAGGAGCAGCGACATCCAATAATGCCGGTGAGTGTACTCTTCTTCCCTGTTAAAAATAGGGAGGGGGGGGAGGGGGGAGGCTGGGGGATTTTTTCCAGACCTGGACTCCATTACAGGGGACGCATGGGTGCTACAAACAGTCCAAGGTTTAAGCATAGAGTACATGGGCAGCCCTGTTCAGCGGTGCAATCCCCGTCCCATCCAGTTCTCCCAACAGGAATCTTCCCTAGTAGATGCGGAGGTCACTTCTCTTCTTGCAAAAGGAGCCATTGTTCCCTCCACCCTGCATCCTCATTGTAGGAGAGTAAGGTCTGCTTCCTATGTTCACCCCCACTTTTTGCTTTTGCTCCACTGGTTTTTCGACTTTAGTGTGGCTGTGGGCCTGCTAATCAGACCCACAGCCCAGCTGTTCTCTCTCTAAATTGATACCATGTCCTTTAGGTACATGCCAGATTGGATATTGGGTCACCCTTGTCAGTCCCTGTACAGTGTACCATAGGTACCCAGGGCATAGGTGCACCCAAGGCCTACCAGGGGCTGCAGGATGTATTATGCCACCCCTGGCTGGCCCTCTTAAATTGACACCACTGGCTGATCACTCAGCTGGGGCAAGATGGTGTAATCACCCTTGCTTAGATATAGTATACCTATATCTAAACCTATATATAGACACATGTGTACCTATCAGTCACTCCTATGGCAGGCCTTGACAATCCTGGAGGCAGAGTGCTTGGTATTATGCGAGATGGTGCTCAAGCATGAGCTGAGCCTGTCTGCAGCTTTCGGAACAATGTCCTTATAGCGGTTCTATGATATCGCCTACCATATACTCTTAAGTGCATTATAATCCTCGCGGTTAAATGCTAACTTTGGTTTGGCTTTATCAAAACATGTCGTGTAAGGTGTCATACGCTTTGGAATACTACCCCTTCGCCAATTCTGGCGACGGGGGTAGCATTCCACCCTTCTAGAGGGAGAAGACCTGTAGTAGCTACTGTACCCGGTAAAAGCTAAATCGAACCTCAGCATCACAAAATGGATGCTGCTGGCACCGACAAATCTGACCACCTAAAGCTGGGAGCCCTTCCAGCAAGGGAGGCCTGGACAATAGGTTTCCTGTCCATGAGGTGCAAGCACCTACCCAGACATTCTTTAGTGTATTGGGGCAGGGTGGGTTGAATGAAACGAGACACTGCCTGGGGCACACAAGGTGCTCCATGCATAGCACGGTTCAAACCAGTTGCTGGGGCACTCCAGCCCCTCTCTGGCACGAAACTGGACAAAGGGAAGGGGGTGTAACTACCCCCCTCCCTGGTCCCACCCATAGGAGGGACCTAGCAGGTAATTCAGCCCCTTAGTTTAGTATAAAGCTAGGAGCTGAGTCTAGAGACTTTAGATTATCCTGGACCGACACTCTGACACAAAACTCTTGGACCTTCGACATTCTACAACCAGAAGACTGAAGAATCTCCCTTGTGGTCAAGGAGTGACCACCCTGTGCAAACAGGTACCAACCAGCTAACTGTCGGTTTGCTTTGTCGACGCTCCTGAAGGATCCCGACGACTGCTTCACAGGAACTGGACTTCCAGACTTCTCCGACCTTTATCCACATCCACAGCCAAGCTGAGACCCGTGGTGGACACGAGAAACGTGGGACCAGACGCCCTGGCCATCTTGCGACCTGCTGACCTGCGCTGCTCCTGAGGTATCCTCGAGGCTGTGCATTGGGGACTGAGATACCCCTAACCCGAGCACCCACTGCACCGAAGCCCAGCCCTCCATACACCACGAGTACTGCGTGGGGCCCTTCTGCAGTTTCCTGCTCGACGCGTCTTCCCGGTTGCTAGCCCGTTGGCTAGTGAGCCCTCTGAAGACAATCCTTTTTCTTCCTACTGCTGGTCTGGTTGCTCCCGACTTGCTCCTGCTTCCCTGCAAAGGAGAAGCCCCACAGACCTTGCTGGTCTGTTCTGACACGAATCTTCACATCCTGCGTGGATTGCGTTGGCCAAGGCTTGTAGGCTCCCATCCAGGTACCGACACCGCCGGCCTCCAGATCCGTCGTGGGACAGCTAGAGTCCGGCTCCTGGTCTTCATCAGCACCTCCTGGACCATTTGGCTGCAGAGACAAGTTCCCATTTCTTCACCTGAAGCACTCGGCGACGCCTGGTTCCTTCCTGGTCACTGGCTAGTGACCCAGACTCTGTCCCCTCTGATTTCAGGTCCTCCACTACTCCGATCCACCCTTGGATCCATCCGACACTTTGCTCCTAGTCGCCTGCAGCACTTCTTTGCAGCTCTCCATAGGAAACGACGACGAAACCCAACACGCTTTGGCACCTATGCACCCGGCTTCCCTGGGTGAGGTAACACGAGTACTCCGGTGCTCCCGTGGGTAGGGACTATCCTAGTGTCCTAGTATAAGAGGGTTTTTTCCTAGCTTGACCGCAAGTGTCCTGAATCTATTTAAATCTGACTTCTTCGTTCCCATTGTACCCCTATGAGAACCCGCGTGTGAGTTTAGACATGCATACGCCTCCCGTGGGCCTCCCACTTCCTAACTATAGGTCGTTTAGTGTAGCCCCAGCGATTCCCTATTCCCTAGGCCTACTCTGCATTTCTGTTGTGGTACTTATACCACTTTTAGTATATGGTTTCCTCCGCCCCTAGGGCGCGACTGTATATGTGCAACTTAAAGTGTGTTATTTAAGCTTTCTGTATTGTACTTTGACCTCTGCCCTCATAAAGAGAACAGAGGTATCGTGTTTAGAATAAATACATAAATATTTGATATATATCTTGTGTGGTGTCCTTTCATTTGGTGTTCCAAGGATTGTTCTGGTAAAACAGCTGGCTTCACATGCCCTCTGAAGTTTTAGCCTAAGACTGCTTTGTCCATGCTACCACTAGGATAGCTGGTCTATAAGGTTGACTTTACAACCAATCACCATAAGGGTTGTTTGGACTGATACAGGGTGCCCACTAGAACTAGTGGACATCATATATCAGGCCAACTTCTCACACTCCTCACATTCTGGGTCATCTCCAGATGGTGGTAGATCTTCTCCAGAGCCTGGGCTTTGTGGTCAACGAGACAAAATCCATCCTCACCCTCTCAGTCGCTGACGTTTCTTGGCTTTGTAGTAGACTCCACACCCACCACTCTCCGCCTTCCAGCCAGAAAGATCTCAAAGATTCGACACAAAATGAGACGATCCTTATCCAGGCAACAGGTGTCGTTCAGAGATGCAGCCCGGATTGTGGGCCTTCTTTCGGCCTCCATCCAGGACATCTTCCTGGGGCCCCTCCACTATCGAGCCTTACAACGCCTCAAAGCGGTGTACTTGCGCAGAGGATGCCCGTACTCCCACAAGGTGGTTCTGTCCGAGGAGGCACATGGAAGCCTGGAATGGTCGGGCGATTTTTGGGTCGGCACCAGATCTGGTGATAGAGTCCGACGCCAGCACGCTAGGTTGAGGAGCCAGGTGTGGCGAATTTTCTACAAGAGGATTGTGGTCTCCAGAAGAACGGAGATTACATATCAATTGTCTGGAACTCCTGGCAGGCTCCTTCGGGGTCCGCTGTTGGAAAAGGGATTCTATCCAATCGTCTGTTCTGAAAATGTACAACATATTCGCAGTTTGCTACAATCAATCACTTAGGGGGCACAAGGCCCCCTCAGACCTGGCGGCAGGTTATCGGCAATACTGCCTGGACCGTCAGGTCTCAGTCACGGCAGAATACCTTCCTGGAAGGGAGAACCTGGTGGCGGATTTCCAATCCCACAACTTCAGGGATTCCAGCCTCTGGACCCAGATGTGTTTCGGAAGTTGAACGACCTCTGGGGTCCTTTTATATTAGACCTTTTTGCCTCGAGACTCGACCACCAGCTCCCTCGGTTTTACACCTGGAGGCCGGATCCACTGGCAGTGGCAATGGACACCTTCCTCCAGGACTGGAGTCAGGAGAAAGGGTATGCCTTTCCTCCCTTTGCAATGATCAAAAGGGCGACGGCCCAGATCAGGAGGCAGCGAGGAGAGGGGATAATAGTCACCCCATTTTGGAGATCACAAGTTTGGTTTCCAGTTCTTCTGCAACTTTGGGATTCTCTGATCCTACTCCCCCACTTTCCGACTCTCCTTCGGAGCCCCGATCAGACTACATCCTATGATTCAGGGGAACTCATCGTGGATCATGGTATGGGGGATTACAGGAGATGATGGGAAGTCCCGGGCCTTTCAAGGAAAGCTGAAGAGCTCATGGCCAGGGCTTGGGTGGACAGCACAATGAAATGTTACCGGTACACCTGGGGCAGATGGTCCCGCTGGTGTGTGCAACGGGGGTCTCAATCCCTTGGACTCCGATTTATTGTACATCTTAAATCTTCTGGCCCACCTGGCCTCTTGTGGCCTAGCATACAGATCAATAAACACTTTACGGTCAGCCATTTCGGCTGACCATGTAACGCTTAGCAATGCGGCAGTAGAACAGCCTCTCGCATGCAAGCTGCTCTGAGGCATCAGACTGTCTCAACCCCCAGATACCCGTTATTCGGCCCTCTGGGATGTGAACCAGGTCCTCAACTTGTTCCTATCTTGGCAACCTAACAGATTTCTATCACGGAAGGAGCTGTCGTCCAAGCTGGCCATGTTATGTCTCATTTCTTGCCGCCGTGTGTCAGACGTGCGCGTTCTGGATATCTCAGCCAGAATATTTACCCTAAATGGAGTGACGTTCACACTGCATAGAAAGACTAAATGTCATACAAGAACAATTTCATATCCGGAATTTCTGGATTCTCCAAAGTTGTGTGTAGTTCGCTGTTTAAAAGCTTAAGAGGAGATGACTGAAGAGTTTCATCCTCCTGGTGAACAGCAACTCCTTATTGCCTTATGTAAACCATTTAAGGTGGTATCTTCCTTCCCCCACCATTGCCAGATGGGTGAGGTGGGTTATGCAGGAGGCAGGCATAAGCCTTAAGGACTTTGGAGCCCACTCAGCTCGAGGAGCAATGGCCTCAAAAGCATTTGGCTTGGGTGCCCGTTTGGAGGATATCCTAAACGCGGCAGATTGGTCTTCGGACTCTACCTTTAAGAGGTTCTATTTCAAGTCAGTGCTGGACATGGCTCACCTTGTGGTGAGCAAGCTTTGAACTAGCATAATCCTCGCCTCCAATCCTGACATATAATGAAAGATTTCCTAGCTAATATTTATCTGTCTGAAATATCTTAATACTCTGAACATCTAGGGTACAAACTGATCTCTGTTCCAGAGAGCAGGGTCCTGAAAATAAAGGTCAGAAAGAGGACAGTTTGATTCAAGATGAATCAAAAACTCTTTTGGCAATAAAAAGGCTGACTTCTGCGAGGAGAGAATGTATAGCGTTTTCAGAGCAGAGATCTTTGTGCTCACTAACCCTTCTGGGTGAGAATTAAGTTGCCACAAACACCACTTGCAAAGACTTCAAATGGGACCCACTAATTCGGACAGTAAAAGCATCTGCAAGCTAGGAAATATGGTCTACCTAGGAAAGACTTTTAGAAGGTCTGGCAGAAAATCTGATCAATTAAATTATCAATATATCGAAAAAAACACTGCCTGTACCGCTGATATAGAAATACCATACATATTCTCAATACCATCTGTTTCTGGAAACACAAGATGCAGATGTTCTACCATTAAATAACAAAGGCAACTTTTGTTGAGAACATTTTGACTATGTCAGGATATTCCTGCAGTCTATCTCGAAGGTTTAAAAGGTTTAAGTGGCTCGAGTGCAAATACTCATTGGCCAGGTAGAATTTAGATGGACGGCTGGGACAGAAGGTCTTTCAAAAACCTCGACAGAAGGGGCACAAAAGCTTCATGTTGGACTTAATTGAATGATGGGGCAAGTTCAGATATCATTGTCTCACGAGTCCTGAGCAATAAGCCTCACTATATCCTTGCCTGAGTTCGACCATCACTCTCGGAAACAGGGATCAAAATGAAAGGCATAACCACTGAGTGTGTCAGTGAGAACATACATGCAAGGTCTAGCAATTGTTTACTGTGGTTTCCCAAAAATTGACAAGTAGATCTTCCTCGCCTTAAACACTGACAAGAACCTCGCTGTTTAACACATATTTGTGTTCATCATGAGGTGCCTCCGTAGTTAGTGTGCCTTCCAATTCTGCAGGCCTGGAAGAGTAACCCTTTCCAGTGATATTCTCCACCAGACAAAAGTACCCGAGAAAAGTTCCAGATTGACTCAAAACAACTCTGGCTATGGTTCCTCTCTTCTTTTGGATCTAGTTCCACTACTGAGATCTGAAACCTACTCCCTCCCTGTCCCTCAGCCTACTGTTTAGCATCACCAGATTAATTGTGCTTATGGCTATCAGAACAAATCCCGTCAAGGCAGGGCACATTTCCTCTATGTCCAGACACGAGATTGGTCTGTAGCTCGAATTCCTTATGTCACTTTTTCTTGATGAATATGATGCAATTGCCCTTGCCCAAGTGAGATGATTTTACAGCTTTGCAGATCATGCTGAAGAGAGGCAAATCAGTCTACCCAGAACAGATCAACTCGGATTCTAGCAGGACATGGAATTTATTTTTATTCTCAAGTGTGTGTGGTATGTGGGATTTTGACAGGCATTCTTTGAGTCTTCTTTCTCATCCTCATAGTCCCAGGTTTAGGAGCACAGGTTAAAATGAGTTAGGTAAGGTAGTTCACAATTCAAAAAAAAAAATATGTCAGAACTGGAAGCGAGGATTATGCTTTTCCTTCTTCGCTTTAATGTAACTCCAAAAACAGCAACCATTAACTCCTTCGGTGCTCATGACGGAATGGTTCCGTCATGAGCACCGGTGCTCCTATGCTCATCACGGAACCATTCCGTCATGAGGACAGGGGCACGAAATCCCTCTGTTGCAGACTGCAGAGGGATTTACCTTTTTTTTTTTTAATTGGCCTCGCCAATTTGCATTGTCACTGCAATGTCGATCACGCATGACGCGCTGGCGTCATTGCAATTAAAATGATACGGAAACTTCGTTTGTTTCATTGTTTCTGTGCTCGTGGGCTCTCAGCCCCCGAGCACCGAAACAGATAGGAGAGGTGTCGTTGGAAAGGGGAGAATCTCCCCTTTCCAATGGTACCCCACCCTGGTGGATCCCTGCTTGGGGATCGCCCCAGCGGAATCCACCCACTAGGCACCAGGGAGGGGGGAGCAGCCCCTTGGGCAAGGGCCTTTGCTCCCTCTCTATATTTTGGCCTAATTTAGGCTTTTTGCCCCCACTAGACCCAGGCAATTTTTACACTATGTAAATTAGGAGTGGGGGCTGGCCAATATGGGCACGCCAAATACCCCAACCCACCCCTTGCACAATAACAGTCTTCCTGCCCACCTTGGTGCAGATAGGGGTGGTAGCCCCCAATCTGCCCCCCCCCCCCCCTTCAGGCTGCCAAGGATGGACATGCCAATGCCCCCCCCCTGCCCCCAAATTCCAGTTCTGCCCCCAGACACCAGGGATTCTTTTTTTTATTGGCCCAGGGTAAGGGGTGTCCAGAAAGGGCATGCAAATGCCCCCACCCTACGCCCCAAAGAAAACTAAACACGTGCTGCCCCTCCAGGAGGAAGATGGGGGCAACAGCCCCTGATCTACCTCTGAGGGGCAGAAAGCCTCCTAAGCGCCAGGGATTTTTTTTTTTTTTATATAGGTTGGGGTGGGGGTTGCCCAGAAAGGGCATGTCAAGGCCCCAAAAACATGATAGTCTTTCTGCCCCCCCCCACCCCTCCGGGAGGCAGATTAGGCAATAGCCTCTTATCTGCCCCCCTGGGGTGGGACAGAAAGCCCACTAGCGCCACCAGGGATTTTGTTTTTCCAAAGTTAGGGGTGGGGGTTGCCCAGAATGGGCATGCCAATGCCCAACCCCCAAAAGAATAGCCACAGTCTTTCTGCCCCCCTTTGGGGCATATCAGGACAATAGCCCTCGATTTCTCCCCTCCCCAGGCCGACAGAAAGCCCAATAGGCACCAAATTTTCTTCAGGATGTGCCTACCTGTGGATTATGAGCCCTAGCACAGCTGGCACATAGGGAAATCTAGCAAACCTGTATATTTTTTAAAACTAGACACCAAGGGGAATCCAGGATGGGGTGACTTGTATGCCTCCTCACCAGGTTCTGTTACCCAGAATGCCTTGCAAACCTCAAACTGTCAGAAAACCCACCTTTTCCTCACATTTTTGTGGTGGAAAGTTCTCGAATCTGAGCGGATCCACAAAATTCCACCCAATCCGCGTTCCCCAAAGTCTTCCGAGAAAAATGGTACCTCACTTGTATGGGTAGGCCTAATGTCCGCGAGAGGAAACGGCCCAAAATGCAACGTGGACACACCACATTTTCTCAGTGAAAACTGACCCTTTTCTTGCAGAGTGTCTAGCTGTAGATTTTGAACCCTAGCTCTGCCGGCACCTAGGGAAACCCAGCAAACCTATATATTTTAGAAAACTAGACACCATGGGGAATCCAGGATGGGGTGACTGGTCTGGCTCTCACCAGGTTCTGTTACCCAGAATCCCTTGCAAACCTCAAAATTTGTATTAAAAAAATACATTTTCCTCACATTTCTGTGGTGGAAAGTTCTGGAATCTGTGTGGATCCACAGAATTCCACTCACCCAGCATTCCCCAAAGTATTCCAAGAAAAATGGTACCTCACTTGTGTGGGTGGGTCAAGTACCCGCCACAGGCAAAGGCCCAAAACCTAGTGAGGAGACATCAAAATTACCTATCACAAACCAACCTGGTTTTCAAGGGGGGTCCCATGAGTTTTTGGCAACGGGCTCAGCGGCAAGGGCCCAAAACGTATTGAGGCGACATCGAAATTGCCTGTCACGGGTACTTGGGCCTCCCAAAAGAGTGAGGCACCATTTTTAGACCTGGGGGAACACTGGGTGGTAGGAACTTTATGGCAAACCGGTGATGCCAAAACTTTCCCATGCAAAAATGTGCGGAAAAAGTAATTTTTTCAGCTAAATTTCAGGTTTGCAGGGGATTCTAGTCAAGGAAGCGTTGGGGGATCCACGCAAGCCATACAACCCTGGAATCCCCCGGGTGTCTAGTTTTCAGAAATGTGTGGGTTTGGTAGGTTTCCCTAGGTGGCTGCCGAGCACGGGGCCAAAAACCCAGATTACCCCCCCCCCCCCCCCTTGCAAAACCAGGTCGTTTTGTGATGGGCAATTTTGATGTCGCCTCAATACGTTTTGGGCCCTAGCCTGGCGCAGGTACTTGGGCCTCCCACTCAAGTGAGGTCCATTTCTATCGGGAGACCTGGGGGAACGCTGGTTGGTAGGAAATTTGTGTCAGCCCGGTGATGCCACAACTTTCCCACACAAAAATATGTGGAAAAAGTGATTTTTTCAGCTTAATTTGAGGTTTGCAGGGGACTCTGGGGATAAAAAAGTTGGGGGGTCCACGCAAGCCATACCTCCCTGGAATCCCTCGGGTGTCTAGTTTTCAAAAATGTATAGGTTTGCTAGGTTTCCCTAGGTGCCGGTAGAGCTAGGGTTCAAAATCTACAGCTAGGCACTTTGCAAAAAAAGGGTCCATTTTCACTGTGAAATGTGGTGTGTCCACATTGCGTTTTGGCCGTTTCCTGTCGCGGGCACTAGGCCTACCCACACAAGTGAGGTAGCATTTTTCTCGGAACACTTTGGAGAACGCGGGGTCAGGGGAACTTTGTGGATCCACGCAGATTCCAAAACTTTCTACCACGAAAATGTGACGAAAATGTGTTTTTTTTATTTTTACAAATGTTTAGGTCTGCAAGGGATTCTGGGTGATAGAACCGGGTGAGAGCCAGTCAAGTCACCCCATCCTGGATTCCCCTGCGTGTCTAGTTTTAAAAAATTTATGGTTTTGCTATGTTTCCCTAGGTGCCGGCAGAGCTAGGGTTCAAAATCTACAGCTAGGAACTCTACAAAAAACAGGGGTCAGTTTTCACTGTAAAAATAAAGTGTCTCCACGTTGCGTTTTGAGCCGTTTGTCGCGGACACTAGGCCTACCCACACAAGTGAGGTACCATTTTTATCGGGAGACTTAGGGTAACAAAATTGTAGAGCAACTGTTATTACCTATTGACTTTTGATGCATTTCTGCCTTCCAAATGAAAGACAGTGTGTAAAAAAGAAGTCACTTTGAAAAATGACCTATAATTCTCATGCTAGTATGGGTACTCACAATTTGGGAAATGTGCAAATATTTACTGTTTCTAAATTCTATATTTTGTTCCAATTTCTGAAATACATAGGTGTCCTTCATACAGATTTTTCCATGTATATATTTTCCCAAATTAATTGCTATATACCGGGTACATAAATAATAAAAACATTGGAAGACGCTGCTCAGTTATAGGCTCTGGGTTAGTCGGTCTCTTGGTGAACCTACAAGTTCTATATATCCCCACAACCAGAAAGGTCCCGCGGATTTAACGGCATATTGCTTTCAAACACCTGTCATATTTAGAAGAAGTTACAGGTGAAAACGTTTACACAAATGGCTGTTTTTTTCAACTATTTTTCAATTTTTCCCATATTCAACGGTTAGTTTCTATAAAGAAACATTGAAGGATCTACACAAATGACCCCTTGCTGAATTCAGAATGTTCTAAAATGTATAGCTTTCCAGGATCCATTATTGCTTCCATTCTCATTTCTACCATTAACTGGAAAAAGGTGTAAAGCACAAAAAAATAGCAAAAATAGGCTTCGTCCCAGAAAAATGACAAAACTGTAAAAAAAAAAATTGGTTTTCTGACAAAAGTCTGATTGTCCCTGAAAGCTGGGAAGATGGTGATTTCAGCACCACAACCCCTTTTCTGATACTATTTGCAGGGGGAAAAAACAGATGCTGTCATCTGTAGCTTTTTTTCCCCCCAATTTGTTTTTTTTTTTTTAACCCAAAATTAGCTGTATTTTGGCTAATTTCTGGGTCCCCTCCAGGGGAATCCACAAACCCTGGGTACCTTTAGAATCCCCATGATATTGGAAAAAAAATGACGCAAATTTGGCATGGATACCTCATGTGGTCAAAAAGTTACAGGGGCCTAAGCGCCAACTACCCCAAATAGTCCAAAAAAAAGGCTTAGCACAGGGGTGGAAAAAGGCCTAGCAGCTTAGGGGTTGAAGACAACTACATTTCCCGTAAACACCAAGAGAAAAAATACAGCAAAAACGTTTTTTTTTTCTTAATGTCCTTGACCAGGCTCCAATAACATCCTCTGTTCCTCCTCTTTCTTCGTTTCTCAGCAGCCAGTTAAGTGGGCCCTTTTTTAGGTCTCGGCTAGCGAAGGCTGCGCTTGCGCAGTCTAACTCGCGAGAGATAATGACTTGGAGAAGAGGGGCTTGAACCCGCCCCTCTTCTCCCCTGTTCTCCATTGGCTGGCCTCTTGAATGCTGGCCAGCCATTGCAGAAGAGGTCCGTCACTCCGAACAGGCCCCGTCCTTTTCGGATTCGGGGGCGTGTTTTTTTCAACTTTTCTAATTATCTCCTTCAGCCAATGGCAAGAGGAGAGAAAAGCAAAACACGCCCCCGAATCCGGAAACGCTGCTGCCTTTCTCCGGGGCATTTCTGCTTCGCCTCGGAGAAAGGCGGCGGCGCTGGGACTGATTTTTTCAAACAGGCATCCCCTCTCCTCGCTGCTTCCGTCCCTGGCCGGTCTGTTTTCGTGTCACTCAAGTCTTTTAAATGGTGCCGGTATAGTTTATGAGCACGTTAGCATACTTGTTCCCCAAGTGTTTGAATTGTGATCATTTCTCACAAGTTGTAGCGCGAGGGATGCCGGCTTGCACTATATTTATACAGGCTCCTGCAGGGCTTTGCGTGTCACCGCGCCAGGGGGAGGAGGCGGGAGGATCACTCACGGTAGATGGCTTGGGTCCGGGATTGCACATCGTTGTGTGGAGCGCGTGTATCAATCACGGTCCCTAGATTTTTTTATTTGTATGTTTATCCGAAATGCATGTGGCCCTGTTGGGGCCGGGATACCTCTTTTCGAGCGGCAAAGCCTCCCGCTGATGGAAGGATGCGGAAGACATCGGCGGGTCCAGGGGTACTGCAGGCAGCTAACGCACATGGCACACCCCCAGCTCGCTGCACTGGATCACGTCGGTGCAGCCAAAGCTCGTCAGGCGCTGCCAGTGTGATGTGTGCACTGGAGGGGAGGGGAGGGTTCATAAAAGGGGGCATCTGGCAAGCGGTAAGTGCCTAGATGGGGCATTTGATTGCGTCCTATCAAGAGGCCAAGGATTTAAGTGCCAGTTTCTCGGAGTAAAGGGTTATTCCAGTCCAGGCTGGCCGTTGTCATTCGCTCCCCTAGGCACTGGTAATCTAGGACAGGCCAAGAATCAAGAGGTCTGTCCACTTTTTAATAGGTTACATGTGAATAAATCGCCCTTTGGCTGTTCTGCACTTCAGTTCAGATTTTTAAATCATCATAGTATACCATTTCCGTGTGATCACAGTGGCCCACATCGTAGAAAGAATCTATTAAATAAGTATGCTTCATTTAGGTATTCGATATTATATAAAAGTGTAAATATAAACGTATACAAGTAAAGGAGGCTGCTACGTTTCAGAAGCGTTACTTTTATAATCAATATGTTCAAGTAGGTCACAGGACGCGTTCTTGACTTCCTACAGTGTCCACAGGCGCAAGCAATTTTTACAATAGGTTCTTGGATGTTTTGAGAAAATCAGCTTCTACGAGATTTCGCTTTATTTCTTTATATTTCCGAATTGAACGGGAATGTGTTAGAGTTTCAAAATGCCTGGGAATGTTGAGCGGTGCTGGTGGCGCAAGGCCCATTTCACACTGACAGTGCAAGTCCCGTTTGGGACATGGGGTGGATGTACAGTAAACCTGATTTAAGTACTGTTGGGGCATGCCTCTTGCACTGGGCAGGCGTTTTCTTTTCAAAGCTGAGCGAAGCTTATTTGTACGTATATCAAGCGAGGCCAGTGTGCAGCAGGCACAACCGGAGAGGATAGATGCGATGGGCCATGGGCAGTGAAGGGAACTGTCAACGAGCATAACATCACGTATAGTAGTGAAGAGTATTTTTAATTTTCGGGCATCTTTGCGCTGAACAACAGATATGGATTGTTAACCCTTTAAAATCGGCGCTCATTGTGTCGGCATCTGGAAGGGAACATGGATCTGAGCGGGCTCAAATCCGTGGCCATAGGACCAAGCACACATCCCTAAAAGGAATGAAGTCGCCCTCTGAGCCAGTCGACCCTTCCAGCGGACACAATTGACGCAACACATTTAAACAACTCAGGCGCCCACCCTGTAGACGACTTTGGCGTGCAATGTCGTGTTTTTTTTTTTAAAATAGATTAGCAGGAATGTCGTGTTTAAAAAAAAATAAATGAGTACCATGCATGGGCGAGACAAAAAAAACACAATGCACGTGGGTCAAGTATTATGAATGGAAATTTCGAAGCACCCCTGTTTGCTCCTGAGAAGCGCCGGCACACTCCCATTGAGTGCATAGCAGCAGTGCTGGGCTCACTCCAGTCGGAGTCGTTAGGGCCAAGGGCGTCCTCAAGGCACTACTTACAGTTACTGCCCTCAGTCTCACGTGGGTGTCACAAATCTCTTCACTTACACTGAAGAAACTGCTGCACTGCACACCTGGAGCCGACAGGGCCCCGTAGGTCTCTCATTGTTGTTATGCTCAACCACAGTGCAGTGTATTGAGATGATTCCAGTGAGGGGGTTCACCAGGGGAGCGCGACGGCCTCATGTTGACAGACATCAAGCTGCCCTGGGAGCCCGCATGCCTCGGCCATACACCCAAAGTAACGGACATTCTTTCCCAAGTCCTTGGCATGTCATCGATGAAAATAAACTACTCAAGGGCCCTCTTAACTGATCAGCGCCACTTACTCAGCACACCTTTCAACAAATGATAGGCTTCAAAGGGCCGACTGGGGACCCCCTCCCGGCTCGTTCAGGATTGGCAAGAGAGAACCGAAGCCTGCTTCAGAGCACTGCAGAAAGATGCGACCCCAGTGAAACCACCTCGGCCCGTGTAATGCTGTTGGAACGCACGTTCGTCTTAGCAGAGGTTGTTCAAAGAAATATGTGGATACCGGAAGTCAGCTGTGCTCATCGAGTGATCACCCGGGAATTTATGGTGGAAGTGTGCCTGCGCCTTTGAGGCTCAATTGGAGGCATAACGGAGACCCGAGGTGCTCGAAAAGCGACATAGAAACCGGACGTGCGGCCGACAGAGAAAGTAAGATGGCGTTGTGATCGACTAATTGAGCCCTGGAGCCTCGGCGCAGACGGCAGTGTCCGGAACACCCAGAGCGCCAGCGCGAAGTGACTGCCTACTCCCAATCCAAAAGGGAGGACGGTAGCAGTGGAGAGTGAATCTGAACCAGCGGAGAACAGATCGGCAACAGGAGAGGCTGTGAATAAGAGGCGGGAGTGCGGCGAGTGGAGACCCGGCCGGCCAGCTCAAAATCGAGGCCCCGGCGGGAACCTGGAGCGGGGCCTCACCAGAGACCTACGCGCCCTCAACGGAACAGGGCACAAAACGGGCCTAATGGGCGCAATAAAAGCAGGCACAGAAAGGGAAACAACCGGGCGCCCCTTCACGAGAGAAGCAGTCCCACTTCCTCAGTAACGCTGGACCCACAGCTGCAACGCAGGCCTGCGTGGGAGGCCTCTGTGGGACCGCAGCGGCCAGAGAAGTAGAGGAGACGGCGAGGGATACTCTGGAAACCCCGGTGAAGGAGGGGTCCACATAGATATCCTGCTGCAGAAACGGGGACCCCGGTGAAAGTTGAGGCCCACACCTGCGCAAGTGAGGGCCACAGAGCCAAAGATACCAGCGTTACACCAGCAGACTCTATTCGCAGTCAAGTTCCAGAAGCTCATAAGGGGCCGCCCCGTTGGGAAACCTGACAGGCCAGTGAGGGAACGGTTTCCACCGGGCAGGCAGCGGGGAATACCAGGGTAGGCCAGAGTGTGGACAAGATATCCAGCGAAAATGGAGAGTGAAAGGGGACCCCAAAGCCTCGGCCCAAAATAAACTTGCCAAATTCAAAGTCAAAGTCAAAGCTTTATTTCGATAAAAAGTCATTATCATAAAAGCAGCTCAGTGTATAAAAAGTTACAGTTAAGAATAACAGTAATAAATTTAAAAAGATTTTATATCTCTGTTCCAACATTTAGGAAGGGCAATAGTTTCAAAAAATGTTTGTTCAGTTAAACTAGCCAACTAGTTGGTTAAATTTTAGAGGTTAAACAAGTATAGCAGCATTTTCAGTTTAAGAAATTTTTCTAACAAAGAATTAGACAGATTGTTTTAGCTTTTTGGCTCGGATAGCCCAAGCCCAGGATAGAAACTTGGCTAGGGCGCAAGCATAGGGTACGCTACTGTCCGAAGTAAGTATCCTGATTGCCACATCATGACTCCTAGTCCCCAGCTGACGGCATAGGTTTTTGAGCCAGACCCTCCTTGGAGTAGCATATTCGCCGCACACAAACATAAAATGTGCTAATGTTTCCGGTTTAACAAGACACGATGGGCATAGCTCAGACATTTCCATACAGGATTTCCATCTTTTAGTAAAGGTATTAAGTGGTAAGGTTCCCATTCTAAATCTAAAATACAAGGCCCTATCAAAGGGTTTTCCAATTGCATCCAGGTACAGTTCCCGCCTGGGGCAGTCTTTGAACCTCAGAAAGTCCTCTGTTAGCCTGCCCAGGGAGGTGCTAGAGTTTCTTTGAGAACAAATCCAGTCCCAATAAAGCTTTTTAAGTGTTTGCTTGCCAAATATGCCTGGAGCAAGGCGGGAGAGGAGTGGGACACAGTGCAGCCGGAATCATCGGATGGGAAACGCGGCTCTTCCCCGCAGGCGGACCTCACGCTCCACGACATCATGGAGGCCATCTCGGGGGTGCGCACATCCCTGGACTTAGTGAATGTGGAAGTATCCATGCTCCGGGCGGACTTTCGTAAAATGGACGATAAAGTTAAAAGTCTGGGGGACACAACGCACGAGCTGCAGGCGGACACATCTCCGCTCCAACAGCAAGTCAGTGCACTGCAAACTCAACAAGCCTTGATGGCTAAACAGCTGGATGACTATGAAGGGCGGGCACGAAGGAATAACATTCAAGTTTTGGGGGTTCCAGAACGCGCGGAGGGGCCTGCAGTGGACCTTTACGTTGAAGAGCTGATCACCAAACATCTCCAACCTAAAAGACTGTCTGGTTACTTCTCCATTGAAAGGGCGCATCGGGTGCCGGGGGGACGTCCTAAGCCGGGGGCCCCTCTGCGCCCACTCATTGCGCGGGTCTTCAATTTCAGAGACAGATCTAATCCTGCGGACGGCCAGAGCAAATCCCCCGCTGAAGATTGACAACAGCGTGGTCACCTTCTTCCCAGACTATACAGGGAAGGTCCAGGCTCAAAGACAAAGTTTTATGGAGGTCAAAAAAGAGCTTAGACAGCGTGAAGTGAAATATGCGATGCTATTTCCTGCAAGACTACGTGCAGAATCGGAGGGGAAGACGTGGTTCTTCTCCACGCCAGAGGAGGCCTGGGATTGGATTGGAGAAGAGTCGAGGGCCCGCGAAGGGGTCGGAACCGAGGACCCCTTCCACCCAGCTAAGCACACAGACAGGACTGGGAAGACACATTCTCGGCCAAGAAGGGAGAGATGACGTGTAGTGGCATAGACTGAGCCTCGACGTGGGAAGAACTGGTACCGATCACAGACAAAGGATGGAAAAAGACCGTGACAATGAGCGGCACATATGTTGAGACAGAGCAGGGGGTAGAAAGCAGGCATTGAACATTACATTGAACAACACGATCACTACGGCGAGGGTGATAGGGCGGTCAGCCAACACCCACGAGCACATGGGGGGGGGGGGGGGGGGGAGAAGAGGCACTCTGCCTAGTTTGGGAGTGGGTAGTTTTAAATCCACTGGCAGGGAGGGGGGGGGGGGGGGAGGGGCAGTTATGGGAGGGGGCTGGGATGTTTGTGTTTGAGTTCACGAGCCAAAGGTAAATTGAGAGCATATTTCACGATTACCCGAGACAGTCATAATACAGTAAAGAGGGTCGAAACTGGGATTGAGCATCATGTGCGCATCAGGGTAGACCAAGAGGAGAGGTGGGAGATTCTCCTCCGATCGGTTGAAATTCTACATCTGGGGACAAAGGTATATTCAAGTTCGCATCCAGGGTCAGTGGATGGCAGGGGCTTATATGGGCAGGTCTCGGTTAGTGATTACGTGGAATGTGAATGGCATGGGGGACAAACTCAAGAGGGGGATAGTGCAGCAATACCTTAAACGACAAGCCCCAGACCTGGTGTAACTCCAGGAGACGCATATGGTGGGCAATACATGCAAAGCCCTTACGAGATGGGGATACAAACTGTTGGTGCATGGGAGGCATTCAAAGCAGTGATAAAAGGGCAAGCCCTGGCTCTCAGGGTAGGTTACACCAAACAACAGCAACACCACATTGTACAGGTTGAAAGTGACCTCCAGAGATTGGAAGACTAACAAAATATGGCTCCCTCAGAAGACACTAGACACCACCTGAGGCTCAAACAGGAGGAATATAAGATCCTAGCTAGAGAAAAGATACAGGCCAAACTGCTTCATACCGCACATAGACTGTATGAACTGGGGGACAGAGCCGGGAAATTATTGGCGTGGCTGGAGAGGAGGGAACAGGGGGGAGAGATGGGTACCACAGTTGATTCTCGGGGATGGGTCACACGTCACTCACCCACGGGATATTGCCAATGACTTCGCAAATCACTTAGAACAGGTTTACACCCCATCTACTTCATACACTTCAGAGGACTCCCGCCAACTCCTTGAGGACAGTGACATACCGGTCTTGTTGGACGAAGACAGAGGCATTGGAGGGAGATTTGACAGATGTGGAGATTCAACGAGCAATAAGCAAGATACAATCAGGCAAAGCGATGGGCCCCAACAGGATCCCCATAGAATTTCTGAAAGTAGTGGCCACTCAGGTGACGCCTCATTTGCGGGCCATGTTTGAAGAAAGTTATGAGAAGGGTCTCCTACCGGAAGATCAACGACTAGCATCCATCGTAGTACTTAGGAAGCCGGGTAAGCCTGCTGATGCATGTGGCTCCTACCGCCCAATTTCCCTAATCAATGCAGAAGCAAAGATTTTAGCTAAAGTCCTAGTCCTACGCCTAATAGCGGTCATTTCATCACTGGTCCACCCGGATCAGTCGGGCTTCATGCCCGGGAGGAACACAACATTAAACAGATGCCTCCATAACGTAATAGCGTGTTGTGAGCTTCTTGAGTGGTCCTCTCCCTGGTCGCTTCAATGGCGTTTGATTACATCGAATGGCCCTACTTATTTGAAGTCTTGAGGCGTATGGGCTTCGGTCCTAAATTTATGGGTTGGGTGAGATTACTATATACAGATATTCAGGGACAGGTCCGAGTCAATAACTGTACATTCAGACCCTTCTTTCTGAATAGGGGCACCAGGAAAGATTGCCCTCTGTCCCCCCTGCTATTCGCTCTGATGCTGGAGCCACTTGCGGAATGGATTAGGCGAGATGTTATGGTGAGGGGTTTGAAATGGGCGGAGGGGCACGATGATAGAATATCATTATATGCAGATGATATATTGCTCTACCTGGCGTCCCCCTACAAATCCCTTCATGGGGTTTTGAATATATTCATGAACTTCGGGAAATACTCGGGATAGGCCATCAATTGGAGCAAATCAGTGTTGCTCATCCTGAGGGGTCAAGCTCCCCGTTTGCCATCTGGCTGCACGGTGGAGGTCACCATGTTAGGCTTCCGATATTTGGGGATATTTGTAACTCCGGACCCAAAACTTTATGACCGCAATCTCGCGGCCCCTCTAACTCGACTACGGGCAGACAAACACTGGCGCTCCCTGCCTTTGTCCCTGGTGGGGCGAGCAGCCCTTTTTAAGATGTTGGCTCGTCCACGGTTCTTGTACATCATTCCAAACTGCCCCCACAGGGTCCCAGACGCATATTTTGCCGGGGTGGAGTGTGAAATACGAACATTGCTATGGGATGGAGGTTTCCCTCGAATAGCAATGAACAAGCTGACTAAAGGTTGGTACGATGGGGGCATTGCCTTCCCTGATCTCTGTCTTTACTATTGGGCAACGCAGCTGGTGGTGGTGAACCACTGGATCTACAGATCCCCGGTGGATCCGGCATACATGCTAGATAGATATCAGATGGGAAGGGCGGGATACCTGGAGGAACTATACTTTAAGGCCAGAAAGGGTCGTTACGTTGGCCCCACAGCTCACACGGTGATGATATGGCACCTGGCGAACTCCCGTCTACGATGGGCACAGACCCTCACCAAGGCCACACCCCTGTGGTGTACCAAGAGACTGGGGCTTCATGGCAGTCACCCCGGGTTCGATAAGTGGGACATTATCGGAATCTCAACAATAGGAGACTTGGTAAAAAAGGGGGCACTTCTCAAATTCGAGGACTTACAAAGGACGTATGATATGGCCCAAGGGGAAGTGTTCAGATATCTACAAATTAGACACGCCCTCACAACAGCTATCCCTGACATGGCGGATATCCCAGACTCATCCCCTCTGGAAGACAGGCTTCTTGACGGTCCACTGTTTACAAAGGCCATATCACTCACATACAAAAAACTTTGCAATAATCTGCCAGACACTTTTCACAAACTTCGGGAGAGATGGCAGTTGGACTTAGGACCAATAGAAGACGATGAATGGCAGGCGGCATCGATGTCCCCTCGCGAGGCAGCCATAACATTGCGGCATAGACTTATCCAACTAAAAATCTTACATAGATCTTACCTCACTGGAACAACTCTTGCAAAGATAGGCTCCAGGACAAATGCAATACGCCTTAGAGGGTGTCAACAAGACGCATCTTTTTACCACATGATATGGGACTGCCCAGGGGTGAGACCTATTTGGGAGGGGGCCACGGAGCGCATCCTACAAGCCTTGGGGAAAGAACACACCCTTACACCTCGGCTGGGTCTCTTAAATATATGGGAGCCGACTGACCTTACGGAAATTGAACAACAATTTATGACATGGGGTTACACATTGGTCAAGAGGGAGATAGCGAGGAAGTGGGGTGTGGCAGACAGACCCTCGCTCCGGATGTGGCTCAAGGAATATGACAAATCTATGATTGTGGAAAAAGAGGTGTTCAAAGTAAGAGGGTGCCCCAAAAAATGGGACAAAAAGAGGGGCAAATGGAATGCATATCAAGGTGATCTGGGTGTGTCCCCAACAGAACTGGAATTGAAACGTACAAAAGGAAGATGGCGAGATACACCCTGATTGTGCTGACTATTAAATGGAGGACTGTTATGTATAATGAAATATGCCGATTATCTCTCGATTATACATGTGATTTGCTACTGTTTAAACTCAAAAAGATTTTTTTTTTTTTTTTTTTAAAAGGACGCCGGAGTTTTTGCTGTTCATTTCCCTGGTGTTCATGTGAAATTTAGTTGCGTCTTTAATAGCTGCTCTGTTTTTGGAGTTGCATTAAAGCGAAGAAGGAAAAGCATAATCCTTGCCTCCATGTCCTTAATAGAATCAAAACTTACCTTAACTAGAGCTAGGAAAATGTTAATTCCCAACCTGACAAGAGACCTGCATGTCTTGCCAAAAGGCATGGTTCATGAATACTGTTCAAATTCACGCTTTCTTACTGATCACTGCCATCTGTACTCAGGTTCTCTTTGTGTTAGTGTCTTCAACCTACATGAATTTATTACATCAACTTACATCCTTCCTCTGTTGTGGGTGGAAGGAATATGCTACTTACCAGTATGCATCTGTTCTTGGCATGTAGAGCTGCAGAGTTGTACACTTAGCATAGATCGCCATCTGGTGTTGGGCCCGGATGTTTGCAGTTTGTTTTTGTTCTTTGGACAGTCTTTGGAAGTCACGAGTTCGGTGACTCCTCCTTCGGTCCGTACTGCGCATGGGCTTCGGCTCCATTCTCAGATTGTTTTTCGCCAACAGGGAAATGATGGAGCGTAGTAATAACAGTGAGAAACCCATGTGTGTTGTATCTAAATAAGATGTACTGGAACGGATACAGGTAGCCGGGGAGGCGGGTGGGCGTGTACAACTCTGCAGCTCTACATGCCAAGAACAGATGCATACTGGTAAGTAGCATATTCCGTTCGAGGCATATGAGCTGCAGATTGTACACTTAGCATAGATTATATAGCAGTACCCAACCTTAGCGGCGACCACCGGTATCCGTTGCAGTGGTTTGAAAAAGTGTCTTTAGTACAGCCTGGCCCACCCTAGCTTGCTGCTTGGAATGCACATCTACACAGTAATGTTTTGTGAAGGTGTGCGGTGTTGACCATGTGGCTGCTTTGCAGATGTCATCTAAGGGTATGTTCCCTAGAAAAGCCATAGAAGCCCCTAACTTTCTTGTAGAGTGGGCTTTAGGCGGAACAGATACTGTTCTTTTTGCCTTTTGATAGCAAATTTGTATGCACTTAACAATCCACCTAGCTATCCCTGATTTAGAGATGGGGTTGCCTTTATGTGGTGGAGAGAAGGAGACAAACAATTGTTTAGTCTTCCTGAAGGGTTGCGTTCTTTGTATGTAGTACAGCAAAGCCCTTTTAACATTGAGTGTGTGTAAGGCCCTCTCTGCAAAAGATTGAGGTTGCGAGAAGAAGACAGGTAATTCCACCGATTGATTGAGATGGAAGGGGGAAATGACCTTGGGCAGAAACTTCGGATTTGTGCGAAGTATGACCTTGCTGTGGTGTATTTGTAGGAAGGGTTCCTGTATAGTGTACGCTTGTATTTCACCAACCCTTCTAAGGGAAGTGATAGCTACGAGAAAAGCTGTTTTCCAGGTGAGAAACTGTAGCTCACATTTATGCATTGGTTCTAAGGGCGGACCCATTAGCCGTGTAAGAACTAAATTTAGATTCCATACAGGGGAAGGTGGTGCCCTGGGAGGAATTACTCGTTTAAGGCCTTCCATAAAGGCTTTAATAGCGGGCACTCTGAACAGTGATAAATGCTGTCTGTTTTGTAGATAAGCAGCGATCGCTGCTAGGTGTAGGCGTATGGATGAATATGCCAGGTTACACCTGTGAAGATGGAGCAGAGAGCATATGATGTGCTGTATGGATGCATCTAAAGGGTTGATTGTATTGTTACGGCAGTAAATTACAAATCTTTTCCACTTTGCGGCATAGCATGCTCTAGTGGTAGGACGTCTGGCTTCCATGATGATGTTCATGCAATCAGGGGGAAGGTTAAGGTATCCAAATTCTAAGATTTCAGGAGCCAGATCGCAAGGTTGAGCTGAGCTGGGTCCGGGTGCCTGATTTCTCCATGGTTCTGGGTTAGGAGGCATGGGGATAGGTGCAGTTTTTGATGTGGTACCACTGATAATTGTAGTAGTGTGGTGTACCACGGCTGCCTGGCCCACGTCGGAGCTACTAGAATGAGTGTGAGGGAGTGTTGTTGTAGCTTCCTTACCACTAATGGAATTAGTGGGAGAGGTGGAAAGGCGTATGCAAATCTGCCTGACCAGTTCATCCATATCGCATTGCCCTTGGACAATGGGTGTGGGTATCTGGCGGCGAAGCTTGGGCATTTTTTGTTTTCGTGGGTGGCGAAGAGGTCTATCTGAGGATGCCCCCACTGTTGGAAGAATGGGTGAAGAACTTGTGGATGCAGTTCCCATTCGTGTAGTTGTTGCGTTTGTCTGCTGAGCATATCTGCTATGGTGTTTTGTACGCCTGGAACGTGCTGTGCCAGGAGAAAGATGTTTTGGGGAATTGCCCATCTCCATATGCTCTGGGCTAAGCGGGAGAGCTGGGGAGAGTGTGTCCCCCCCTGTTTTTGGATATAATACATTGCAGTCATGTTGTCTGTGCGAATGAGGACTGCTTTGCCCGAAATCTGTTTTTGGAAGGATTTTAGGGCTAGAAAGATCGCCAAGAGCTCCAGATGGTTGATGTGGAGCGATTTTTGCTGTGGCGTCCATAGACCTTGCATTGTGAGGTGTAGGAGGTGCGCTCTCCAGCCGGAGAGCGATGCGTCCGCTGTTAGAATCACCTGAGGAACCGGGTCCAGGAACGGTCGCCCTTTGGAAAGGTTTGTGGTGTTCCACCACTGCAGAGAGTGATGTGTGCGGCCGTCCACCAACACCAGATCCGTCAGCTGACCCTGGGCCTGGTTCCACTGTTGTGCTAGGCACTCTTGAAGTGGACGCATGTGGAGTCTTGCATGGGGCACTATGAAAATGCAAGACGCCATCATTCCTATGAGTTTCATAAACACTCTTGCTGGAAGAGAGTGTTGAGGAAGGAATGTTTTGCGTAAGGCTTGAATGCTTGTGATTCTGGCTGAGTTTGGATAGGCAATACCCTTGGAGGTGTCTATAGTGGCCCCGAGATATTGCTTTGTGTGAGATGGTATGAGGTGGGACTTTTGGTAGTTCACCGTGAAGCCTAGCTGGTGGAGCAGTTGGATGGTGCGGTTTGTATGTTGCCCACATTGGTGGTAGGACGCGGCTTTTATCAGCCAGTCGTCTAAGTAAGGGAAGACGTGAATATGTTGACGTCTGAGGTGTGCTGCCACTACCGCTAGGCATTTGGTAAACACCCGTGGTGCGGTGGTAACCCCGAAGGGGAGAACCGTGAATTGGTAATGCTGCCCGTCCACCATGAACCTGAGGTACTTCCTGTGAGAGGGGTGTATTGGAATGTGAAAGTATGCGTCTTTCAGATCCAAGGTAGTGAGAAAGTCTCCCTGACAGAGGAGCGGGAGGACTTGTTGTAGGGTGACCATGTGGAAATGGTCTGAATGTATGTAGGCATTTAGAGGCCGGAGGTCCAGAATGGGCCTGAGGGTCCCGTCTTTCTTTGGTATTAAGAAATATAGGGAGTAGACCCCTAGATTTTGCTGATTGACGGGGACCTGTTCTATAGCGTGTTTTTGGAGGAGGGAGAGTACCTCCTGTTTGAGCAGTGTGGAATGTTCTTGAGACATTGGACGGTGCCTTGGTGGGATATTGGGTGGCGTAGATGTTAGCTCGAGACAGTACCCTGACCGAATGATTTGGGTCACCCATTTGTCCGACGTTATGGACTCCCATGCGTGGATAAAGTTTTGTAGCCTGCCCCCGACCGGAGTGGGATGGTCTGGGGGGAGCGGAGGGAAGTCATTGTGCGGGTGGAGTAGCAGAACGGGTGGTGTTAGTTTTGCCCCTGCCCTTATTGTTGTTGCCTCTGTAACCACCCCTTTGGTTGCCCTTTGAAAAGGTATTTTGAGGAGGGGACTTGTAGGAGGTAGAGGCGCTATCGGTGGAGAAGCCTCTGCCTGTGCCACGAAAGGATGAGCGTCGAAAGGAACGTTTAGAGGCTTGTGTTTGGAGTGCCCCCATAGACTTTGCTGTGTGTCCTTTTTCATCTTTTCCAACGCTTCGTCTACCTTTGGCCCAAAGAGAGTTTGTTGGTCAAAGGGGTGATTGAGTATGGACGCCTGGACTTCAGGCTTGAACCCTGAGATCCTGAGCCAGGCATGGCGACGAGGCAGGACACTGGTATTTATGGCTCTAGAAGCAGTGTCGGCTGCATCGAGGGCACACTTAATGGAGGTGTTTGTAATTAGTTTACCCTCCTGTATCAGGTCATGAGCCTTGCGCTTGTGTTTTTCGGGAAGGTGTTGCATAAGAGCCTCAAGTTCGTCATAGTGTGCTCTGTCATAGCGCGCAAGTAGCGCTTGTGTATTTGCAATGCGCCACATGTTTGCAGCTTGGGAGGCGGTGCGCTTGCCAGACGTGTCTAGAAGTTTCGATTCCTTGTCTGGCGGTGGGGCTTCTTCTGAGGACTGGGAGTTAGCCCGCTTTCTAGCTGTGGAGACAACTAGGGAATCTAAGGGAGCAGGGCCCTTAATGTATGCAGGGTCTGTGGGTGCCGCCTTGTACTTTCTCTATTCTAGGGTTTAGTGCCCTGACAGGGTCTTTGAACACCTCTGCAGCATGCTTGGTGACACCCTTAAGCATGGGCAAAATAGACGTGGATTTGTCCTGAATGTCAAATGTGTCCAGCAGGAAGTCGTCTTCCACTGGTTCGCTGTGCATGTCCACCCCATGGTAGTGTGCTGCTCTCCTCACTAAGTGATGAAACCCTAAGGAGTCTTCTGGAGGAGACGGCCTGGATGGGTATAGGCATATCAGGTATGTCAGGGTTGTGGTAGTCTTCCCATGGGTCTGGGGTCCCCGGTGGAGTGGGGTCCATTGGGGCGTCCGCCGGGTCATAATCCGGGTCCCCGTCATCCGGATCTGGGGACGGGGTCGGGGAGTAATGAGGTAAAGGTGGCGGAGACCTGGGAGGGGGAGGGGGTGGAGGAGGTGGTGGAGGAGGCAGAGGAGGAGGTAGTGGGGAGGGCACTCTGAGGGGAGAAGTGGCAGAGTCCTTCCGTTTGGGTGGTGGAGGAGGAGACGGAGTGTCAAGGCGTCTTTTCTTGACAACTAAAGTCAATAGCCCAGTCTTTGGATCTTTAGATAGAGTCTTTTGCAAAGGGTCTGGTGTAAACAGAGCCAGTGGCGTCGAATTGTCCGCTGGCGCCGATGATTTCGGAACCGAGGGCTTCGATGGTTTCTGTGCGCCATGCTTTTTTGGGGCCTCCGTTTTTTTCGGCGTCGAAGGAGTTTTCGGCGCCGGAGCGTCGGTGCCGACGGATTTGTGTTTGTTCGGCACCGAGAGTCCAGGCTTCGGCACCGGTGGCTTCGGGGTCGAGCTGGGTATTACTTTCTTCGGTGCCGGATGCTGTTTTTCGGCACCAGGCGTCGGCTGGCTCGAGCCCGAGCTGCCGTGAGACTTTTGAGGCTTCGACACCGGGCCCGAAGGTGGGGTGATAGAAGCTTTGTGCTTGGTTTTACCCAGGCCTGCCGGCGAGGTGTAACCTGAGTCTCTTTGGTTTTGGGGGTGGGAGGGGGTACAGTACTCACGACCCGCTGCGCCGGTGTGATGTCCTCCACGTCGGAGTCGTCGGCCTCGGAAGCGCTGACGACGTCGTCCTCCTGCTCGGTGTGTAGTTGCCCCGAAGCTTCGGCGCCGTCTCCGAAGATGTCCGGTGGAGCTGCGGACGAGGAGTGCGCCATGGTGCGTCGAGCTCTTCGATCCCGGATGGTCTTCTTTGATCGAAAAGACTTACAGGCGGGGCAGTCTCTGGCCTCGTGTTCTGGAGAGAGGCAAAGGTTACACACCTGATGGAGGTCGGTGTGGGGAAATTTAGACCCACATTTTGGGCACTTTTTGAACGGAGTCCTTTCCATCGGCCGGGACCGGAGTCGAGGAGGGCCCGAAGGCCGGTGCCGATGTACGGGATGGAGAAAAGTGCCGCTTCGAGAGATGAAGATCATGATGAAGAAACTCGAAGAAACGAGGATTTTCCGTCGAGGCTGGAACCGTAGAAGTTCGAAGCCGGAGCACGAAGTATCACATCCGAGCCCGATGGCAGAAAAAAACAATCTGTAGGATGGAGCCGAAGCCCATGCGCAGTACGGACCGAAGGAGGAGTCACCGAACTCGTGACTTCCAAAGACTGTCCAAAGAACAAAAACAAACTGCAAACATCCGGGCCCAACACCAGATGGCGATCTATGCTAAGTGTACAATCTGCAGCTCATATGCCTCGAACATTAAAAAACCTTGTTGCTTTCTTCTAGTGGATGGCCTATCAACAATGTCGCTGTATGGAATTTTTACTGTCATCCAGCAATGTCCTTTTTGTTGTTTCATTTACTGTATCTTGGCTTCAATTTCATTCAGAGTGAACATTTCCTCGTCTTTCACTTCCAGACTACTATAGATTCTGTCTTGCTTTCTTTTTATTGAAAGGCCTGTTCATTCATAAACATACAAAGTGTACTGGTGGGGCAGACACTGTCTATAGTTGATAGACCATTTTGATAAGCGTCATCCTCCTAAAACTTCAAAAACTTCAGTTATAGCTAGTTTAATAGGTCTTACTATCACAGTAATGCAGATTCTAGGTGCTGTAAAGACAAAATGTACTTATTACTAATTTGTCTAACTCAATTTATAGCTCGAAGAGTTGACTCATTTGGTAGGGCGAGGATCTGAATTTGTGATGTCATGAGGGAATTACGCATAATGTGCTTAATTCACTCATGGCATTTTGAGAGAAGGCCACTTTTTTCACAGAACTTTCCCTGTAACAATCACACTTAAGGCAAGAGATTTAAGAAAAACAAAGGCGAAAAAAACTATTTGACGTTACATTATGTTGACACACAGGTGCCTTTAAGTATAAATATTCTAAAGTTCATGAACAGGATTACATGTGTCAACTGGATGTGTTACAATTTCTTTGCCTGACTTTTCTTCAATTACTTCTTTTTTCACGTGATTTACGTTGAATTGACACGTTGCACTTCACATTTGGTGATAGTTACAAGGTATCACTAAACAATTAATGGATTTTTTAGATAGCAGGGTTTGCGCAGACGTGTCTTTTGCTCACTTTGCCACTGGATTCAAGCCAGCCTGGCTGATGAGGGATGTAACCCTAAAACCAGTCCCAGGATGCTCGTTTCCGGTCCAGGTAAGACTTAGCTTGGCCGTTCAGGCTGAACTGTTTCCATGAGGCACAGGATCAAGACTGATTTGCATATGGCTGGGTCTGAACTGGGGTGGCGGAGTAAGCTTAACAACGCTGATGGATTTAACCCAGATCTGTGATTGGGGGTTAGTGTCTGAAAAGTTTCAGTGTTCTGTCCATCATCGCCTTGCGTTTGCTTTAGTAGATTGCTGCCAGTGTTATTTTTCTACATTTTCACTTGGAAGTCACAGCACTGAAAAACCCACAAAGATTGCTGGCCATGCAAAACGTGTCACTGGAACCTAAAGTGATTTAATACAACAAAGTAAAGAACACAATCTAATACTGTAACAATCACTGGTTACTTAATGACCCTTTTTGCAGAAAACAAAGTATTTCTCTTCACTGATCACTAAACTACTTCTCTAGGTCATCTCCATTGGTCTTCCATTTGCATATGTGAAGTAATCCCAGAACTCATACCTTCTTGGTACTGAATCAACATTTCAAGACCGTTTGAATGAAGTAGCATGCACTGGTATTCAGAAAACAGTTGAAAAACGGAAAGCCAATGTAAGGCCTTGCAAGCTTTGTCTATATGCATGAGTTTCAACCACTATAAACCACCCGGACAGTAAAGATACAAACCAGTTGTGCTATAACAAGGACCTCAACTAGAAAACCAAGCTAAGATCACAACAGGGGTGAAAGTGTAAAGCACAAAACAAGCTACCATGTTAGCTTGCAGCTCACAAGACAAAAAAAATAAGCATGTTCCAGAGTACAGGCAGGAAGTACAAGCATACTCGAATACTGCGTTAATTTGTTCCTGAAAATAATCATTTTGCCTTTAATTTAAGCAATTATAGCTCATCGATTGTTATATAGTTAACAGTTTCACCTGCAGACAGAACTTGGGGCCTGCTGAGCCGTCTAAGTGATCAGCTGGTTGTAATCTCGGTACAATGAACTACGACAGCCAAAATATTTTATCTGCTCGACCTAAGGTTGAATTAACAAATGGGGCAAATGTGGGGAGGGAAGTAGGAGAAGCTCTTCAGCATTTAATAACAATAATCTATTTAACAAATGAGGAAGTGTTTTGATTGTTCTTTCCAAAAAAGCATCTAAACCAATCTTGTGCTCTAGCAGTCATTCCAACATAAATCTCTTAGAGTCAAATGATCTAGGTTGTCCAATATAGAAGACACATTTAGCAAAATCACACCCACCTCATCATCATCCTCAATTCATTAATGAATGTTGCAAGGGTGTCTTCCATGCCTCTGCCCAGACAGAAGAGTGTAAAATCTTGACTTCTAAGTAACCAATTGAGATGCTTAGATACCACTCCCCAAGTAAGTGAACACAAAGGTATAATAGGGTGTTAATTGTTAGTCATTACTCCATTTTTTGATCAAAGGGACTACATGGGCTTTCCATTCGTTGGAGCTTGCCTGGTAGCCGGAGGACATTTGATTTGTTAGTAGTATGGCCAATAACAGCAGGCTGAGGGATTTCATAATAGATGCCAGACAAGTGTGTCAGGTGACTCTAGGCCAAGAACCTGGATACATATATATGCTACTTCAATAACCAATGAAAAAGTTAAGCACAAATCTGAAGGTTAAGGCAGAAAAGACAAGGACAGGAAACACAGCTGGAGATTGTAGGCTTTTGATATAAGAATAGATGCTCTGAATGGTTTTAATCAAAAACAAATTGCCAGCCCGTTACAACTAGCCTGAGAACAGCTTACATACCTTTCTATAATGCTCTTCCTTGTTGATAATTCGATTGCTGCATATTCCTCATCTTTATAATGCTCCCAGGCAACAGACTGGATTTGGAGGCTTCTGAAATGCACCTGCACGGCAGTAGTTGAAGGCGTGGTTCTGCAGTGACTCCACACTGCCTCAGAAGTGACTGAGCAGAGCCACACATAAGTGCCACCCATACACGCCCATGTAATTTTCCTGTATCTTTCTTCTGCCTGCTCAGACGCTGAGCATAAAGCAAACTGACAGTGTGCCGATTCTCTAACTTGAGACCTTTTTAGATGTAAAAGAGACCACTTCACCAAACGGGCTGTGGGAAATCTGCTATAAAGAGAGTACCCAACAGAGTGTTATTGAAGGTTTTATTCTGATGGATACTTCCAACTGCAGATTACTCACCATTAGATTAGATTTCAAAGCAGTACTTCTCAAAGTTGGAGGGTCTGGGGAAATGGACTTAGATGTAAGAGTCCTGCAGAACTGGAAAGGTCAACGTGACCTTTGTCCCAGACCTTTGATATAACCAAAGTACGAATCTTGTCAGAAGAACTTTCCGCATTGTGACTTTTCCTTGCAGACTTACAAACCCTGGCATAATGTCCCTTAACCCCATAATTCAAACATACTGAGTCTCTGGCATAACAATTAGGAAAATTTGAGGAATGCGAGAAACTCCCACATCTGTAACAGCGTACCCTCTTATCAATGCTATTCTTCACCTCCCTATCAAAAGTACCCTGTTGGCGAGGATCACGCTCACTCCGCACTTGAGTATCCTTCTCTCTATTGCCAGCAGTATGTGCATGAGTGTTCTTGAGAGTACTCTTATTCTTTGATCCTGACGACACTTTGGCAATGCCATCAGAAAAAACATTCTCATCATCATACTCTGACAGAGTGCACACTTCCTTGGGGTCTTTTCACATTATCACTGTGGGTTTGATCAATATCCTCTTTGTCTTTCCTGATCTCCTTCACCCACGAGGATGTATTCTCTACTCCTTCCACAATTGCGATAGCTTCAGTTAGTGAGGGGTTTTTAGACAGTAACTTCCCTTGTACCCTTGAGCTATTGGTACATCTGACGAGTTGATCCCTTACCAAGGAATCTGACAACTCTCCAAAGTCACATGTACGTGCTAAAGTTTTTAAAGAAGCTACATAAGTACCAACTTTTTCAGTAGGACCCTGAACTCTTGTGAAGAACCTATGACGTTCCAAAACCACATTAATCCGTGGACCAAAATATTGTTCTAACATAGTCATGGACATTTCATAAACATCTGATGGTTCTCCGTCCTCATTACCAATAGTTAGAGGATCCATACTGTCATACGTGTTTCTGCCTTCAACACCTAAATTATGCAATAGTATTGCTTGTTTTCGTACAGCAGAGAACTTTTCTCCCCCAATGGCCACTAAATAAGAGTCAAAAAGATTTCTCCATCTTTTCCAAGGAAGAAGCGGTTCCCCCTTGTCTGATAAAAATGCTGGTGGTTGAGACATGCTGGTGGAAGCTGCCATTCTTTATTTGATGAGGTATTAAAAATGTTTACACTCAAAAGTCAAATGAATTGTCTCACCTTAGATGTTGTTCACCAACCAGAAACCAGTTTCTGAAGAAAGAATCAAGAAAATCGCTAAACGAGATGTTAAATTAATTGCCCAATCCAAAATGGCTGCCATGCTTACTGGCGCAATGTATAAACATAGCCCAATCTAAGATGGCCGCCACGTTTAATGCGTAACGTAACGCGAGCGTCAGCGTCACTCTGTAACAATCCACGGCGTTGTTGAAGCAGCACTTGTTACCATGGAGTCAGCGCGCATGGAAGAGCCCTGAGAGGATCGTTGTCATGGAGCCAGCGGCGCGCGTATGTGCTCGCGAAACTTCAAACGCGTAAGTGAGCAACGGTTCGCCACTCCCAAAAAAAACCAAATCGCTGTAAAATCGCTGTAATATCCTTGTAATATCCTTTGTAAATCCAAATAAATCGAAGCCAACAGCTGAACGTAGCCTCGTAGTGGCCTCGAAATAGCCTCGAAGTTTGAAGTCCAAATCCAAATGGGTTCGCAGGGGAATCGGTGGTAGTGGCTTGTCCCCAATCAAGCAACTCGTCGCCAGTAATAAATCCAGACGAAGTGATGATTCTCATGAAGCTTTAATGACTTTTACCACCGACAGGTCTCTTAACAGGTCTTCTCACCAACGTCTCCTCTGCCAGAATGTCCATCTCATTCAGAATCATGAGATGCACATTCTGTCACTAGGACAACAACAAGATTCCATTACAAGACATTGAGGAACATGCAAATTACAACAACCTTGCTATCAAGACAGAGCTCAGGATCAACATAGAGTAAAGAAAGAAAGGAATTAAGGTCCGCGCATCAGGGTGGCACTTATATGTGGTTCCACTTCATCATTTCCAGGGTGTTGTGAAGTCACCACAGTCATAGCACCATCTGCCGGGGTGACGGCGCATTGCTGAAGAGAGCAACAGATCCAGTCCTGCACCTGAAGATATTCTAAAGGTAAGGAATATGTAAGGAACGCGTTACTTACCTTTAACTGCGGTTATCCAGTATTGGTATCTTTCATAGATTCACATGCCTGAATCATTCCCCGTTTGTCGTAACCTAGCCACGTCCTTTTTTACAAAAGGACCAAACTTTGGAGAGTAGCCAATCAGCTATCACCACCCTCTAGAACCTTCCTGGAAGGAGCTCTAGTCCCTCAGATTTTCGTAAGCACAGTGCTAAGTAGTTGTATCACTGAGAGACCCAAGAGAGTCCTTCCAGGGGAGGTGGGTGGGTTGCATGTGAATCTATGAAAGATACCAATACTGGATAACCGCAGTTACAGGTAAGTAACGCGTTCCTTATCCAGTATTAGGGTATCTTTCATAGATTCACATGCCTGAATCAGAATAGTAAGCAATGATAAGCACATTTCGAAAGGTACAGTTTATATAAATTCACCAGATAACATCTCAATGTGAAAATAGAAAGTACCAAAAAGCAATGACATAGCAGAGGCATAAAACACAATAGAGAAATGTGTGTATAGAAGAAAGGATGGTGGTATTAAAGGAAGGGCTCAACTCTAATGAAATAGATGACGGAGCACCGCTTGACCCACTGCAGCGTCTTTCATGAGTTCCGTATTCAGGCAGTAATGCTTGGTAAATGTATGCGGCGTTTTCCATGTTGCCGCTCTGCAAATGTCTGCAATGGGCACACCTGCAAAAAGTGCCACTGAAGTAGAGATTGCCCTCGTGGAATGGGCTCGAACTGTGGAGAGCAGGGTCTGCCCGGCTTGCTGGTGACAAAAAGTAATAGCTGCGGAGATCCAGCGAGAGATACTTTGTTTAGTGAGTGGGAGACCTTTCCTAGGTCGACTGTAAGCCACAAAGTGTTGGTTGGATTCGCGGAATGTCTTTGTCTTGTCAATGTAGAATTTCAGGCAGCGTTTAAGGGCCAAAGAATGCAGAGTTTTTTCTGCCACTGTTTGAGGATTTGGAAAGAAGGAGCGCAACACAATAGGCTCATTGAGATGGAAGTTTGACGGAACCTTAGGGATAAACTTGGGATTTGTGCGAAGTATGACCCTATCGTGTTTGGATTGAAGGAAAGGGTCTTAAATTGAGAAAGCATGAAGTTCACTCACTCGCCTTGCCGAGGTAAGGGTTAGAAGGAGCGCTGTTTTCCAGGGGAGATACTTGAGATCCGCTCTGTGTATTGGCTCAAAAGGGTGTTTCATAAGTTAAGCCAGAACCGTGTTGAGTTGCCATGCAGGAGGTAAAGTCTTTACCGGAGGGAATGTTCTAAACCGGCCTTTAAGGAATTGTTTAATCAACCGATGAGACCACAGAAAAGGGCCTGCAGAGGATCTCCTGAAACTGGATATTGCTGCCAGATGGACATTAATGGAGGCATGAGCGAGGCCAGATTTTGCCAGATGAAGAAGGTAAGGCAGTATTTGCTCTGGAGAGGATGAAAGAGGGTGTATTTTGTTTGACGTGCACCAGATACAGAACCTCTTCTATTTTAAGAAATATGTTTTGGTAGTACTATCTGCTCGAACCCGAGCCAGACCTGCTCAGTCCGGAGGGATGTCTAGACCCTGGAACTCTCTGAACTCAGGAGCCAAGCTGATAATCTGAGAGATGCTGGATCTGGATGCTGGACTTGTTGGTGGTTCATAGTGAGGAGAGAGGGAAACTGTTTTAACCGGATCGGCGGTTCCAGGGAGAGAAGGTGAAGCTCCGTGAACCAGTGTTGGCGTGGCCAAGCTGGAGCTATCAGGATTAGCGTGCAAGGTTCCGCTTTCAATTCCCTGAGCACCCTGGGAATCAGGGGAATTGGTGGAAAAGCGTATGCAAAGACGTTGCACCATGCGATCGAAAACGCATTTCCTAGAGATCCCTTCTGGGGATGCCAGCTTGCGAAGTGTTGGCATTTGGCGTTCTGCTGGGTAGCGAAGAGGTCCAGAAGAGGGGTGCCCCATTGAGAGACTATGTGGTTGAGGGTCCGCTGATTCAACTCCCACTTGTGACATGCTGTCTGTTGTCTGCTCAAAGAGTCGGCCAGAACGTTGTGTGTTCCTGGAACATACTCTGCTCGAAGAGAAATATTGTGCAGGAGCAACCAGTTCCAGATTTTTTCTGACTCGTGAGAGAGTGTTAGAGAACGAGTCCCTCCCTGCTTGTTTAAATGGTGTATTGTCGTGGTATTGTCGGTCCGTACAAGCACTAGAGAATTTCTGATTCGCGGTAGGAATGCCAAAAGAGAGATGCACAACTCGGAGCTCCAGAAGATTTATGTGGAGTTTTCTTTCAGAAAGGGACCATTTGCCACTGATCTGGAGTTCTTGGAGGAAGGATCCCCAACCTTCCAGGGACGCATCCGTTGTGATGGTATGTGGAGAAGCAGGAAGCAAGAAAGGTAAGCCTTGAGAAAGGTTCTGAGGGCAAATCCACGACCATAGAGCCTTTTTCATCAGGGGGGTCACCTGGATGACATCGTCGAATGACCCCGTACATTGGACCCATTGAGCTGAAAGCGCTAATTGAAGAGGTCGCATGTTAAGGCGACAGTGTGGAACTAGTAGAATGCAGGAAGACATCTTCCCGAGCAGGGATTTGAAAAGGTGCACAGTAAGAGTCTTTTTGGAGCGTATGCGAAGCGCCAAGGAAAGAAGTTTGTCTTTTCGCTCTCGTGAAGGAAACGCTTTCTTTTGGCGCGTGTCGAGAGTAGCACCCAGGAAAGTTATGCGCTGGGAAGGCTGAAGGACGGACTTGTCCTGATTGAGAGTAAGCCCCAAACAATCGAAAAGCCTTACACAAACGTCGGAAGACCTGGGCGCGCCTTCTAGAGAGGGTGCTTTGACGAGCCAGTCGTCCAGATATGGAAAGACCTGATGGTGGTGTTGTCGGAGATATGTAGCCACCGGAGAAGAAAGGCATTTTGTAAAAATGTGTGGGGCCGATTTGAGTCCGAACGGCAGGACACGAAATTGGTAATGCCTGCCCGCTACTGCGAATCTCAGAAGTTTTTTGTGGTTGCGGTGGATCGGGATGTGAAAATAGGCATCCTGAAGGTCTAAAGACACCATGCAGTCGTCCGCATTGAGTAGCTGTAGTACTTCCTGGATGGTAACCATACGAAACGACTGCTTTTTCAAGAATTTGTTGAGATTTCTCAAGTCTAATTTCGGTCTGCATTTTTTCTCCTTTTTGCGTATTAGGAAAAATCAGGAGTAACATCCCTTCCCTCTTTGACTTAGTGGCACTCTATATAGCTCCCTTCTGGAGCAATAGTGAAAGTTCCAGGAGCAGAGCAAGCAGATTTTTGTGAAGCATAGGACGGGGAGGGGTTTGGGGAGGAATTTGAATGAATTCTAGACAATGTCCGAATTGAGCCAGTTGCAGAACCCAACGGTCCGTTGTGATTTGCTTCCAATTTTTTAGAAAGTGGGAAATTCTTCCTCCAACCTTGGAGGGCAGGGAGGAGTTGGAGACCGGCGGTAGTGGCAAGTCATTGTCGCGGAGCAGCGTCTTTCTGTCGGCCTCCTTTGCCACGAAAGGAAGATTTAGTGTAGGTGGATCGCTGTTGATGTTGCTGGTATTGTGGCCGATATTGCTGAATGGAAGAGAAGGAAGATCGGTGTTGGTAATCACATCTGGTAGACGTTTGACCTCTCCCTCTTGAGCCTCGAAAAGATGGGTTCTAGAATTGGAGGGTACCCAAAGCCCTAGCCGTGCCGGTATCCTTTTTAATACCTTGCAGAGCTTCGTCGATGTGTGTCCCAAAAAGAAGCTGACCATCGTATGGCATGTCCAAAACTGTTGTTTGTACCTCCAGTCGGAATGAAGTCGCCTTCAACCCACCCTGGCACCGCAGTACAGCTGCGCCCGCGAGTTGGCGTAATCCAGTAGAGGCGATATCCATCGCACAGTCTATAATCTCTTATGCAGACCGCTCTCCCTCCAGCAAGATTTTCTTTACTTCTTGCTTTGAGTCCTCTGGCAAGGCCACAAGGTATGGAGCAATATCTGCCTGTTATAACGTCCTAACAGTGCCAAGGAATTGGATGCACGCACTGTTAATGCAGACATGGATGAGAAGCGTTTGCCAATATTATCCAGCCGTCTACCCTCTTTGTCCGGAGGAGCGGTCAGCAGAGCGGAAGGATTGTTTGATTTCTGCTGAGCAGCTTGTGTAATGACTGAGTCCGGTTTAGGATGGCCTGTCAGGCAATCTGGAGCAGTATCTGGAGCCCTATATTTCTTATCCAGACGAGGCAATACTGGAGGCACCGAGGAAGGGTTCTGCATGATCTTCACACCCTGATACCATATGTAGTCTATAATAGGGATAGATCTAATGGATTTTTTTAAAAGGTTCTTAAAATCGTAGGGGAAGCAATCCTGTTGGTGAGGGCATAGGTATTTGAAAGCGCTGCGCCGCTCTTTCCACTATGTTGTGAAACCCTCCAATGTCCTCCGGAGGAGAGTCAGCTGGGGCGGGCACAGGAGAAGCTGGACAGGGAAGTATGTAATCGTCCCACTCGTCACGAGTAGACTGGGAATCCTGAAGTTCCCCCTTCATGTTGATCATCCTCCTAATCGTCTGTAGAAAGAGGAGGTGGTGATGTGACAAGCTCAGACTGTAAGCTTAACGGAGGTGGTCGCAGTCTTGGTGGTGGAGACACAACCGGAAGCAGAGATGTTGCAGAGTCTTCTTCCTCCAAAAGATGTGCTAGAGGCAAGAGCTGGACTCTACTAGGGGAGGTCAGGGCCGGCGGTAACGTACGTTTCGTGATTTTTAGGTGCACATACGTTCTTTGTAGGTCAGAATCTGCTGTCGACGACGGTGAAGCGCCGATGGGTACCATGGTAGATTGAGGTCCTGTCATCAGAGCAGTCGACTGAGCCGTCGTCGACAGAGTCCTCGTTGACGATCATGTAGATGTCGACGGGACAGTCTTCGTCGACAGTGTCGGCGGAGGCGATCGCAGCGTCGACGGCAGTTTGGATGTAGACGATGTCTTTTATTTTTAGCGTCGACGAGACAGACCTACCGGTCGTCGACGATGGAGTTGTCGACGTTGATAGTGAATGAGACGCAACAGAAGTTGAAACTATCGTCGACGAGGTCACATTCAATGCCGTTGATGGAGATTTCGCTGGAAGAGTCTTAGGAAGGACCTCTGAAGACTTTTTATGCGCCTTCTTTTGAGGTGGCTGCAACGAAGGGCCTGGAGAAGCCACACTTGGTCTTTTCTGAGAGGACTGTGAAGATATGGATTTCCTCAGAAGACAGTCCTGGGTCTTTGTCTTTAAGCCTCTGCAGCCAAATTAAGAGGAGTCCCTCACGATCTTGGAGGGTCTTGGAGGAAAAGGTACGACATACCTTACAATCCTTTGAAGAGTGATTCGGATAAAGGCAGTAGAGACAGTCTTTGTGTTGATCGTCCACATGAAGTCTCTTTTTTCCACAGGAAGCACAAGACCTAAAAAGGCCCTTCTTCGGAGTATCTGCCATGAAGAACTTCACCCAGAAGATGGAAATTTGAAGAAAGCAGCACTGGTAATCCAAAAACAAGGAATGCTGAGCAGAGCTCAGAGGAGACTCCCTTAGCCCGACGTGCGGTAGAAAATCTGAGGGACTAGAGCTCCTTCCAGGAAGGTTCTAGTGGGTGGCGATAGCTGATTGACTACTCTCCAAAGTTTGGCCCTTTTTCACAAAAGGACGTGGATATGTTACTAAGGTGAGGCCTTTGGCCTATTACTCTATATCTCTAGTGAGACATTACTTTATTTATGTACCGGGAGGGGACTCCCATCCCGACGACGGGGAATGATTCAGGCATGTGAATCTATGAAAGATACCCTAATACTGGATAATGAGAAGTATCCATCAGACAAGAGACCTTCAATGCTGGATCCAGAAAGGGCTTAAAGGATTGAGTGAGGCCCTACAAGTGCAGACACAGACATTCTGCTTTTACGCTAAAAAATTGTTATCAAGGATTTAGTCCATTATCGTATCTATCTCAAACAGGTTGTCTAGTGGTTCACAGTCTCTACCCATGAGTGAGGGTTACTGATTCTTGTCTAATATCAGAGCAGACGGCTGGCACGCTGATGCAGCCTCAGTGCCAGGGAAGCGGTGGCCTTGTAGTGAACCTTACTCATTTTACAGTGAGGAATACAGCAAGGAAGACTGCAAGCCTTCCTTTGAAGTGTGTTTATGGCTGCTTTCTGCAACCTTTTCATGTGTACAATTTAATTTGTGATCCTGGCATTTGTTCTTTGGCCATACAATTATTATTATTTTTAAAAGGGAGGGGGGGGGGGGGGTCTCACTCATTCCCCCTGTACTGCTCGTCCTGCGCAATGCAGGTATAATGTACTGGTGCTAGCAATGGATTCTTTGGCCCAATAGTCACTTAAGTTAATTCTTATTACTTACAAATTATATTTGGTTTAGTTTTCACTTGGAATACTTATCAATTTTAAAAGCAAACCTGCTACCTAAAAGATGACACCAAAATTACTGAAATCTGGATACAATGAACAAAAATGCAAGTGCCAGAATATGAGATGTGTAAAATGAATGCATTTCAATACTTTACATAGAACACTTGCCAGTTAGTAAAAAACTCTTTCCAACAGATCATTGCGATTACTAAATACCTACTGCTTACCTTCACACACGCTAAAGCTTTAGCTCTGAAAATGAGCCAATTTCTGGCTACTTACAGTTCCCTTGCGATGTTGCATAGAGCAATTCCAATTGCAGTAAATATTTCTTTGCATGAAATCATGGCAGCAGTTAAAAGAATGGTTTATGAAGAACCAAATGCAGGCTATAAACCGTGGAAAGGGAAGATCACTACAACATTACAAATTAATGATTAGGTACCTTTGCATCCTGAACATTGAATGAAGAAGTTGATCAAATCCAGCAGTGCAATGTCCCGGTCCTGTTTATATGACTCAATCCAGTCATCAACTACAGCCTGGGAAACAAAGAAGGAATTAAATGGCAGCCTACAACTCATTAAGAGCTAGAACACTTTCAATGTTACTTATTGTGGTGAGCAGATGCCTCTTGTTACGGTTCCAGGGGCTTTATTTTATTTTTTGGGTAAAAAGTCATAGAAAGACTACTTTGACCCTCACGATTCTAAACTTCTGCAACACAAGATTAAAATATCATTGGCAAACCTTTGGGTCACTTGTAATATACCCATTTCTCATCTTTACAACCACCAAAAGCTTAAAATCGGCAATTCAGCTTGTTTACAGACACATCGAGTTAATACAAGTCAGTTTACAGCATGCTCAAATCCCAAGGAGTTACACAACAGTAGTAGTTAACAGGGGCGGCTGTTGGCCAAAACCAGTGGTTCAAATGTTGACATTTCCTAGGTGAAGCGAAGGATTGACCTTTCTGGGCACAACTGGGATTTAAATTGCTGACCAACAAGTTATACATTTCTGAAGCAGCAGGTCCCTTAACCTACATAGAAATCTCATACACTACGACCCATTTATCTAAATTAGCTAAAACAGTAAATTACATAAATTAACTCGTCCATTTACATCTCTCACAAATGACAATGCTTTGTAAATAGGGCTCCTGAAAGAATCTAGAAACCCATTTTATGCCGTAAAAAGAAGGGAGGAAACAGTCTTCTAAAAATAAAAAGTGTGCCCTCTGCTTCTACTTGCACAGCTATGTGAGGGACTGGTCAAGGGCCTCCTCTCTAAAGCTTAATGTGTTCACCTGGTTCTGTAAGAAGTACAGTGAGATGTTTATGAAGTCAATTAAAATACACATGGAGAAGTAAAAGTCCCTTTTGAGACTGGCTAGGCTCAGAACACTCCAGAGAAAAAGGAAGGGTAAAAATAAAATGAATAAATAGCCAGTGATATAGCAAAGGCGCCAATGACAATGAATTTAGGACTGCTACACTCCTAGTGTTGTAGTAAACAAAAAAGTGGGCGGGGGCAGAAATTAGGATAAGTGGACCATGGTGCCCCAGCTGCACTATTGATAAATACGCACCTGCAAATTGACACTACACCTTTAACTTAGTGAAGGCTAAGTTAGCAAAGTTATTTGACCCACAAGATCTCACTCCACCTTGTTTTCTTAAAGTAGGAGTAAAATATAAAAATGTGGGTAACAGGTTCTTTTCTTTTGTTAGAATTATTGTATTAAGCTAGGCACGGAGGCTCATTGAACTAATGAATCCCCTGTATGCATCCGAGGTTGACAGATTCAAACCTTGACAAATTCACTTGTTCAATAATCCTTTGGAGATTTATTAAGACTACCATTTAATTGATTAACAACCACTATTGTTCAACAGCACCAAATGTCCACAGAGATAAACATACACTCTACAAAGACAATCGTTATGATTTTTGATGTTTATTTAATTTTATCATGTGACGCACTTGTGCCAGGTCAGGATTAGTGATAGGGGTTGGGGCAAGTCTAACTAAACCCTAATTCCTGCCCTTTCAGGTGCAAGAAAAAGTTTTTTGCTTCTGCCCACCTGGCCTTTCAGAAGGGAACCTAATAACCAACCCAGTTACTAAGTCTTTCCGTAACACAGGGCTGAATCCTATCTAGCCGACCCAGATGTTCAGAAGCAAATTTGTCATGCGATACACAGCTCCACCTGCCCTTTACAGGCGATCCTGACATTTGGCCAAATATTACTAAAGTTCGAAATGCAGTGCAGCAAAGATGCTTTTTGACGTGTGATATCGTCTGCAGCCAGTCTGGGCTTTTTAACCAGCTTTACTAAACTTCTTGGGAATGACTTGCAGTTTACTTTTTCTCCCTCGTTTATAAGCTAGGAACCCATGTCTAAACATGTGAAATATGAATTGCTTATGCAATAGAACTGGCTGCAGGTACCGCATTCAATACTGGGCCGCTGAATGAATATTTAACTGATTGTTCTCCAACTCTACCAGTCTTTGGCAAATATGTTAGAGAGTCACATACAATAAAATGAAAATTATGTTAACAGTCAAATACATTTAGTCTGCCTAAATAAAAGCACACGTTTGAAACACAGCATAGACTTCCAATGTCTATCAATGAAGTGATTTTAATCCTCCACAACACATGACAAGAAAGAGGGGAGATCCAAGTCACTGACAACTACCTTTCAAAGGTTTAAGGCCTGTAGGTCGAAAGGGAAACATTTAATATCAACTTAATTTACTCAACACTTGGGTTGAGTAAAGGCATCAAAGAACATATCCACAATTAAATCTAGTTGCTTATACCAGTTGGGGAGGAGACATTTCAAGGTCTGTGTGGCCACTATTTCGCAGAGCTGATAGCATATTCACCTCACTCACTGATTACAAAAATTCCCAAATAATGAAGGTCAGGCTACTGTATTAATGGTTTTACTTTAATAGACTAATGTTAATGATCGCAACTTTGTAAGCATGATTACAGGCAATGGAGCAGAACATGTACATATACGAAAAGTCCAATGTTGAAGACCCATTGGATACAATACAGGGGTTTAAGTTCGGAATTTTCTCCTCTGTCAGGTCTTCATGACAGAATTTCTGTGAACTAACTGTCCTATGGAATGAACTCATAACCTATGGCTTCTATTTGATGAATTGCAGGCACCAGTCCTGAAGTTACACTACTTAAGAGCTACTATCGACACAGTTCACGCAGGTCGATGGAGCACTGCTATCCTTTGCAAAGTTAAGGGTATATTTTGTGTAAAGCAAGCATCCTGAACTTCTCCTTGCAAATCCATTTGTTGAAGAGCCTGAGGTCGAGAATGGGCCTGAACTCCTGTTTGTCTTTCTTTGGCACTACAAAGTACCTGGAGTAAATGAACTTTCCCCGTTGACTTAAGGGGAACGGGTTCCACAGCCTTCTTCTGGCATAAGATGTTGATTTCCCTCTTTAAAAGGTCGTGGTGGGAAGCAGATGTCTTTGGGGAATGGACAGTGATGGTGCAGTAAACCTGAGAGAATACCCATTCTTTACAATATTCATGACCCAGGCATCTATTGTAATAGATTGCCACTCTTCCAGATAATTTGAGAAGGTTCCCCCCACTGGAGTGGGTAACCGGAGAGGGGGAAGGGAGGGTTCAGGGTTTTGAAGCGGTTGGCAGCTGGCCTCCTTGATTGGGTTGCTGAGCCGAACGTCCTCTTGTTTGCGCTTGGGTTGGTAGGACCTTTCGTATTGTTCATGAGGTCTCTCAGTCTGCCACTGAGGGGTTTGAACCCTCGGAGATGAAAATCAGCAGTAGGGTCGGAACGATCTGCGTTGTTCCTTAGATTTTTGAAGCCCTACAGCTTTTAGGGTGTCCATTTCCGTTTTCATCCATATCATTTCATCATAGGCATGAGAGCCGAACAGTGTGGAACCTGAGAATGGCAGGTTATGGATACGCATCTGAGTGTCTGGCTTCAATGATATCAGTCGGAGCCAGGCATGTAGGCAAGGATACTCCATGGCAGTAACTGTGCACTGCTAAAAGAGAGGAACCTGCAGCCACACTGATGTTTTGATTAGATACCATGGCACCTTTTTGAATGATCTCTAGAAAATCTTCTTGTTTATCTCGTGGGACATGATCTGCGAAATAAAGAATGGAGTCTTAAAATGCCCTGTCATATCTGCCCAAGAGGACTGTTGCACTGGCCGCCTTCATGGACGTAGCAACAGGGTTTGAGACCTTCCGACCTGAGGAATCCAGTCTTCTGCTCTCCCTATCTGGGGGAGATGTGGCAGAAGGTAAAGTGGCATGAGATTTCCGGGCAGCCAGAATAACCACCTAATCAGGCGGTGGATCTGCTTGCAAAAATAATGGAACCTGATCTGGGGGACGATACTTCTTCTGAAGCCTGAAAGGAACAGATGATCACTGCTGGAGTCAGAAACAAGTCCATGGCTGGCTCAAGTAGACCCAGCACTAGTGGTAGCAAAGGTCTGGGGGCAGTACGCTGTTGGAGCGTTAAATAAAAAATAACTGAAGTCGATCTCTAAACTGCCATGGGAATGTTCAGCTTAGCTGCACCTCGCACCAGAACCTATTGAAAGGTATTGATTTATTTTATTTTTGTTTTGAAGGTTTTATATAGCGCGAACATGACCCTTGCGGGTATCAGAGCGCTTTACAAGTGATGTAATTAAACAAAAGAGACAATGTACAAAAGAAACCTAGTATTTCGAAATAATGTTTTATGTTCCAGCTGGTTGTTCTAAGAGTCCGATTCAATTATCAAGAGAATTTCGTCATGAGAAGAGATTTGACTTCTATTTTTGAAGGAGGCAGTTGAGGGGTTAAGTCTGGTTTCTGGGGGTAGTGCATTCCAAATCCTTGGAGAAATACCAGAGAAGGCGCGGTTATATGTATTCTTCTTGGAAAATCTTTGAGGCTTTAGAAGAGGGTTGCTGGTGTTCCTGGATGATCTATTTCCACACGAAAGCTCCAGTTTCTGGGCCAGATACCTCGGAGTGTTGTGATGTAGGGCTTTATGCGTCATGCAGGGATTTTTAATTGAATTCTTGCTTCGTAGGGTAGCCAATTTAGCGCTTTGAAGTCAGGGGAGATGTGGCCATTTCTTTTGGAACCTGTGATGAGCCTGGCCGCTGAGTTGAGTGATGCTCTTAGAGTGGCTGTAGTAGATCTAGGGAGACCACAGAGTTGCACTCTCATATTCCAGTCTGGGAATTACTAGTGCATGGACTGCCAGCTTCAAGTTATTTAGTGGGAGGAAGGGTTTTCATTTTCTCAGTGTTCATCTGAAAGTTTGTTCCTTTTGCAGCGGCACGGATGTGTTTTTGCATGTTTAGGTTACTGTCCAGAGTTACTCCCAATTATTTTGATGAATCGATTATAAGAGGTTGGCAGTCGAATGCTGTGAGTTGCTTAAGCTATTCGTGAATGGTGGCTGGTTGGTTAGGTGAGAGGATTAGTAAGAATTCAGTTTTGAGGGTGTTTAGTTTGAGGTGGTTTTCAGTCAACCATGATTGAGTTTTTAGTAAAGTTAGATTGAGAGATTTGATGTAATCCGGAGAATTTATCTTTAAGTATAGTTGCGTGTCGTCTGCGTACATGTGAAAGTGGATATTTGAGGAGACGAGAATCTCAGTGAGCGGCTCCATGAATAGGTTCACAGTGTAGGTGAGAGGGAGGAGCCCTGCGGGACTCCTAATGTGACTGGGACGGTCGTGGACAGGGATTGGATGACCTTGAACCTTTAGGATCTATTCAGGAGGAAAGAGTACTGGCCCTGATAAGCCCATTCTGCATTGCAAGAGATCTAGTAGATCATCATGTTTGACGGTGTAAAATGCCGAAGATAAGTCAAGCAGGATAAGTAGGTAGGTTTTGTTCTGGTCTAGGATTCTTAGTAAGTCATCTACTATGTGGGTCATAGTAGATGACTCACTTCTGTACTATGCCCTGCCCGGAAGCCAGCTTGCAATTTGTTGAGCAGGTGGAAATTGGTGATATGGTTGTCAAACTGGCTGAGAACACATTTTTCTAGGAGTTTAGCCAGAGTTGGGATGTTGGAAATTGGTCAGTAGTTCTTTAGGTCCGTGGGGTCCGCCGTTGCTTTTTTAGGATGGGGGAAACTTGTCCCAATTTGAGAATTTCAGGAATAGATCCTTGGACTAAGGAGGCATTGATAATCTTTGTTCAAAGTGGCAGTAGCGTCGGTATGAGATCTTTGAGGTAGTTTGCAGGAAGGGGGTCTGAAAAGTGGTTGGAGGGGTTCAAGGACGTGAGTGCTTTTAGAATTGCTTCTTCGCTATAGGTTGTGAAGGTGGCCCAGGAGGCGTTATTTTTTAGAGCGAATGTGAGATGACAAGTCCTTCTGAGTATCAGACTGAGCTTATGAGGCCTTAAGTAAGTCCTTTTTCAGGAGTTCCGTTTTTTTCGTGTAGGAGGAGGAAAATGCTTCGCAACTGGGTGGCGTACATTGTCCAGCTTGGGGACAGCGAGCTGAGCCAATAGATTGAGTTTTGACTAGTTCAAATAGTTTTTTTTGTCGGTTCTTGGTTTGGTCTAGCTGATTTTTTTAAAAGTTTGCTTTTGATTGTCTGATCTTTCTATAGTAAGAGTTTCTGTTGGATCTGAGCAGTTTGAGGTGATCCGTGTATGGTGACCACCTCCATCACCTTTCAACTAATCTAAGGGCTCGTCTGTCCTTGTTGAGTCTACCGTCATACCAAGGTTTAGAGTCTTTTGTGGAGATCCTCTTCAGTTGGAGCGGTGCGGTTGTATCTAAAATCGAGGACAGAGTTAAAGTAGTGTTGTGTCAAATCTTGAACATCAGTTAGGTCTTCCGGGGGGTGCAGGAGGTTGACACTGGCAGATGTGGATAGGTCTATGTGGTTTTTCTTTTAGATTCCTCTTCCATATTTTTGGTCTTGAAGGTTGTACAGAGCGCAGTTTAACTGATTCCTTGATGAAGAAGGTGATGGCATGATGATTGGACCAATCACATGGGAGGATTGTGCTAAGCTGGATAGCTTCTGGGTTGGCAATAACAAAGTCAAGGGTTGAGCCTTTGACGTGTGTGGGGCTATTGCAGATATGGGTGAGGTCAAGGGCCGCAAGGAATGTTTTGAGGCTATTTACTGCCGTGTCGTTAGGGTCGTTCCAGTGGAGATTGAAATCGCCAAGGAATATTTGGGTATTTTGTTGACCAGTATGAGTGGTCACGAGATCTATGAATTGCTCGATGAAGGTCATTTTATCGCCTGGCGGGTGGTAGATTGATGTTATCAATCGGTGAGGAACAAGGTTGGGGAGAGTCTGAAAAAGTGGGCGAATAGTCCCTGGTGTAAGAGGATGTATCTTATCAAAAAAGAAGAGGGGCCCCTTCAGAACCAAAGCAATAGGGCACTATTCAATGAAAAGAAAACAATCCTCTGCCAAAGCTACGTCAGTCTGTGTGCTTAACCAACTGCTGCACTTGAGACCTACCTAACCCTTGTCACTCACTTAAGCTGGAGAAGATTGGACCCTGTATAATCAACAGGTGAGTAGAAAACAATAAAGTTATCAAAAGACCAAAATATACAAAATTAAATTTATTCACAAAATCTCACATATAATAACAAAATAATAATTATTATATCTGACAATCACATGAATACATAATTACAATAGACTCACAAGAACAAACAGTACATACTAAAAAAAAAAAGTGTGTAAAATAGACAAACAAAATATGTCATTAAAATGTACATATCTGTGATATAACACTATTGCCGGCGTAGAACTTGGTGTTTTTATGATTTTCAACTCGTTCTGTCGCCTGTGTTCACGGATTATGTGGTTAAAAAGGTGTCGACGCGTTTCGATGGGTTTAAAATATTTCCATCTTTATCAAGACAACATGATGGACTCTCTTGAATTGATTAAAAAGGCTTATTAACATGACCAATAAGAACCTCTATGTTCAGACTCCAAACCTTTTTCACATATCACACATAGGGCCTCTATGTTACTAGGTTGATGGTCTCACTTTATTTCTTAATCAGTATTTGGAGGTAAATGCCCTTCATTTAATTCCTGGGGCACAAATATGTATATTGATGGTTCCGCCCAAACTTGCAACTATTAATTCTTAAACGGAGACCGTTCTGTCGTAGGTATGATCTGCAAATTATTAACTGAACTACTACGGCTAATCCAATGTTCTCAGCCTTACAATACTGCCTAAGTATTGTACGATGTCCTGCATATGCCTTGCTTTTAAAAAAAGTGTATTTCTTGTAATCTTGCAGTCTTTCAGTGGGAGCTGTCATGGAGTAGGACATCCTTGCCAAGAACAGAACGTGTGGGATGTGCATTTGAAAACATGAGAGAGAGAGAGGTGTGGAATGCTCTTTTTGGTCTCGAAGTGCAGTGTTGTGAGAAGTGGTACACAAATATGCACTGTGGTGTACATTGAGAGATGAAGTATGTGATGTTATAAGCAGAGTGTGCACAAATGTGCATTGTGTTGTACATTGATGAGTATTATGAAGTCCTTACTATTGGCTTGGACATGGCCTCATATCATCCAGTTTTCTGACTCTGCTTGGCTTCAGCTTTTCTGCGTGCACAGCAGCGCTTGCATGTTGTTTGGGTTAATCACGTTCAAGGATTGTTTTGTGAGAGATTGTTTAATCTACTTTCGTGAGCTTCGTCAAGATAGAGGCTGGAACCTGCGAGATTGAAGAGGGAACGCGAGAACCCCTTCCGGCCATTGGAATGCTTGCTTGGAAGCTGGCCAGTTCTGGTAAGATTCCTCTGGCGTGAGGGGTAGATTTCTCTCGAACCTTCTAGTGTGTTTTGAGATTATAAAGCTGAGGGTTGTTGACTTCAAAACCGGGATTTTGGAATTCAAACGGGGAGGGATGCGTTCCTTTCGGGACCCTGGTTGCTGAGGCTCTTATCCCCGGCTGTTTAATTCCCCCAGTCAGGAGTGGGCTAAGATGCAGTGTTCGCAACAGGTGAAGTGTTGAGTTTTGATTATTGCCATTGTGATGTGGGGCCAGTGGCTTTGATCATTTGAGTATATATATATATATATATATATATATATATATATATATATATATATATATATGAGAAAAGGAGGTTGCCGTTGTATTGAGTCGCACTCCAACTCGGTACGCTGTTCATGCAGGCGGCCCCTGCGCGGACACACATCACCCCGTTCTTTCCTCGCCGACGCGTTTCGGGCTATTGCGCCCTTCATCATTGGGCGTGGTTAAGGCAAAGCCATGACAAGCAGGACCAACAGTTACATCCCCTTTATTTGAATCAACATGGCGTACAGGTGAGTATCACGCACTGGTTTCTGGGACTGGTAGTCATTATATTACCCAAGTGGGTTGCTGCCACAGAATTGTCCATTAAAAAGTTCTTAGAAGCTCAAATATGTCCTATCACAGCTCCCGCCTGTTTTACCAAACAGCTCCAAGTTGCTCCGTGTTACACCATGCCCCAATAAGCAGGAACGGACTCACATGGGGTCTTGTGATGGTGCGGCTCGTGGCCCAGGCAGGACCACTTTAAATGAGAAAAGGAGGTTGCCGTTGTATTGAGTCGCACTCCAACTCGGTACGCTGTTCATGCAGGCGGCCCCTGCGCGGACACACATCACCCCGTTCTTTCCTCGCCGACGCGTTTCGGGCTATTGCGCCCTTCATCATTGGGCGTGGTTAAGGCAAAGCCATGACAAGCAGGACCAACAGTTACATCCCCTTTATTTGAATCAACATGGCGTACAGGTGAGTATCACGCACTGGTTTCTGGGACTGGTAGTCATTATATTACCCAAGTGGGTTGCTGCCACAGAATTGTCCATTAAAAAGTTCTTAGAAGCTCAAATATGTCCTATCACAGCTCCCGCCTGTTTTACCAAACAGCTCCAAGTTGCTCCGTGTTACACCATGCCCCAATAAGCAGGAACGGACTCACATGGGGTCTTGTGATGGTGCGGCTCGTGGCCCAGGCAGGACCACTTTAAATGAGAAAAGGAGGTTGCCGTTGTATTGAGTCGCACTCCAACTCGGTACGCTGTTCATGCAGGCGGCCCCTGCGCGGACACACATCACCCCGTTCTTTCCTCGCCGACGCGTTTCGGGCTATTGCGCCCTTCATCATTGGGCGTGGTTAAGGCAAAGCCATGACAAGCAGGACCAACAGTTACATCCCCTTTATTTGAATCAACATGGCGTACAGGTGAGTATCACGCACTGGTTTCTGGGACTGGTAGTCATTATATTACCCAAGTGGGTTGCTGCCACAGAATTGTCCATTAAAAAGTTCTTAGAAGCTCAAATATGTCCTATCACAGCTCCCGCCTGTTTTACCAAACAGCTCCAAGTTGCTCCGAGTTACACCATGCCCCAATAAGCAGGAACGGACTCACATGGGGTCTTGTGATGGTGCGGCTCGTGGCCCAGGCAGGACCACTTTAAATGAGAAAAGGAGGTTGCCGTTGTATTGAGTCGCACTCCAACTCGGTACGCTGTTCATGCAGGCGGCCCCTGCGCGGACACACATCACCCCGTTCTTTCCTCGCCGACGCGTTTCGGGCTATTGCGCCCTTCATCATTGGGCGTGGTTAAGGCAAAGCCATGACAAGCAGGACCAACAGTTACATCCCCTTTATTTGAATCAACATGGCGTACAGGTGAGTATCACGCACTGGTTTCTGGGACTGGTAGTCATTATATTACCCAAGTGGGTTGCTGCCACAGAATTGTCCATTAAAAAGTTCTTAGAAGCTCAAATATGTCCTATCACAGCTCCCGCCTGTTTTACCAAACAGCTCCAAGTTGCTCCGTGTTACACCATGCCCCAATAAGCAGGAACGGACTCACATGGGGTCTTGTGATGGTGCGGCTCGTGGCCCAGGCAGGACCACTTTAAATGAGAAAAGGAGGTTGCCGTTGTATTGAGTCGCACTCCAACTCGGTACGCTGTTCATGCAGGCGGCCCCTGCGCGGACACACATCACCCCGTTCTTTCCTCGCCGACGCGTTTCGGGCTATTGCGCCCTTCATCATTGGGCGTGGTTAAGGCAAAGCCATGACAAGCAGGACCAACAGTTACATCCCCTTTATTTGAATCAACATGGCGTACAGGTGAGTATCACGCACTGGTTTCTGGGACTGGTAGTCATTATATTACCCAAGTGGGTTGCTGCCACAGAATTGTCCATTAAAAAGTTCTTAGAAGCTCAAATATGTCCTATCACAGCTCCCGCCTGTTTTACCAAACAGCTCCAAGTTGCTCCGTGTTACACCATGCCCCAATAAGCAGGAACGGACTCACATGGGGTCTTGTGATGGTGCGGCTCGTGGCCCAGGCAGGACCACTTTAAATGAGAAAAGGAGGTTGCCGTTGTATTGAGTCGCACTCCAACTCGGTACGCTGTTCATGCAGGCGGCCCCTGCGCGGACACACATCACCCCGTTCTTTCCTCGCCGACGCGTTTCGGGCTATTGCGCCCTTCATCATTGGGCGTGGTTAAGGCAAAGCCATGACAAGCAGGACCAACAGTTACATCCCCTTTATTTGAATCAACATGGCGTACAGGTGAGTATCACGCACTGGTTTCTGGGACTGGTAGTCATTATATTACCCAAGTGGGTTGCTGCCACAGAATTGTCCATTAAAAAGTTCTTAGAAGCTCAAATATGTCCTATCACAGCTCCCGCCTGTTTTACCAAACAGCTCCAAGTTGCTCCGTGTTACACCATGCCCCAATAAGCAGGAACGGACTCACATGGGGTCTTGTGATGGTGCGGCTCGTGGCCCAGGCAGGACCACTTTAAATGAGAAAAGGAGGTTGCCGTTGTATTGAGTCGCACTCCAACTCGGTACGCTGTTCATGCAGGCGGCCCCTGCGCGGACACACATCACCCCGTTCTTTCCTCGCCGACGCGTTTCGGGCTATTGCGCCCTTCATCATTGGGCGTGGTTAAGGCAAAGCCATGACAAGCAGGACCAACAGTTACATCCCCTTTATTTGAATCAACATGGCGTACAGGTGAGTATCACGCACTGGTTTCTGGGACTGGTAGTCATTATATTACCCAAGTGGGTTGCTGCCACAGAATTGTCCATTAAAAAGTTCTTAGAAGCTCAAATATGTCCTATCACAGCTCCCGCCTGTTTTACCAAACAGCTCCAAGTTGCTCCGTGTTACACCATGCCCCAATTCTGTGGCAGCAACCCACTTGGGTAATATAATGAGTTGGAGTGCGACTCAATACAACGGCAACCTCCTTTTCTCATACATACATATATATATATATATATATATATATATATATATATATATATATTTTTTTCCTGATCTCTTGCAGGATGTCCAGCATATTATATTTTCTTGTGTTTCATATTATTTGCTGCTTGTTTGTTCATGGTATTATTCATGCATTTAACTGCTGCATTTATCAAGTGTTATTATTGCTTGCATATAAACATATATATATATCTGTGTATTTGAATGTTGTGCATTTGGCATCTGGGAAAGCCTTTGTTAGAGAGCATTGTGTAAAATAAAACCCCAAGCCTTATTCTACAAGAGAGTCTTTGCATTTTGTAAAATAAAACTCTTTTCTAAAGGTGTTGATTGTTTTGTGTTAATGTGTCCTGCTTCGTTGGGTTGAGCCACCGTGAGGAAGCTGTATTATCTGATGAGGCAAACGCAAAACAAGGTCTCCTCCTGAGACTTGTATGGGGCACCATGAGGATGGTCGAGGACATCAAGCCGAGAAAGGATTTGAGGAGACGGACAGAAGCAAATTATTTTTTCGATAGGCTGTGAGCCAATGATAGTATGGCGTTTTGCCTTTCTGTGGATAAGAATGCCGTATTTTGCAGGGTATCCAATGTTGATCTGAGAAAAGTTATCCGTTGAGAAGGTGTGGGAACGGATTTCTGGCAGTTGATAGCAAGCCCCAGAGAGCGAAATAGTTATGGATACGGCCTCTGAGGCCCAGTGAAGAGAAGCCTTCACTAGCCAACCGTCCAGATACGGGAAGATCTGCAGGCCTCATAATCGTAGGTGTGCTGCCACATGGGCGAGTCATTTGGTAAACACCAGAGGAGCTGAGTGGAGGCCGAAGGGAAGGACCTTGAGCGGATAGTGCACGCCTGCCACAGTGAAACTGAGAAACCTTCGATGTTTGGGATGAATAGGAATATGGAAATAAGCATCCTGTAAATCGGGGCTGACCAGAATATCAGAAGCTGCAGGATCTCCTGGTGAGTTATCATGCGTAAAGATTTTCTGGAGATATTTGTGGAGCTTTCAGAGGTCCAGAAAGAAACACCATTCTCCCAATTTCTTTTTCACAAGAATAAAGCAGGACTAGAAGCCCATTCCCCTTTGAGAGCATGGGACTGATTCTATGGCTCCTTTTTGCAGCATGACGAATGCTTCCTTCTTTAGTAACTGAAGATGGGATGGTAGAGATGTTTGTGGGGAGTGAGGAAGCGGTACTGTCACAAACTACAGGGTATAGCCATATTTTATTATATCGGTCTGTGGTAATTTTTTGCTATCGACTGAAATAACGCGAGATGCAAGTTCCTCTGGTTGGAAGGATAGGGGAGAGAGCAGCAGGCGCCGGGACCTCGTCACTGTTTCCTAATAGTATCCCTGGACTGTACCGGTTGTTTACATCTGGGTTGCCTGGCGTATGCAATCTGGGGGTGCACGATGTCTGTTGATGGCAGGAAGGACAAAATGAGTTAAAGGTCTGAGGTTGGTATCTTTGGTAACCTCCACGAAATGAATATGTTACTCTACCATGGACTCCACGAAAAGGGGTCTTCCTGTATTGGAGCGTGCACCAAGGCTAAGCCATCTCGGAGTCTGACTTAATGGTCTGCTAGGCATCATCAATATGCTTATCGAAAAGCGCATCCCCATCAAAAGGCATATCTAGGAGGAGGAGGAGCCTAGCACGCATCCAAGATGGTCGCGTGAGCACAGGGCTCCCCGGACCCTCGCTGCTCCTCGGAACTTATCCTGACTCTATCCTGACTTGGTTGACAGATTCTGGAAGATGAACGTTGGCTGAACCCTAAACTCTTTTCAGAAACCAAATCGGACCTGGGAGACCTGATCTATGGTGGTTTGAACTTTTGAGGCCCAACTGATGGCTGTGACCGGTGCGAAGGTGAACTGTGGAGCCGGGGCATAGTTGAACAACAACGGCATCGGGGCTGTGCCAGCGGCCGTCTCATCACTTTCCGTTTCACTTTTGGATCTCTGAGTGGCTGGACAGTGGAGTTGCTTTGTGCGGCTGGGTTTTTACTCTGCCTTCGCGTCGTGCCTTGGCCTTCGCGTCGTGCCTTTGCCTCCGCCTGAACCCAGTGTGCCCATTGACTTTGATCCTCTCGCACTGCCACATTGCGGTCCCTGGTACGGCTCGTGTCGGCTTCGCCCGTGCCACTTTGCCGCTTGCTCGGTGGTCCCCTTCGGCGAGCGTGGTTCCACATGGGAGGCAGAGGGGATCCCGAGAGGCGTAAGACCAAGACATCCCTACGTGGGGGACCGGTCCAGACCAACAACATGGACCGCTACACTCAGGGTAAAGGGTCCCCTGGGACGGCCGGTGTTCTCCCGGATGATCGCTGGGGGTGTTCCGTCCGCCCCTCCGGATTTGTCCCTGCAGGACATCATGGGCGCCATTAATGGCATCAAGGAGACCATCGCTCGGCAGTACGAGGCCTTGGCCCGTAAAATCGACAAGGTGGCCATTGATGTTACGCTAATTCGGGCGGATCTCTCTAAGACCAATGAGAGGGTCCAATCGCTGGATTTGCGGACGTCCACCCTTGGTACGGATGTGTCGGACCTGCAGACTGCTCTCGGCGACCTCAAGTCGACCAACGACCTGATGGCCTGGCGGCTGGAGGACTTCGAGGGACGGGACGACGCAATAACATCCGCGTCATAGGTGTTCCGGAGACCTCCGACAATCGCCCGGTGGATCTTATGGTTGAGGAACTCATCCTCAAACAGCTTGCCCCCGCTGGCCTGAGTAAGTTCTTTGCCGTGGAGCGGGCCCATCGAGTCCCAGGCGGTCGGCCGCGACCGGGAGCTCCCCCGAGGCCTATTGTCGCAAAACTTTTTCACTACAGAGACCGAGATGCGATTCTGCAGGCCTCACGGGTACATGGCCCGGTCCGATATGAGAACTCATCCGTTAACGTTTTCCCGGACTTCACCCAACTGGTCCAGAAACAGCGGATGGGTTTCCAGGGGGTGAAGCGCCGTCTCCGGGACCTGGGTCTTAAGTACTCGATGCTTTTTTCTGCTAAGCTCCGAGTGGAATACGAAGACCGGGCTACCTTTTTTGACTGTCCTGCGACTGTGAGTGACTGGCTGGATTCTATGCCGGACCGGGGTGACCGGCCTGGGCCTTCTGGTGGTGCCGAGGGTGGCGGGCCTCCTTCGGAGTGACTTTTGGTCCTTGACTTTGACATTTTGTTTTGTTCGGCTGGGTTCTACTTCTTTTGTACATTTTGTTTAATTATGATCTATGTTGGGGGCGGGCAGGGACGGGTCCCTTTCCTCCTCCGGGGTCTTTTCGTAGAATGGGGTTTGTAGGGCGACAGGCACACTGCAAGTTGGGGTGGTTTTCTGGACCGCAGGGGTGCAGGGTGGGGGGAGTTGAATTGGGGGGGCGGGGGGGGGGGGTGGGGGGGGGGGTGGTTGGTGGGTGGGAGGGGTTGTTTGGATTTGTGTTTTTTGTTTTCAAGGCGAGGTATTGGCTCTGTTTCAGTTTCAGGTGTCGCGCTATTTGCTGGGGGACCTTTGATCTATTGGAGGGGATGGGGGGGGGGGGGGGACGGGTTGAGACTGATGTCTTGGAACGTCAACGGATTGGGGGATCGTATCAAACGGGGTGTTGTGCTGCAGTATTTGCGTCGTTTGACTCCTGATGTGGTATTCTTACAGGAGACGCATCTGGTTGGTAATGTTTGTCATGCCATGAACAGGGGGGGATACCGACTCGTGGCCCATTCCGGTTTCACCACTGGCTCTAGAGGGGTGGGCATTCTCCTACCATCTTCACTTCCGCTAGAGATCACCAGGGTTGTCCTAGACGACAGAGGGCGCTATGTGGCTCTGATTGGGAGGTGGGAGGGACAGTCCCTTTCCTTGGTTTCGGTTTATGTTCCCCCGGGCCTCCAGAACTCCACTTTCTCAGACTTGGGTCGTATGCTGCTTGAGCTTCCTGACAGTCTTTTGCTTATGGGTGGGGATTTTAATTCGGTTGTTTCGGGTGATTTGGATCGCCACCCGCCCATGGCCCTCCCTGCTGCCCAGGCGTGGCTCGGCGGACTCTTGGATACCTTCGGTCTGGTGGATTGTTGGAGGTTAATGCATCCGACACAGTGTCAGTATACATTTTACTCTGGGGCCCATGTGAGTCTCTCCAGATTGGATTATTTTCTTATGCCCGCGGCCCAGACTGCCCGGATTCGAGAGGTCAAGCACTTGGCCCGGGGTATCTCTGATCATTCCCCACTGTGGTTGCTTTTCGACACCGGGATGCGGTCCGCTGGGCGGATCGCCCCTATTAACCCTTGGTACTTGCGAGACCCCAAGATTCGGGATAGCCTTGTTAAGTCGATTGATCAGTATTTTCTCGAGAATGAGGGGTCGGTGTTGTCCTCAGTGTCCCTGTGGGAAGCCTTCAAAACAGTGCTCCGCGGGCATGCCCTATCCCAGATAGTGGAGGCTAAGAGGGTTAAGAATGAGGCGGTGGTGAAGCTGGAGACTGAAATATCGGGGCTGGAGGCGGCTTTGGAGACGGGTGTCACTCAGGATGGGCTTCATGCCCTCAGCTTGAAGCAGTTTGAATATAAGTCTCTTGTCACTGACGCTGCCAAGAGCATGTATAGGGAGCAACAGGGTAGGTTGTATGATGCCGTGGACAAGGCGGGTAAACTGATTGCTTGGTTGGATAAGAAGGAGAGAGTGAATTGTGTGGTCCCGGAGCTTCGGGTTTCGGATGGAGTGTGTGTGACTGACCCTGGTGAGATTGTGGAGTGTTTTGCTGACCACCTCCGGGCGGTGTACTCCCCGGTGTCTGATAGAGATGAGGATGACTCTCGTCTCTTGCTGCGGGATATTGCCTTGCCCGGCCTATCCGTCGAGGACCGTGAGCGGATGGATGCCTCCCTGTCTGTCGCCGAGATTGCTACCGCGATTCGTTCCCTTCGCTCGGGCAAGGCTATGGGCCCCAACGGACTGCCGATTGAACTGTATAAACTACGCCCGGATAAAATCGCGCCCTTCCTCCGTCGTATGTTTCTGGAGTCGCTCGAGCGGGGTTCCCTTCCCGACAACCAGCGTCTGGCTACTATAGTTGTGATTCCCAAAGACGGTAAGCCACGAGACCGCTGTGCCTCATATAGGCCTATCTCCCTACTAAATGCCGAACCGAAAATCCTTGCCAAGGTTCTCGCTAATCAATTGCTGGGAGTTATCTGTGATTTGATACATCCGGATCAATGCGGCTTTATCCCTCACCGTAATACCGCTCTCAACTTGCGGCGTCTACATGGCGTCCTCGCTAGGGCGGAGTACTTCTCTGAACCGGCCATATTGGTTTTCTTAGACGCCACGATGACCTTTGATACAATCGAGTGGCCATTCCTTTGGGCCGTATTGGCGAAGTTTGGCTTTGGGGAGGGATTTATTGGTTGGGTGAAGCTCCTCTATGCTGGTCCAATGGCTCAGGTGGTTGTCAATGGGCGGGTTTCTCGGCCCTTCGCGCTCGGGAGGGGTACTAGGCAGCGGTGCCCGTTGTCCCCTCTGCTCTCGCCTTGGAACCGCTCGCTGCCTGGCTCCGCTGGGAGCCCTCGATCAGAGGGATCCGGTGGGCCCCGGGCTTCGAGGATCGGGTCTCGTTGTACGCGGATGATATTCTTCTGTACCTCACCTCGCCGCGGAAGTCGCTCAATGTGCTTTTTGATGTCCTTACTTCCTTCGGGAGAAATTCGGGTTTGATAATTAACTGGTCCAAATCTTGCGTGAATCCCATCTCCGGTGGCCTTCCTCTCTTGCCGCCTCGGCTTCCGATCCAAACATCTCAATCCGGCTTTAAATACTTGGGGGTATACGTTTCGTTGGATCCGGCGGTCCGCTATGAGCTCCGGCGTTTGAGGGCGGACACGGCTCGGTGGTGTAAGTTGCCCTGGTCTCCACTTGGTCGCGCAGCACTGTTTAAAAATGATGTCCCTTCCCAGATTTCTTTACGCTCTCCAGAACTCCTTCGATATCATTCCGGCGGCCTACTTTAGGGAAGTGGAGAGTTTGCAGAGGAAACTGGTTTGGGACGGTCGTGCGCGTATCGCTTTGGCAAAGCTGACTCTTCCCTGGTATGACGGGGGCATCGCGCTTCCTGACATTAGAAGGTACTATTGGGCCTCCCAGCTGTCTGCCATTAACCATGCTACGTACGCTCCTGGCTCGAACCCGGCATACGAGATGGATAAATTCCTGCTTCCCGGCGGTGACTATAACAGAGCGCTTTACTCTCGATCTGCCGGAAGGACCCTTACGGGCCCTACTAGGATTGCGGTACGTGTGTTGTTGGCGGCGTATGTAGTTGTGGGCTGGAGTGAGCGGTTAACGTGTGCTACTCCTCTATTCGCCTCTGAGCGCTTGGGAAGCCTCTGGACAACGAAAGGCTTTGAGCACTGGGATACGATCGGCATTAGCAGAGTGGGGGACCTATGGGTTAAAGGCGCGGTTAAATCCTTCGCGGCGCTTCAGAGCGAGTACGAGCTTAGTGAAAGGGAGTTCTTCCGCTATGCCCAGGTTCGGCACGCCCTACTCTCGGTCTTTGGGAGGGGACCACGATCCCGGTTTCTTCTCCTCTCGAGGACCGTATACTCGACGGACACGTCCCCGACAGTACTATCTCCCTGATTTATAAAAAACTAATAAATAATCGGGCTGATCTCTTGGTGCGTCTTCGGGAGGCATGGACGGGAGATGGGGTGGAGTTGGACGACGAGGACTGGCAGTCTGCGCTGTCATCCCCTAAGGAGGTTGCCATCCCGGCCCGTCTCCGTCTGGTCCAGCTTAAGATTCTCCATCGTGTCTATGTGACGGAATATTGGCGCCAGGTGCATGATGTTATGAAACGAGTTACTGGGGTCGCTCTGCTGCCGGAGGTGCGCCGATGTGTTCTGAATGTGTGGGAGCCCAATGACTATAATGCGGCCCAGGCTCGGTGGGCGGCCCTTGGGAACATGATCGCAAAGAGATATTGCGCAGCTTTGGGGTTCCCAACGGCCTCCCACCGTGTCCGTATGGAAGGAGAACATGGACAGGTGCATGTTCAGGGAGAAGACGGTGTATGTGGCTCGTGGTAAACCGGGGGCGTGGGGTAGAATTTGGGGTCAGTGGAATGTGTATCGAGGGACTATCTGTTCTCCCCCCCTGGTGGATACGTCGGAGGTTGCCTTGTCCCCCTGATCCTTGAGGGTTCCTTGCGCACTTTGTTTATCTGAGTATAGATTTTGTTTTCCCGTGGCCCCCCCCCCCTCTCAGACTCCCCCTTTTATTGACCACCCTAGGGTGGTCCTATGTGGAGTTCCTCTGCTATGGTTAGACGCCCTTTCAATGTTTTTCGCCTTGCTTTTTGTTTTTCTTTACTTTGGTTGATAGTTATGTAAACAGGGTGTATCCTGACTTCCTTTATGTGCAGCTTGATCTCCTGTCATTTAGCGGAGCCCCTGTGGGCCAGTCATTGTTTTTGAACTGCTTGATCATTTCTGCATACTAGCGGCCGGCCCAGGAGGTTGTAGGCCCGTGCTTGTACCCTTTTTCTCTGCACAATAAAATTTTTATAAAATTAAAAAAAAAAAAAAAGGCATATCTAGGATTTTGCTTTGTACCTCAGGGCGAAATAATGTTGGTCTCAACCAAACTTGCCGCCTAAGGACAGCTGCTCCAGCGACCTGACGAAAGACCAGGAAAGCCACATTCATGGACAATCAATGATCTCTGAGGCAGACCATTCGCCTTCTAGAAGAATCGTTCTTGCCTCTAGTCTCTTGTCCTCTGGAAGGAGGTCCACATAGGGAGCGATGGCGGACAACATTTGGCGGTCGTATCTTCCTAATATTGCTAGCGCGTTTGCTGCGTGCACCGTAGTGCCTGAGGTGGTAGTAAGCCTCTTGCCAATATATCAAGGTGCCTCCCTTCTTTGTCCAGTGGAGCGGTGATAAGAGCGGATTGATTCCTAGATCTCCGTGTTGCAGCTTGGTAGCAGTTTCAGATGCCCTACCAGACAAGCTGGCTCATCATCAGGAGCCTTGTATTTTTTTTATCTATTCTAGGCAAAACTGCAATAACTGTAGCAGGTGTTTTCATTACCTTCACACCTTCCTCCAAAATATGGTATACAATAGGTATTGCTCTTAGTCTACCAAGATAAGTCTTTAAAATCATAAAGAAACAGTCAGACAGCTTGACGGTCTGATGACAAAGCGAGAAGCTGCCCTTTCCATCAATGCATGGAAGACGCCAATGTCCTCCGGCGGAGAATCTGCTGTATAAGGAGACAGTAAAGCAGCTGTTGAGAATACGTAATATTCCCAATCATTGTCAGTTGGTCTTGTACCTTGCGGTTCACCTTCCTCTATCTCCCCATCAAAGGTATCATGCTGTTGTGAAGGTAAAACACTGTCACAGGCGACGTTCTAGGCGAAGGTTCGGACATGCGTGGAGGATGAGGTCGGTGAAGGCGGAAGGGCACTCAAAGGAAAGAGAGTATCATAATCCTGTAACATGTCTTACAATTCTTGGACTAATGTCACAGGAAGGTGGACCATGGGTTCACGACTAGGTTCCATGTATTGCATCTTTGCATGTGTCGCATGAAAGTCCTGCTGATAATAACCCTCATAGTAGTCTTCATCATCGTCCTGATACTTGACATGAAGCTGAGAGGGACTGTGAGCAGAGCTAAACATGTCATCTTCACCAGACTCTTCCAAAAACGTTGAAGGAGGTAAAGGCGAAACCAATGAAGGATTTTGGATTGAATGCCTCGACGATGGAGTCGATAAGAACAGTGTCGACTGGTTTCATGGTGTAAGTTCTAATGTCGAAAAATTGAAAAAGAGCGAACACTCACACCTGGGTGTGAGAGAAAATCCCTGAAGCTGCAGCGCTTAAATTAAGCAGTGGCCCCCTGGGCACCACATACATAGACTACATCTTTGTCCTCTGGAACGGACCCTTACGAGATCTTGACGCACTGAATGCATTGAACAACAAATGAGGGGATCCAATTCACTTATGAATTTGATGCACACTCCATTACCTTTTTGGATGTTCCGATCACCAGATCAGGCAATTCTTTGGAAACTAGCTTATTCAGAAAACCAACCGACCGCATCAACTTACTACATTATCAAAGCTACCATCAGATTTCTCTGAAGAATCACTTGCCTTATTTTCAATTATTGAGAGTCAAAAAAATAGTTTCCAATCCTGCCAAATTCGATCAACAACCGGCAGATATGTTACACAGATTTCAACAAAGAGGCTATCCCTCGAACATCTTGAGTTCAGCCCTAGAACTTTGCAACAAAATGAGTAGATTTGATTTATTGGCTCCCAAACCCAAACGTACACCAGAGTGAGTCGTGGTTGTTTCCAAATTCTCAACAGTCAGTGGTCTTTACAAGAAATCCATCAAAAAACATTGGCCTATCATAGCGCTGTAACCTAAATTTCAAAAACATTTTTCAAGAATTTCTCATCTTTGCCTATAATTGTGGAAAAAACATTAAAGAAATGATAACCAACGTCAGTACATCCAATGAAACACAGATTTTCAAAGGCAATACACCTTGTTACAATTGTAGTAATTGTAACATCATCATGAAAGGGCCTACAATTACGCATCCTAGTAAGGGTACCAGGATCAAATTGAATGTTAACGCAAATTGTGACACCAAAAATGTCATTTATGTCCTTAAATGGCCATGTGGATTGGTCTACATTGGAAAAACCGCGAGAAAAATCAAAACCCGGATCAACGAACATAAAAGTAACATCAGGACTGGCAACATAAAATCTACCATAGCAGCCCATTTCAAAGAATATAGTCATAACATTTGTCAACTGCAGTTTGCGGTATTATAAGTGGTGGAGAAACTAGAAGGCCGCAATAACAACTTTCTCTTGCAACGAGAAAATTATTGGATTAAGCATCTAAATTCGATGAAACCCAACTGTCTCAATGATCGGATGGAATTTTCTTGTTATCTTTAGGCACCAATGCCTTTTCCTGTCTGATGTTCATCTCTCTATATTCTGTTATCTCCTCACATTCTGTTACAACATTGATATTCTTTGTCTTTTCACCTTCATTTCATTATGTCGATATATATATCCTTCCACATTCTATATACCTTTTTATTTATGTACTTTCACCTTTAACATTTTTCATTATTCACCTTCTCTTATTCAAAACACATTTCACCTTATGTCTACTTGCGTTCATACATTCACCCTATATTTGTTTCTCTTATTTTTTGTTTTTGACATCTTCTATCTAGTCTTATACCAATACTGTTTTTCACTATTTTTGTTTGACGTGTCCTGTTCGTGATATATTTAATTCAGACTTGTACTGCAACCGTTCTTTACTACTAAACACCGCAGTGTTTTGCATATTCCAAGATGGCGCTTATGACTGTTTCTAGTCCTATTTTCATGTCAATTACTTTATACCGACACTAATTCACCCGCGTACACTCGGCATCTAGCCGACTTGCAGAGTTTCGTACATATTTGTCGAACTGCACTCCAAACGTAAGTTTCCTCATTGTTTGAACACTTTAGTTTTGCTAACTCTGCAGCATCTATAGGTTTCTCAAGCAACAACTGTTTTTATACCCGCATTCTCGTTGGGATGTATCGGTTTAAAGTTTTGTTTAACGGAATGCTTCTAAAATGTTTTTCTATTTATCTTATATTTCGTCTATCGTATAACATTGCACATGGTGTTTTATTCACTATGCATGATCACTCGTATCTTTATTAACACCCTTTGGTTTCTCGTTTGCGTTTCATGTCACAGAATGCGATTCTACACGTTATCGGCATGCTCTTCTCTTGGTATTTTTCCTTTGCTCATTTTGTATACTTTCGTCACCCCACCGTCACTTATTTTTTCGGTGATCTTTCTCACCAATCGCGGCTTACCGTGGTTTTTTTCTGCATTGTTAATTCATATGTTGCATTTTCGACATTAGTATGGTATCAATTGCTGTTTGTTTTTCCAGATAATTTACCCTGAAGAAGGGCCAAGAGCCCGAAATGCATAGGGAATGCTGAACTTTTGGACATTTTGGTTGTGCATTTTCTTCTGAGTAGAACTCCATGTGACATAATTTGAAGGGAATGAATTAAAATTCCATTGATGGTTTACAATCTATCAATTTTGGGTATACCTTTATTACATCTCAAAAAAAAATCTCACCTTCCGCGAGACATCATTGTGGTGCCCAGGGGGCCGCCGCTTAATTTAAGCGCCGCAACTTCAGGTAAGTTCTAATGTCGGCAGTCTCTTGAGGCCCAAGGTAGTATACAGCGTGGTCAGCTTCGTCGACGGCAGTGGTGTCTGTCTCGTCAACTAGGACATAATAGGAACTGATGATGAAATTATATTCGCCATCGCCGTCGATGTGGGAACTGTCGTTGCGGTCGTAGTCGACGAAGAGGATGTAGAGGTTAACAAGGAAGTCGCTGTCGACTGAGAAAACATACTTGAGAAGAAAGTCTTCGGCGGTGAGGGTACCTTCGCTACAGGCATCGGTGGAGCCGCCGAAGGCACAGCAGAGACCTTTGTCGACAATGGGTTCTTCGACAACTAGATAGTCGACGATGATGCAGGGGAAACATGCCCAATGGGGTTTTCTGCTTCAACAGGGATCCAGAGGATGGTGCCATTGATAAGTTTTTTAGAGACTGTATTCTTCATAGATGGCTCTGAAGAGGGTTTCTCATATTGAAAGGGTCAGATGGCCTTTCTCCTCAGCAGGAAATTAATGGTATCCTTTTTGAGGGACCTCCTGCTTCAGGACGGGATTTTTTAGAAGCTTTTTTATTATTACCCTCAGGAGATTCTTGAGACCGGTCTCTCCATTTAGATCTTTCCAGAGAGGTATGTGAGGCAGAGCTTCCCTCAACATCAGATTTAATTTTCAGTCTCTGCAGCCAAATCAACAACCTACCCTCTAAGGGTTTTGGTTATGAAAGTTCTACAAATCTTGCAGTCCTTCACTTTATGCAGGGGTAGAAACAGTAAGGAATATGCTACTTACCAGTATGCATCTGTTCTTGGCATGTAGAGCTGCAGATCTACACACTTTTGCCTAGATCGCCATCTGGTGTTGGGCCCGGATGTTTGCAGTTTGTTTTTCCTCTTTGGAAGTCACGAGGTCGGTGACTCCTCCTTTGGATCGTATTGCGCATGGGCTTCGGCTCCATCCTCAGATTGTTTTTCGCCAGCAGGGAAAGATGGAGCGTAGTAACAACAGTGAAGAAACCCATGTGTGTTGTATCTAAATAAGATAGACTGGAACAGATAGTGGTAGCCGGGGAGGCGGGTGGGCGTGTGTAGATCTGCAGCTCTACATGCCAAGAACAGATGCATACTGGTAAGTAGCATATTCCGTTTGAGGCATATGAGCTGCAGATTACACACTTTTGCATATACTATATAGCAGTTCCCAACCTTAGCGGCGACTACCAGTATCTGTTGCAGTGGTTTGAAATAGTGTTTTTAGTACAGACTGGCCCACACTAGCTTGTTGCTTGGTATGCACATCTACACAATAGTGTTTAGTGAAAGTGTGCGGTGTTGACCATGTAGCTGCTTTGCAGATATCATCTAGTGGGATGTTCCCTAGAAAAGCCATGGAAGCCCCTACCTTTCGTGTAGAATGGGCTTTAGGGGAACGGAAAGCGTTTGTTTTGCTTCGTGGTAGCAAATCTGGATGCATTTTACAATCCACCTAGCTATCCCTGATTTTGAGATGGGGTTGCCCTTGTGTGGTGGAGAGAAAGAGACAAACAGTTGTTTGGTCTTTCTGAAAGGTTGTGTTCTTTGGATATAGTAAAGTAAGGCTCGTTTGACATCTAGCGTGTGCAGAGCCCTTTCTGCAACGGCCTGAGGTTGCGAGAAAAATACTGGTAATTCTACAGATTGGTTTAGGTGAAAAGGGGAAATTACTTTAAGTAGGAATTTTGGGTTGGTATGGAGAACAACCTTGTTCTGGTGCATTTGAAGAAAAGGTTTTTGTAAGGTAAGTGCTTGTATCTCACTGACCCTTCTAAGGGAAGTGATGGCTACCAGGAAAGCTGTTTCCATTGTGAGGAATTGCAGTTCGCATTTATGCAAAGGTTCGAAGGGAGGCCCCATTAGCCTTGTGAGCACGATATTTAAGTTCCACACAGGCGAGGGTGGAACTCTGGGGGGAATTATTCTTTTGAGGCCTTCCATGAAGGCTTTAATGGCAGGTACTCTGAAAAGTGATAGGTGCTGCCTGCTTTGTAAGTAAGCTGCAATTGCTGCGAGGTGTAGCCGAATGGATGTATAGGCTAGATTACACCTTTGTAGGTGGAGTTAGTAGCATATGATGTGTTGTATAGACACGTCTAGAGGATTGATTGTGTTGTTATGGCAATAAACAACAAATCTTTTCCACTTGGCAGCGTAGCAGGCTCTAGTGGTAGGGAGTCTAACTTCTTTGATGACGTTCATACAGTCAGGAGGAAGGTTTAGGTACCCAAATTCTAGGATTTCAGGAGCCAGATCGCAAGGTTGAGCTGCGCTGGATCCAGGTGCCTGATCTCTCCATGGTTCTGGGTTAGGAGGCATGGTGAGAGGTGTAGCTTTTGGTGTGGTACTACCAAGAGTTTCAGCAGCGTGGTGTACCACGGTTGTCTGGCCCACGTTGGAGCTACTAGGATCAGTGTGAGGGAGTGCTGTTGTAGCTTTCGTACCACTCATGGAATGAGTGGGAGAGGCGGAAAAGCGTACGCAAATTTCCCTGACCAGTTCGTGCATATCGCATTTCCTTTGGACAATGGGTGTGGGTATCTGGCGGCGAAGCTTGGGCATTTTGTGTTTTCGTGGGTGGCGAAGAGGTCTATCTGTGGATGCCCCCACATTTGAAAGAACGGATGAAGAACCTGTGGGTGAAGTTCCCACTCGTGGATCTGTTGTGTCTGTCTGCTGAGCAGATTTGCCACGGTGTTTTGGACTCCTGGGACATGTTGAGCTAGGAGAAAGATTTTTGGGGGAATTGTCCATCTCCATATGCTCTGTGCTAATTGAGAGAGCTGTGGAGAGTGTGTGCCGCCTTGTTTTTGAATATAATACATGGCCGTCATGTTGTCTGTGCGAATGAGGACTGCCTTGCCTGAAATCCGTGGTTGAAAAGATTTCAGGGTTAGAAAGACAGCTAGTAACTCCAGATGGTTGATATGGAGTAACTTTTGTTGCGGCATCCATGTGCCCTGCACTGTGAGGTGTAATAGATGAGCTCCCCAGCCGGAGAGCGATGCGTCCGTTGTTAGTATTATTTGGGGAACCGGGTCCAGGAACGGATGACCTTTGGAAAGGTTTGTGGTGTTACACCACTGCAGAGAGCGATGGGTGCGACCGTCTACCAACACCAGATCTGTCAGTTGCCCCTGGGCCTGGTTCCATTGGCGCGCTAAGCACTCTTGGAGTGGACGCATCTGGAGTCTTGCGTGAGGCACTATGAAAATGCAAGAGGCCATCATCCCTATCAGTTGCGTAAACACTCGTGCTGGAAGGGAGTGTTGAAGTACGAATTTTTGGCGTGAAGCCTGAATGCTTGCAATCCTGGCCGGATTGGGGTAGGCTATTGCTTTTGAGGTGTCTATGGTGGCACCGAGGTATTGTTTTATGTGGGATGGTGTTAGCTGGGACTTTTGGTGGTTCACCGTGAAGCCTAGTTGGTGAAGTAGTTGGATTGTGGTGGCAGTGTGGTGTACACATTGGTTGTATGAGGTGGCTTTTATCAGCCAATCGTCCAAGTATGGGAAGACGTGAATGTGCTGTCTTCTGAGGTGTGCCGCCACCACTGCTAGGCACTTGGTGAATACCCGTGGTGCTGTTGTGACTGCGAACGGGAGCACTTCGAATTGGTAGTGTTGTCCCTTCACTACAAATCTGAGATACTTTCTGTGAGCATGATGTACTGGAATGTGGAATTATGCGTCTTTCAAGTCCAGTGTGGTCAGAAAGTCGTTCTGGGAGGGGAGCGGAAGTACCTGCTGAAGCGTTACCATGTGAAAATGGTCTGAGTGTATGTATGTGTTTAAGGGCCGGAGATCTAGAATAGGTCGTAGAGTCTCGTCCCTTTTTGGTATTAGAAAATATAGGGAGTAAACCCCAAAATGTTGTTGATTGACAGGAACGTGTTCTATTGCGTGTTTTTGTAGGAGGGAGATTACCTCCTGCTTTAGCAATGTGGAATGTTCTTGTGACATTGGGCGTTGCCTGGGTGGAATGTTTGGGGGGGGTAGATGTTAATTCCAGGCAGTATCCGGACTGAATTATTTGGGTCACCCATTTGTCTGAGGTGATGGTCTCCCAGACATGAAGGAAATTTGTGAGTCTGCCCCCGACTGGAGTGGAATGGTCTGGGGGGAGCGGGGGGAAGTCATTGGGTAGTAGGTGTGGCAGAATGGGCGTTGTTTGTTTTGCCTCTGCCCTTGTTGTTGTTACCCCTGTAGCCGCCTCTTTGGTAACCTTTTGTAAAAGTGGTCTGAGTAGGGGACTTGTACGATGTGGACGCTGTATCTGAGGAGTAGCCTCTGGATGCACTCCGAAAGGATGAGCGGCGAAAGGAGCGTCTGGGCGGATGAGACTGTAAGGCCCCTATGGATTTTGCTGTATCCGTGTCCTTTTTCATCTTTTCTAAGGCCTCATCCACCTTTGGCCCGAATAGATGTTCCTGGTCAAAGGGATGGTTAAGGATGGAGGCTTGTACTTCTGGTTTAAACCCAGACACTCTTAACCAAGCATGACGACTGAGAAGGACGCTGGTGTTAATGGCCCTGGAGGCTGTGTCTGCTGCGTCTAGGGCACAACGTAACGAGGTGTTTGTGATTGTTTTACGCTCTTGAATCAACTCGTTGGCTTTACTTTGATATTTTTCAGGGAGATGTTGCATTATGCTCTCTAATTCGTCATAATGAGCCCTGTCATATCTGGCCAGCAGTGCCTGAATGTTTGCTATACGCCATATGTTGGCGGCCTGGGATGCTGTGCGTTTACCTGAAGCATCTAGTAATTTTGATTCCTTGGCAGGTGGTGGTGCATCACCTGACGCTTGTGAGTTTGCCCTTTTACGTGCCGTAGAGACCACTAAGGAATCTAGTGGCGCTGGTCCTCTGATGTAAGAGGGATCTGAGGGAGCAGGTTTTTACTTCTTCTTGATAAGTGGGTTAAGGACCCTGGCTCTCACTGGGTCTTTAAAAACTTCTGCCGCATGCTTTACCACCCCTTTGAGCACGGGCAGTATGGAGGTGGACCTCTGTGTAGTATCGAATGTGTCTAGGAGGATATCTTCCTCCACAGGATCATTAAGCATGTCCACCCCATGATAATGTGCTGCTCTTTGCAGAAGATGGTTAAACCCTAGTGAATCTTCAGGTGGAGATGGTCTAGAGGGGTAAATATCGCCTTGTGGGACGTTGGGAATATCTGGTATATGGTAATCGTCCCATGGGTCTGGAGATCCTGTAGGGGTGGGGTCTTGTGGCACATCCCCTGTATCATAATATGGGTCCCCATGATCATCATCGTCTGGAGATGGAGTAGGAGAACGATGAGGTGGGGGTGGAGGGGTGGAGGTGGGGGAAGGAGGAGGATGTGGTGGAGGAGGAGGGGAAGGTATTCTGAATGGAGAGGTAGCAGAGTCCTTCCTCTTTGGAGGTGGAGGCGGAGCAGGCTTCTCCAAATCTCTTTTTAGTAGAGAGAGTTTTTGGATCCTTGGTAAGTCTTTTGCAAGGGATCCGGTGTAAATAACTCTGGTGAGGTAATTTGGTCCGTCGGCGTCGGGCCGATGATTTTTTAGTTTTTTCCGTGCCGGTTTGTTTGGAACCCGGCTTGGGACCCTCCGGTCTCTTGGTCGGCGCCGAGATGTGCTTCGGCTTTGAAGTGTCGGTGGCCTTGTGTGGTTTGGTCGGCACCGAAAGTGGCGTCGGTGCCGTAGAGCTGGGTTTCGACACAGAGGGCTTTGGTGCGGAGCTCGGTGTCGAGGTGGAAGCCATCTTCTTTTTCGGTGCCGAAGTGCGTTTCTCGGCACCGCTGGCAGGCTGGCTCGAGCCAGAGCCGCCGGAAGGCTTACTTGGCTTCTCCACCGGGCCCGAAGGTGGGGTGTGTGAAGCAGTGTCTCTGGTCTTGCCTAGGCCCAGAGGCGAAGGCGTGACCGAAGCCTTTTTGGGTGTCGGCGCGGGTGTGGGAGGTGGTAGATTGGTACTCACGAACCTCTGCGCCGGGGTGATGTCCTCCACATCTGACTCGTCGGCCTCGGAAGCGCTGACGAGGTCCTCTTCGGTACGATGATGTTCCGGATAGTCGATGTTGTCTCCGAAGATGTCGACTGGAATGGACGTCGAGGAGTGTGCCATGTTTCTTCTGGCTCTTCGGTCCCGAATAGTCTTTTTGGATCGGAAAGACTTACAGGCCGGACAGTCTCGAGCCTCGTGTTCCGGGGAGAGGTAAAGGTTGCACACCTCATGAAGATCGGTGTGGGGGAAATTTGGACCCACATTGAGGGCACTTTTTGAATGGAGTTCTTTCCATGAGCCGGGACCGGAGCCTGGGTAGGCCTGCAAGCCGCCGTCGACGACTGGAACCGAAGGTTTGTGTCGATGAGAAAGCGCATTGATTGAAGAGATCGTGATCAAAACAATACAGCGATTAGGGTGAGGATTGCGCGTCGATCTGGAAGCTGTTCGGAACCGGAGCGCGAAGATCACATCCGAGCCCGATGGCGGAAAAAAACAATCTGAGGATGGAGCCGAAGCCCATACGCAATACGATCCAAAGGAGGAGTCACCGACCTCGTGACTTCCAAAGACTTTCCAAGAGGAAAAACAAACTGCAAACATCCGGGCCCAACACCAGATGGCGATCTATGCAAAAGTGTGTAATCTGCAGCTCATAAACCTCGAACATACAGTTATTATGGAGATCTTCAGAATGCAGCCTATTCTTACCGCATGTTCCACACGACCTGAAGAGACCTTTCTTTGAAGAATCTGACATTTTCAAGAAGATATCTGGTAATTTTGAAGAAAAAACTAAGCAGAGCTCAGGGAGACTTCCTGTCACACAACATGCAGTAGAAAATCTGAGGAACTTAGCCTCTCTTGGGAGTGTTCTACAGGGTGCTGTCGCCCGATTGGCTATTACTTAAGTTTGGTTCTTTTTTTTTTTTACAAAAGAAAGGCTGTTGTGGTGACAGTTCTTTGCATTGTAGCCAATGATAGTATTATCTACTGCTTTTATAAGGATACCGTGGGACTCCCACTAGGATGACGGGTATAATTCATGCATGTGAATATATGAAAGATTTAATACTGGAGAAATAAGATCCTAACGGGCTGTAAGACTGCTTAGATTAATAAAGTTTAACCTGTGGATATGATACAAAATTCACAGTTCAATAGCATACTGAAATAAAGAATAAGTGGCTGAAGAGAAGATAGGTCAGTGGTCCTTGTCAAATAGAGAGGTAAATTAGGCAAACATTTGCAAGCACAGTTCCTCTCACGTATCTCAAGGCTCCCAAAAGTGAAGTATCTCTAATGAAACAAACGCTATACGATGCTGCACTAATAGTGTTATGCTACTGCCATACTCATGACATTTCTCAGGGTTGCACCAGCCTGCCCTAGGTTAGCACCCCTTTCTCCTACTAGCAGAATATTTTGGGAACACAGAAACCAACTCAGTCTTGGCCACACTACTGTTTCAGGGAAAGAAAATGTTCACCTTTAGACATTTTTGGGCACTAGGAAGACATTTACCCGGATTTGTTGCTCTGGGTAGGGCATCAGTGTTTGTCCTAAATTCAGGCAACATAGAATAGTTTTTGTATCACGTTGAACCAGAAGCCAAACGTTCTTTATTACTTCCAAAGTTTATTCTTTATCCAGTCTTTCCAGATTGTAGGTGTAATTGACCCAGGCAATGTGTACACAGGAAAAGACCAAGATTACAAGAAAACGAGGCGTGGCCAGCAGCATGGCCGAGTAAGACGTGCTTCTGCCGAGCTCCGGCAGAAAGCACCATCCATCAATTAATCCGGCGACCCGCAGAAAACCCGATTCAGCTCCCTGAGGGATGAAGAGTGCTCCGGTTCCAAGAGAAACCGAACCGGAGCTCCTATAGGCAGTTTTCAGCCAAATAATGGCCCGCGCTCGTTTGCGCGATCACATCCCAAAATGGCGCTTCAGAAGTGCTGAGGAGGCCCGGGACACCTCTGGACTGGAGCGGGGTCGTGTGATTGTGGCCGCACAGGGACCAGCATCGGGAGGTGTATCGACCTCCGTCCCCCTGCAGAATTGCCCACCGGCTGCGTTGTATGAGGCGGGGCCCCCTCTCCTCCAAGTGCCGGAGATCGGGGACGCGGGGTAACTACGGACACCACCCGCGGGTCCCTGACTGTATCCGCCAATCCGGCATGCCCCAGGAGCAGATAGGGTACTACTGTAGTAGGGAGACAGACCTCGGAGAAGACGTGCCCGGAGCGCTGGCTCACAGCGGCGCTGCGTCTGCACGGGCGCCTTGAGACGTGGAGGTGACATCGGCGGCCCTGAGTGCTTAGGTGGGCTGCGGCGCGGATTCGGGAGTGTAATTAAGTTAGCAGCCCAGTAGTTGGGGGGGCGGAGCGAGTGGGGTGAAGGGAAGAGGAGTCGTCGACACAGGATGAGGGCAGTTAGAGTAGGGACAGGGCCGAGGCTAGACGTATAGAATAAAGCTCCAGTTACAACCACCAGTAGTGTGTGTGTTTACTTGTAGCGCGATGCTACAACTGGCGACGAAGGTGGGATGACCGAGCCCCACCGCGCATAAGAACCTCATGAGGACACCCTGTCCCAGGCAACGTCGAGAACGCTGCGATCGCGCCGAAGCGCGACTCACGCCAGAAGCGTGTGCTTTGAGGGAGGCTGATAAGCGCAGAAGTCGGGAGCCCACCCCGACCCTGCCTTGCACCCCGAGAGCGGCAGAGAAGTGCCCAGTGTAGGGGACGCTGTCCCTGAAGGCCCGCTGAAGAGCGCCGCCGAGCACCGTGAAGTCCGGGCTTGAGTGCCCGTCGACATCGGAAGATCTCACACCAGATGAGTGAGTCTTGGCACGTTGTTGCCCGAAGGAACGCGGGAATCTGCAGAATAAGGCGGGAGCCCACCCCAACCTCACCTGATAGTAGCCGCCGGTGGGGAGATGCAGGTCCTGATGTGTGCTGCCTCTGAAGCTGCCTGCCGGTGAGTCCGGAGTGAAAAGAGGACCGAGTGAGCCATGAGAGCAAGCCTCGTGTGCATGTAGTGACAGCGGCCATCTTGGAGTCAGGCACTTTTCAAGACGGACCCCTTGATTGTTGTAGAGCGGCCATTTTGAAGTCAGGCTTACAGTAACAGAAACAAGCACTGACAAGAGCAAGAAAACAAGCATTGGCAAGAGCAAATAAACAGGCATTGTCGGAAGAAAAAAATAGACAAGCATTGACAAGAGCAAGTAAACAAACATTGGCGAATGGAAATAAACAAGCATTAACAAAAGCAAAGAATAAAACACTGTCGAGAAGAAGTAAACAAGCATTGTTGAGTGTGACCAAGCAAGCAGCAGTGAGAAGACAAAGAAACGGGCACCAACAAAAGGGTGAACAGGGAACAACAACACCATGGTGACCCCCAACGTCTCGCCACAGCGGAAGCCCCTCGTCGCGGGAGGATCACACCTGCGAGCTCCTGAACCTCTGACCGTGACCACGGGAGGGAGTATGGGCCCCAAGTGGCAAGAATGGTTGGAATGGTTGGAAGACTTCGAAGACTATATCGAGGGATCTAAAGTGACGGAAGACAAAGAAAAGTTGATTGCCCTCCGCAACCTAGCAGGACGTGAAATAAGCAAAATTATCAAGGATTTTTCGCCTGCAGATACTGGAACATATGACAAGGTGCGTGAGGCACTGAACAAAAAGTTTCTCCATAAAAGAAACGTGGACTATGAGCGCTACACTTTCCACCAAGCGCGTCAAGGAAAAGAGGAAGCAATGAGCGCATTCATCACCCAGTTACGACGGCTGTCGAGACACACTGAATTTGAAACCTTCTCGCCTGATGCTGCCATCAAATCGCAAATCATAGACGGCTGTCATTCAGAAACACTCAGGAGACGGCTACTGAGGAAACCCCACGAATTGGAAAGATCGAAGAAATGACTCGTATATACGACCAAGCGGAGGAACACGCCGCCACCATCGAAACAGGACACAACGGCCGTCCGGAGCAAGCACACCGTGTTCAAGAACGACCTCGTAGCAGAAGGAAGTATTTGCGGGAGAATAAATGGAGACAGAGACCGTCGTCTCACCAACGACGCCCGGAGTACAGGAGAAGAGAAACGGGGCGAAGGGACCAAAAGCCAGAGAGGACTAACCGATGTTATCGGTGTGGTTATGACTATCCTCATATAGACACCTGTCCGGCCATGGGTCAGCGATGCAGGAAATGTGGGCGATCCAACCACTTCGAAGCCATGTGCGGGGACTATTACAAAGAAAGGCGAGGTGAGACAACGAGATCGTCCCGTTCTGACACAAGGAATCATCACATACGAGCTGTTCAAGGAGAGCCCAGGCGGTCCCCAGGCTCATCACATTCCAGCCGGGAATCTCACAGGTCACGATGGGAACGCAGATCCCCATCTCGGGACTAGAGATCATCGTCCTCCAAAGACTCGACCTACACTGTGGAATACTTGAACATGATTGCGGACCCTGATCAACTGAAAAAGTATCCACGCCTAGACATTAGAGTAGGGAATCACAACACCAAATTTGTAATGGACAGCGGAGCCTCGCTGAATTATATTCCAGTCACGGAACACGAGAAAATGGTCCCGAAACCCCCACTAACTTTTGCACCGGTCCGCGTCTTCACGTGGATGTCCAAAAAACCACTCCCCTGCCTGGGTAAATTCCACACGACACTCACCCATGACAGTATCACCATACAGGCGGTCATACATGTCATCAAAGGGCCTGAAGCCGACTGTCTACTTAGCCTCCCCACGGCTGAGCGTCTTAGTCTGGTGGAAATATTATTCAAAGTCAACGATAATCAGAACTGGGTCAGCAAGTTTCCCAAAATATTTCAAGGCTTAGGCAAGCTGAAAGGTTGTAAAATTCGGCTGCACATTAACGAACGGATCAAACCCGTTGCGCAGCACCCACGACGTGTTCCATTCCATCTTCAGAGTGCCGTCGAGGACGAACTTCAGGAACTCCTATCCACAGACATCATTGAGCGCACGGATGGCCCGACCCCTTGGGTGTCGCCGGTGGTCATCGTTCCTAAAAAAGGGACCCCCAACAAGGTGAGACTGTGCGTTGACATGCGCCTACCCAACACCGCAATTGAAAGGGAGCGACACCCTGGACTGCATCTGAGCGATATGATTGCTGCACTGAATGGTGCAAGGGTCTTCTCGAAGCTAGACCTGAATAAAGGTTATCACCAGCTAGAATTAGACGCCAGATCTCGCTATATCACCACGTTTGCAACTCACCTAGGACTTTTTAGGTACAAGCGGCTGAGCTTTGGTGTCTCGTCGGCCGCGGAAATCTTTCAGGAGGCAATCCGTCAAATCATTCAACACATCTCTAACACCTTGAACTATAGCGACGACATCCTGGTCTATGGGTCGGATGTTCGGGAGCACGACATCGCTCTTGATCGCGTTTGCCATGCCCTGTTGGATGCGAACTTGACGCTGAACAAAGAGAAATGTGAGTTTCACCAGGCCACTTTGAAATTCTTTGGCCACATTTTCTCGGACGAGGGCATGAAACCGGACCCAGACAAGATCGCGACCCTGAGTAACACCAAGAGCCCGCAGGATGTAAATGACTTGAGGTCCTTCTTAGGGATGGCCAGCTACTGTGCCCGCTACATCCGTGACTATGCGACCATCAGTCACCCCCTTCGGATTCTCACCAAGCTTGGCCAACTGTTTGACTGGACCCCTGAGTGTGAACGGGCGTTCAATGCCATCAAGTGCGCCGTAGAGTCGGACGACAGTCTCTCATACTTCAACCCTCGACGGAAGACTGAGATCACCGTCGACGCTAGCCCCGTTGGATTGGGTCAATATGAGAATGACTCTGATCAGAGGCGGATCGTCGCCTATGCCAGGGCAGCCTGAGAAGGAAATTCTTGCTGTAGTCTGGGCATGCAAACACTTCCATGTCTTCGTATATGGCAAGCACTTTACCCTGATAACTGATCACCAGGCGTTGGTCACTATCTACGGCAACCCGACGTCCAAGATGCCTCCGAGAATCGAGAGATGGGGTCGCAGACTTCAGGAGTACACGTTTACTATTGTTCACAAACCGGGGAAGGCTGACTACATGTCCCGCCACCCTCAGCCGTCTTCAGACTCCAAACCATCGATCGCTGAGGAGTATATCCACTTCGTGGCTGACCAAGCATTGCCACCTGCCATTCCCATGGACGTCATTCGGGAGGTCACTGCCCAAGACACTATCTTGCAAATGGTACTCCACCGGATCCACACTAATAGATGGAGATATAACCCGCAAGAAGAAGACAGACCCTACAATCCGGAAAGAGATACAAGCATTCCGGCATGTCTGCGATGAACTGTCGGTCACCACTGATGGAGTCATCCTAAGGGGTCAACGACTTGTCATCCCCAGTCAACTACGGCAGGGAGTTATCAATCTGGCCCATGAAGGCCACAGAGGAGTAGTATCTACGAAGCAAGCTCTACGGGAACGCGTCTGGTTCCCCTTTCTGGACCAAATGGTGGAGTCCACACTGAAGGAGTGCCACCTCTGTCAGTTGACCAGCAAAAGCAACCCACCGGCACCACTACAAATGACCACCCTACCTAGTGGAGTGTGGCAAGAAATTGCCATGGACTTCTACGGACCGCTGCAGTCTGGGAAATATGTGGTTGCCATAATTGACGAATATTCACGATTTCCCATCGCACAAATAATATCGTCTACAAGTGCCTCCTGCACTATCAAGGTGCTGGATGAGGTATTTGCAACATGGGGTGTCCCCAAAGAAGTCAAAACGGACAATGGGCCTCCATTCAATGGACACGAATTCAGTGCCTTTGCGAAACACATGGACTTCAAGCACAGAAAAGTTACACCACTCTGGCCACAAGCAAATGGCACCATCGAAAGATTTATGGCTTCGATCAAAAAGACATTTCAGCACGCCACCGCTGAGACGAAAGAACTACAGGCAGCTCTGAATGAAGTTCTCAGAGCCTACAGGACAACTCCCCACTCAACCACCGGACAATGCCCTGCAACGCTCATGCTAGGGCGGCCAATGAGAAATCGCATCCCAACATGGGAAGGTGCCTTGCAAGCGGTATCACCAAATGACATTCACCAGGAAATGGCTGTGACTGACAGGCATAACAAAGACAGAATGAAATTGTATGCGGATGCCAAAAAGGAGAGCGAGGTCTCCATCCTTGCATGAAGGGGATCACGTCTTCATCAAACAGGAGCAACAGAGAAAGACTGATTCCCGATTTCGGGACGAGCCACTGTTAGTGACCCAACAGAAGGGCACCATGTTGACAGCGGAATCTGAACACCGCAGGATCACCAGGAACATCTCCCACTTCAAGAGGTGTCCGCGAGACATACAGGGACCTGGGATGAGCCCTACTGGCACCCCTGCACTTGAAGAGCCTGACCCTGGTGTCACAGAAGGAAGAGGTCAGCAGAGTGAGCCCAGGCCGAATGTGTCCACCGGGAACATGTCATTGCGGCCATGTCGTGATATCCAGCCACCAAAGAGACTCATTGAAGAGATGGACTGAAGCACTGTTTGTTTTATTAAGAAGAGGGGAGATGTAATGAAGTTAGCAGCCCAGTAGTTGGGGGGGCGGAGCAAGTGGGGTGAGGGGAAGAGGAGTCGTCGACACAGGATGAGGGCAGTTAGAGTAGGGACAGGGCCGAGGCTAGACGTATAGAATAAAGCTCCAGTTACAACCACCAGTAGTGTGTGTGTTTACTTGTAGCGCGATGCTACAGGGAGGTACGTTGACCTCCGCAATACACTGGTATGTCGCCTGGGCTACCCTGCTGATATCCTAGGTGATGCCTTTGGAGGGACAGCGCTAGCGACGTGGGACCTGCTCCCCCTCCCCCATCTCTTGTGAAGGATCGCACAGAGAATCCACTGCAGACCTTGACCACCACCCGCTGGTGGGTGCCGGCGGCCTCTGGGCACGACACACACTGGAGGGGCCCTGTACTGCCTGGTGGCGAACGACTGCGCGTCACTGAAGGTGCGACTGGCTTGGCGACTGCGGGTGGACCCTGGGGGAAGGTTGACTTTCAGTGAAGCGCCACACGACGCAAAGACTAGGGGGTGCTGGCTCGAGACACGAAGGACTGGATTAAGGGGTGCCCGCACGGCTGCTGCATATACGGCGGAGGGCCCAGGAGTCCAGGGGGCGGCTGGTGGAAGACGCGGAGTACCCCCTCCTATCCTCCAACCCGCAAGTAGGGGGACTGCGTCACACTGAGACCCGCAATACAACTGGAACCTATTCAGGCCAGTCCCGATTGAGGAGCCTGGCCAAGAGCCAGTCTGGGTCTGCTGAGACGAAAGCAAGGCCTTGGCGGAGACGGACACATCTGCATAAGCGAGCAGGGCACCCCGTCGTAAGTATCCCACTCATACGAGGCGCCCTTACACGCCCCTGCCCAGCAACATTGATCATGGGTAAAGACAAGGACCCGAAGCCACCGCGACAGGGGAAGACGGACCGCTACACAAAGGTCATCACCCCTCCTCCGGAGGAACGACCAGCCGCCCGGTCAGACACGGACACCCTCCTCCAGGCAATCCACTCCTCCAGGACGGCACTTGAGGGGAAAACAGGTGCAGTGGGCACAGAGGTGACGCTACTGCGACAGGATCTGCGGAACTTAGCAGCTAGGGTTACAGAGTCGGAGAATAGGCTGGGAGAGGCAGAAGATACACTGCAAGACCTGCGTAAAGGTAGGACGGATTTGTAATCATCTCAAAGACCTACAATGGTGTGTGGACGATGCGGAAAACAGAGCACGTCACAATAACCTCCACTTTGTGGGCTTTAGGGAGGAAATAGAAGGATCAAACATGCCAGAGTTTCTACATTCTTGGCTTCTGCGCATATTCCCGAAAGACAAATTCTCCGCCTGTTTTGTCTTAGAGAGAGCCCACAGGGCGTTGATGGTCCGGCCGCCTGTAGGAGCGCAGCCACGACCTGTAATAGCTCGTTTTTTAAACTTTCTGGACAGAGACATGATCCTCAGGGAAGCCAGGAAGCTCAGGGAGATCCGACATGAAAATGCACGCATAATGATCTTCCCTGACTATAGCAGGGAGGTGCAAGAACAGAGACTCACCTTCGACTCGGTGAAGGCTAAGCTCCGAGAGCATAAAATTCAATACATGCTACTCTTCCCTGCAAAGCTGAAAGTGATGTGCCTAGGCAGATCCCTCCAGACACCGAAAAGAGGCATGGCAGTGGCTGGAGGAACGACCCACACTGGAACGGCTGGAGACGCCGGCACGCCACTGTCTGCCATCAGCGGGAGATGCCAGGTGACCGCCAGGCCCCCACAGAACGTTAAGACCCTGTCAGGCGCACAGAGACCGACTTCAGGAGGCAACCCCCTATGCGCCAAAGAACACTGCCAGACCTCGAAGACGAAGTGGCCGTTCATTGGACTCCCGTCTCTCGGCGGGCTCCCACACTCTTCATCTTTCTGGCCATCCTGACCCAGATACTGAGGCTGAACACAGACACAACCTCCAGAGAGGAGGGGGACGAGGAACCCTCTCTGCACCCATTGGTGGCCAAAATAGTGGCAATGGAACAAGACGCTGCAACGGATGCTTTGGCCACACAGGAGGAACTGCCAGATTCACATTCGTGAGCAAGGGCTTGCGAGGTTGCCCGTGGAAACAGACTAAAACTCCGAAGTGTGCATGCTGGATGCCCACCCCCTCCCTTCTATCTTTGCTGCTCCGGAGTGGTTAAGGACTTGGGCTCTTTGTGGCCCCTCCTCCCTATTTCCTTCTCATTCTTTCTGCCCTTTTCTTTATTTGTTTATCCTTTTCTTTTATTTAGTGACTCCTTTTCTTTCACCCTCCAGAGCTAGGGGACACTTTTAGTGAACTTTGGGAAGGCTGCAAGAGTTGGAACTTGTGGTGTAAGTTGGGTTTGGGAGGGCGATAGACCTCCACCACCCTAAGGCTCATCCTCAGGCGACTGGCGGGGATGCGACATCAGGGAGGTGGGGCGGGGGCTGATGTTGGGAGGGTTTCAGCAGTTCTTATTGTTTACTACTGTTTTTGCTTGTTATGTTATTTTATACAGCAGTCACACACTCACAACGTGCGCATTCCCCTACTTCCCCTGCCCGTGGCATAACATAACCATCCATACGCAAGGGCACAGCGGTTGAATATAGGTGACCCGGGACTGAGCTGGAGATCGGCCACTGTGGGGTACTCACATGGCATGTGAACGGACTAGGGGATAAAATTTAGAGGGTTGGTGTCCTCATACATAAAGCAGGTTCACCCAGAAGTGGTCCTACTACAGGAGACCCACCTTAAGGGCACAAAATGTGGGTTCCTGGCGAGGGGAGCCTATACAGTCCTAGCGCATGCAGGTTACACCTCTGGTTCTCGGGGAGTAGCCATTCTGATCAAAAAGTTCCCCCTCCTTACAGGGTAACACGTACATGGACGGACCCTCAGGGAACATACGTGGGAGTGACGGGCACATGGGGGAGACAAAGGGCCACTATTGTGTCGGTCTATGCCCCTCCAAAGCTGCAGGCAAGGACCCTCCATGGGGTGACTGATATACTGCTGGAGACACCAGGCACCCTACACATTGTAGGGGGCGATTTTAATGAGGTCATGTCAATTCCTAAGGACCGCTCTGGGGTTAACGCTGCCCAGCCCCGACCCCCTCGGTCTGGTGGACAAGTGGTGGCAATTGCATCCAGACACAAGACAGTACTCATACTATTCTGGGGCGCACAGGGTACACTCGCGACTGGACTACATCTTTTTCCCAAGACGGGCTTTTGGTAACATCTACGAGGCGGAGTATCTGACCTGTGGCATCTCTGACCACTCACCCCTACTTGTTAAGGGAGGAGGAAGGCCCCGGACGGGACAAGAAAATTGGAGGCTAACGGCTTGGGACTTGCAGAACAACGAGGTGCTACAGGGACTCCGGGCCAACACGAAAGTCTATTTTGCTGAAAAACGGAAGGCACAGGAAGAGCTAACCACTCTGGAAACTCAAATTCTAGACCTGGAACACCGCTATCACATAGGTAAAGACTCACAGATCCTCTGACAATTAACAGACACGCAACAGCACTACAGGGCCCTGGCTACAGAGGAGGCTAAAGCACAGGCACAAGCGACCCTTCATAGGTTGTACGATGTGGGAGATAAGTCTGGCAAGCTTTTGGCTTGGCTTAGCCGCAAGGAAGCGGAGGCCCGGTGGGTAGAAAGAAGAGTAGATCAAAAGGGGGAGATGCAGATGGGAGATGCACAAATAGCACATACGTTTGCTTCTTATTTTCAGAATTTGTATAAGGCCAGGGAACTGGGTACCCCGGCGGAGATCTTTGCATACCTAGACACTATCCAGACCCCGAGTCTGAATGATGTTGAAAGGAAGGAGCTGGACTCGGACACAACAGTGGGCGAACTTAAGGACGCGATAACTAAACTGCGTCCGGGGAAATCCCCAGGCCCGAACGGCCTCCCTGCAGAATTTTATAAGAAAGGAGCAGACCTTTTGGTCGTGCATCTTCTTGCACTACTCCAGGACGCGGCCCAAGACGGTGTCCCATCTTTAGACCTCAGGATGGCCACAATTATCCCCATCTATAAGTCGGGAAAACCCCCTGAGGATTGCGCTTCCTATCTACCAATCTCCCTCCTTAACAGAGGTCAAAATCCTGGCAACCATATTAGCTCCGTCAAGTCATCACGGCCCTGGTCCATCGAGATCAGACGGGTTTCCTACTAGATCGGGCGACTAGACAAAACTTACGGAGGACCCACAATTGGCTTATGGAGGTGCAAGATCGAGACGATACCCACATGTTCCTCTACCTAGACGCTGAAAAGGCGTTTGACGCTGTACACTGGCCCTTTTTAGACGCTACTATAGTTAAGCTTGAAATTGGCCCAAAGTTCCGACAATGGATCGGCCTCCTCTATGCGGACCCCCGAGCTCGGGATAAAGTGAATGGAATATTGTCTGCTGACTTCCCCATTAGGCAGGGAACCCGGCAGGGATGCCCGCTGTCCCCCCTACTTTTCACCCTCACAATAGAAATAGTGTTGTGTGCGATTCGACAGAAAAGGGAGATACGGGGGTTCCAAATCACACCGACCGACACAGGGGAAGAAAAGATATCACTCTACGCAGATATCATCTTGCTATATGTTACCCGACCGGACGAGACGATCCCCACGTTGTTTGAGCTTATGGGCAACTATGGTTCCTTTTCGGGCTATGCCATAAATTGGCATAAATCGATCTTATATAGCCCGAGAGCCAGGGAGGTGTGGCCCTCTTCCTGGGATCCTTCAAGTAACGTAGACAGGATTTACTTATTCGGGGATTTATCTCACCACAGACAGAACTCTCATATCAACACAATATCCAGCGAGTCAAAGAACTATGCGGCTGACGTGCTGATGTGGAAAGCACTCCCCCTCACGATCCTTGGTAGAGCTGCAATGTTCAAAATGATCACCCTACCCAGTTTTCTATATGCCCTCCAAAATGATTATTTCCCCCTCCCCAGACAAACATTCCGGGAGATAGACACGGAATTGCGCTCCCTGCTGTGGCTCGGGAAGCAATCGAGGATTGCCCTGCCTACGCTACAGCGGAACCAATATAATGGAGGGATATCCCTGACAGACATTGAGGCCTATTACTGGGCGGAACACTTGACACCGGTGAACGAATGGTTTCACACTTCAGCTGATCACCCCACCTACAGGCTGGAGAGAGACACCATGGCACAGCATTCGTGCTTATATTTCCTGTATGGGGGGCGAGGTAGGGGTCGCTTACTCCCAGCCACATGATTAACACTGGAAGTCTGGGATAGAGCGAATAGGATCATGGGCTGGGCACGCAAACCAACGAAACAGACACCGATCTGCCACTGCACCTGGTTGAAGGAACTCCACAAACTTAGGGGCTTTGGAGGTTGGGATGCCATCAGCATCTCCACTATTGGGAATGTAGTGGCTAAGGGAGAACTCAAAGATTTCAGAACACTAGCAGCGGAGTTTGGTTTACACACTACCCACATTTTTAAATATGCTCAGCTGAGACATGCCTGGACTGTCGAGCTAGCTCGCTCTCCCCTCCCTTGCCGGACTATGCCCCGCTAGAGGGACGCCTACTGCAGGAACAGATACCCCACAAGGCAGTCTCACTAACATATAGGACCCTGAACAATAACATGCTAGATAGACTGGGGAAACATGGGAGCAGAACCTGGGCGCACTGGAAACAGTTGACTGGGAGGTGGCCCTAATGCATCATAGAGAAGTGGCAATTAAATCTCGCCTCCGGATCATTCAGTATAAGATATTCCACAGAGTGTACTATGATAGGGCCTGACTCCATCACATGGGCCGAGCCGGCGAACCGCATTGCCTGTGCTGCAGACACCCACAGGGGGACTTCTATCCTACTATCTGGGACTGCCCCGCCATCCACACATATTGGGTTCACGTGCTGGGAGAATTAAGTAAAGTGTTAGACGCAACATTACCCCTAGATCCCAAATTTGTACTGTTGGGCATACCCGGATATGTTGACCTGAGCCGCCCGCAGCTTATCTCTGCACTACTGTCCCTGGTGGTAGCGAAACGAGACGTTGCCTGCCCTGGGGGGGCGACGCTACCTCCCCAGTTAGGGGAGTGGAAGAGGGGTATGGACATGTATATGGCAGCAGAAAGGGTTATCTATAAAGCGAGAGGGTGCCCGCAGTATTATGGAATGGATGGTGGGCTGGGGACCAACTGACCACCCACGGCTTTCAGACCAGACCGTGTTCTTGACGGGAGGGCCACCGGGCCGGTCTCTTAAGACTCCCAGAGAAGACTAAAACGAGGGGAAGGACCTTATTAGAATCGTTTCTTGCCAGGAGATGGCAGGTCTTCCCAGCCAGTCAGGGGGAGGGGGTGACATATCTTCTGATGTGGATTGTATGTAATTGCCTTGGCACGACTGTGATATGCGGATTGTTTCGTTTTGTTTGGAAATGCAAATAAAAACATTACCAAAAAAAAAAAAAATTACAAGAAAACAATGGCCCTCTTTAGCCAAAGATCTGAATCTAGTGGATAGCAGGGCAACTTAGAGTAGTCGAACTGGAACCACTTGTCTCCCTTCATTCTACAGCCCAGATTCGGCCTGGCAGTGTCTGCCCTATATATGCTCACAAAGGCAGAGAATCACCAGCCAGGGATATTTCACATTCTAGGCAGAAATTCCAACTAGCTCAACGTAAAGGAATGATCACTTTAGGAAAGATAAACCATCTAATACGATACAATCATCATCTAAATGGTTAACCGAATAGCTAAAAATCAAACAAACCAACAGCAACATGACAAAAACTGAGATGCAAAATCACTTTTCAGTCATCTGCTTGTAGTCTGTGATAGTCAAATAGAGTTCTATAATCATCCATTGCTGTATATGACGCTGATGTTACTGTAAAAAGGGTATGGTTACGACAGACTGGTGCAATTTGCCTCAACGTTTCTTGCTGCTGTCATTCAACTGGACAGCTTGTATGGACAACAAAATCATGGTTGTGATGCAATGTCGCCAACTAACCCAAAAACACTCTAGCCAATAAGTACAGGTTGTAGAGCTAAACTGGCCACATCTGCACAAGAGTTGTCCTTTTTTACCAGGAATTTTCACAAGCTGTAGATGACAGAGGTCCAGCCTCAAATGTGTAACTTTTAAGTGATCGTGCAGCACTCACAAAAATCGGTCTAGCTTCTCAAGAACAGTTGTGGCCTTAAAAACATTTAAAGAATTACACCATGCTGTAAGAACCAATTCTATTTAATAAACACCAGCACATCTAGTAAACAAATAATGTTTCCATCCAACAGCCCACACATTTCTCAATGCTTTTTGTTTTCTTTAAATACGTAGAATTTTCAGATTACCATTAGTCATCTGAACCACATGGACAAAAGAAAATTCAATAAACCATTACACATTGACTTAAGTATCTCCTCTCAAAATATTTGTTTAATGTTTTTATGTTCTTAACAAGCATTCCATCAACAACACATCCTACTTCTAGTTAACGTCCACGTCCTTGTTTCACGATTTCCCACACAATGAGCGCTTCAAATTACTATTCTTACACACCAGAGTTTAGAATATTCCATGACACCCCCCCCCATACAACCATCCAGTATATGTACTATTCTTTCATTTATTTAAGGAGAGAATTTTTTAAGAGCTCTGCCAATGTCTTCATCTTACGCCCTCATAACTAAATCTGCTGCTCCTTCATCCATCCTGATCTAGCTCATTCAGGATTCTTCAACCAGGGCCCATTCCAAGCTATCTTTTTTCCCATATCATTTTGTAGAGTAATTAGGAGACAACTACTGTATCGCTGTGCGATATTTTACTAGCATAGGCCCTATGTTGCAAGTCTACATAGTACTTTCTTTTTTTGGGGCTTGGGTATGAAACCTAATAGGCAGTGTCTCTCTATATTAATAATTGTTGGTCTCAATTTTGTCACCAACTCGCACTACTATTCAGATACAGTTTTACAAGTCCAGATCATACATTTGAACGTAGCTTCCTATCCACCACCTTTCAGGCATGCTGGGGATCGGTCAGAGTATGACTTATTCAGTCTGGTGGAGTCCACTAGGTAAGACGCAAGAAATTAAAGTGTGTCAATTCAAACAGCATTGCTAGCAATCTACTGCACGTGTGTACAGGTTTTAGTCCCACTCAAAATTAGTGAAGGGCTCCTGTAAATCACCCCTTAACTGTCTTTCTTTTGGAAGCAATTATCTACAGTCAATTTTTAGGGCTCTACTTATAGTTGTATGTAACCAGTCTATTACTCTATAGGTTTTCACCAACACCAGCAGTGCCGTGGAAGCTGACGGTACAGCACAAAGGTATGTCCTCAAAGGAGATGAACATTTCTTCTGGATACAGATTGCCCCTACAGTTCGGTATCTACCCTCAGACCATATGGTCATTGACAAGGACAAGTTTACTTTTCGAATGGTTGCAGCCACCAGTTCTCCAAAGATCTGCAAAACGGGAAGCGCCTCAAGATTCTTCAAGTTGTAGAACCTTTGACAATAAATGTAATAGTTTTAGACCACTGGAACTGCTTCACAATACCACCTGACCCATCAATGTTTACTTGAAAATTCTTCCAAGCCTAATGATTTTTGAAGACCTTTGTGTAAAACACTTATAAATTGTGAAAAAGGGTTCTTCAGATAATGCAATAGGGACAGTAAATAAAGCGTGCCACTCATTCTAAAGGAAAACGACATTCTCAAATGTAGTTCATTTGTTAGTCATAAACACTCAAATTGGTTCCAAAGCTACTTTCCACGTTTCCCTGCTAGAGTACTGCGAAGCATTCAACTATGTTACAGACATCTGTTTTTATATTAAGATATTATAAACAATAAAAGTCATTTTCAGGTAACTTATTTCTGGGGCAATTAAGTAGTCACAATAAACTTGCCTGCATAGCACTTCTGCCCATTTTAACAACTTCAAACAACGTGACTGGTTCTCCTCCCTCTCCATTCTGCTGAGGGTAACCATTCGCTCTTCCTCGTCCCACACCTCTTGACCCGGGATCAATGCGGCTCTTCTCCCCGGGAGATTTCCGGGGCTTCTTGACTGCAGACTAAGAATTAAAAAAATATATCAATAAGTTTATCTAAATATAAGGAGGTTATTTTAGCAGCTAAACACGAATAGTTCATTTATGTATATTTCAATATTACCAAGTCCAAGCAAAGATCCAATATTCATGATTAAGAATGAATAACACAATATATCTTAACCAGTTACTCAAGAATGTGTGTCTTCTATACTGTCATGTGGTTAACATTCAACAAACAAAGAAAGGAAGTCTTAATGCTTAAGGTTAAGTGAAAACCTCTAGACGCAATTCAGTCTTACGTTTCATCATGCAAACAATTCCTATAATTTTCAATAGATACTAGGAAAACTAATAACTTTTGGGGAAAAGGCTCAAGGGTTGCTAATGTATACATTTCATTATTCACACATTTGTTTTCCCCCTGCACCTATGAAAGAAAAACGAAAATTGTCAAGGCTAACAGGTCTCACCTATGCAAGAGCTATTTGGCTTTGACAATATGTTTTAGCAATGTTGTACACCAGCAAGGCTTCTGTTCAACATGGCTAAATGTTAGTGGGGTAAAGGAGAGTGGAGATTAGTGTTAAGTGGAGTACAGTGGAGTGTTATGGAGAGGCGTAGTTGTGTAAAGTGGAGTGTCATGGAGTGTCAAGAAAGTTGTGGAATGAGTAGTGTGTCAGAGATGAAGGGTGTAGAGTGGATTAGAGCTGAATGGTGTGGAGTGTCAAGAGTAGAGTGTTGCAGAGTGTAGTATAGAGTGTCGTGGACGGGTGTAGAGTCGAGTGGCAGAGTGGCGTAGTGTAAGAGTGCAATGACACAAAGTGGAGTGGAGCAGCATAGAGCAGTCATTTTTAACCTGTAGCCTGGGGACCCTGAGGGTCTGAAAAGCCTACTCAGGGAGTCCGCGATTGCTTAGAAAATGAAATAGAAACAGATTTAAAAAGTATTTATAAATTTATTTTAAAATGTTCTGAAAACGTGAAGGAATTTGAAATTGGAAACTACAAATTAGGTTAGCATCAAGCAGAATACAGTGTTCATGATGAGTGGCCTCGATTGAATTTAGAAAAGTTTCAACCTCATTAAAATTTCAGATTGGTGTTTTAATTAAATACATGATTTCCTCATTTGTGCAATTGTATGATGAATGATTATTTCTGTATTTGAGTGTGTTATTCTGCGGTTCAAATTATGGAAAATGCTTTGGCTGGGGCCCCCAAAAAGATTAAGAACCACTGGAGTAGTGTCAGAGTGGAGCAGTAGAGTGGAGTAGTGTGTCATAGAATAGAGTGTAGTATAATGCCATGGAGTGGTAGAGGGAGTTGTATAGAGTAGTAAAGTGGAGTGTTGTCGTAGGGTGTCAGAGTGGAGCAGCATTGTAGAGCAGAGTGTCGAGGAGTGGAGCAGAGATTACTGGAGTCAGAGTGGAGTATTGTGGAGTGTCGCAGAGTGGACAAGAGTGAAGTGACAAAGTACAATGGTGCAGAGTAGATTCACATACAGTGCACTAGTTTTGGGTAAAATGGTATAGAGTTCATTGGCGTAGAATGCACTGATGTAGACAAGAGTGGTGCAGAGGAGATTACAGTTGCGTATAGTGGAACGGTGCAGGGTAAAGTGTAGTGATGCAGAGTAGAGTGGCGTTGAGTAAAGGTGATGCCCGAGGAGTAGAGCGGGGTGGCGCTCCAAGTAGTAGAGCGGGGGGGTGGCGCTCCAAGTAGTAGAGCGGGGGGGTGGCGCTCCAAGTAGTAGAGCGGGGGGGTGGCGCTCCAAGTAGTAGAGCGGGGGGGTGGCGCTCCAAGTAGTAGAGCGGGGGGGTGGTGCTCCAAGTAGTAGAGCGGGGGGGTGGCGCTCCAAGTAGTAGAGCGGGGGTGGCGCTCCAAGTAGTAGAGCGGGGGGTGGCGCTCCAAGTAGTAGAGCCGGGGTGACGGCGAGTAGCGTAGGGGGTGACGGCGAGTAGCGTAGGGGGTGACGGCGAGTAGCGTAGGGGGTGACGGCGAGTAGCGTAGGGGGTGACGGCGAGTAGCGTAGGGGGTGACGGCGAGTAGCGTAGGGGGTGACGGCGAGTAGCGTAGGGGGTGACGGCGAGTAGCGTAGGGGGTGACGGCGAGTAGCGTAGGGGGTGACGGCGAGTAGCGTAGGGGGTGACGGCGAGTAGCGTAGGGGGTGACGGCGAGTAGCGTAGGGGGTGACGGCGAGTAGAGTAGGGGGTGACGGCGAGTAGAGTAGGGGGTGACGGCGAGTAGAGTAGGGGGTGACGGCGAGTAGAGTAGGGGGTGACGGCGAGTAGAGTAGGGGGTGACGGCGAGTAGAGTAGGGGGTGACTGCGAGTAGAGTAGGGGGTGACTGCGAGTAGAGTAGGGGGTGACGGCGAGTAGAGTAGGGGGTGACGGCGAGTAGAGTGGCATAAACCGGAGTGAAGCTCAGTGGGGGCTCAGAGTGCAACGTGCATAGAGTGGGGTACAGTGCACTGACAGTGTTAAGTGGTGCAGAGTAGAGAGGCATAGAGTGAAGTAACGTAAAGTGCAGAGTCAGTGCTAGCGTAGTGGTGCACAGTAGATTTGAGTGGCAGAGTGCATTGGCATAGAGAGCATTAGAGTGGTGTGGTGCAGGGTAGAGTGCAGTGGCAGAGTTCAGTGGTGCAGAGTAAAGTGGTGTAGAGTTCAGTGTCAGAGTGCAGTGCTGCAGAGTAGTGTGTCGTAGAGAAGAGTTTCGTAGAGTGCAGTATTGCAGAGTAGAGTGGGGTAGAGTGCAACGGTGCAGACTGCAGTGGCGCAGTGCTAAAGAGTAGAGTATAATAGCAAGGTAGACTGCCATAGAGTGTATTGGTTTTGAGAAAAGTAGGGTAGAGTTCAATAACGCAGACTGCAGTGTTGCAGAGGCAAAGAGTGCAATGTTGCATATTAGAGTGGAGTAGAGTACAGTGGCATAGAGTAAAGTGGTGCAGAGCAGAGAGGAAGAGTGCAGTGTTGCAGGGTTCAGTGTCAGAGTGCAGTGGTGCACAGTAGATTAGAGTGGCTTGGAGAGTGGAATAGTGCACTGGCACAGAGAGCAGTACAGTGGCGTTGAGTGGTGCAAGGTAGAGTTCAGTGTCAGAGTGCAGTGTTGCAAAGTGGAATGTCAGAGCACATTGTGTAGAGTGCAAAGGTGTAGAGTTCAGCACTGTGTTATAGGATGGAGTGCCCAGTGTAGAGTGCAGTGGAATGGAGTATATTAGCGTAGAGTGGATTGGCATAGAGTGGGATAGAGTTCAGTAGCGTAGACTAGATTGTTTCAGAGTACAGTAAAGTGTCGCAGAGTGAAGTGTTGTAGAGTGCAGTGCCATAAAGTGCAGCGGTGCAGTGTATTAGTGTGGGGGTAGAGTGCATTGGCAGAGTAGTGATGTAGAGTGCAGTGAAGAGTGGTGTGGTGCAAAGAGGGGTAAAGTGGACTATGCATAGTGTGGTAACCCACTGCCATTACAGACAACACATCTTCGATTGAAATGACTACATTTGCACAGACAGTTTTACTGATAAAAGCATACAGCGCTCAAACGATAGTGTGTGGAAATGTCATCACCTAGTGTATAAAATAGATGTTTCCACCACACTTAAGAATTACCAGAAATGTGCTTCATTTGTGTTTTCCATGTTCTGAAATATCTGCAGTTAATTTACAGACATTTAAATTTGCTTTTGTACTAGAAAAAAAAATATCAGAGCATACCCCCAAGTAGCAAGCATGATTGGCACAATTCCTCTCACTTTGAAGTTAGAGAAAGAAATGTAAACACCAAGTGCCCTGGAAGACAGAACCTCACATTTGACCTCTGTCTTTGAATCCACAGCAAATGTGGCAAGATCAGAACAAGATATAAAGACCTGTTTACAGAAATGTAGTACTGGTGGAATACTAAAGTACAGAGGGTTTGGACAAAGGAAGGGACAGGGACAAACTCAAGCTGGGCACCCTAATACAAAGCTACCAAATAGAAAGGAAGGAAATGTGAGTTACAAACCACAAAGCCAATGGTAAGCAATGGGTAGAATGCATTCCAAGGGAAGCTTTACAATTGTCCCCAAGATGATGTTAGCTAAGCAGTCAGCTACAGTGACTGGTAGGCTTCGACCTAATTAAAGACCTTTGGCATTTGTAAAAGGTAAAGTTCTCTGCCTTAGGTCAAATGATCAATGAGCAGACAACTTTTAGCTGATTGCTGTAGAAGACCTGTTGTGGGCAATACCAACATTTACAATAGACTTCGTTCACTCCATTATGCACCATTGGCTCGCTTTGTCAATCTCATTTGCTAGCTTCTTTTAAAGTGGCTGAACTTCCTTATGGTTCTTCTATCTCCCTCCTTGCATCGTTGAACTACTTTTTTCTATTCTTTGAGCTTTCCATGGTAGTGCATTGTCTTTCTCGATCTCTCCCTTGCATGCTGCTCCCACCCACAATTACCTCCTGGCACTGCCCAGCTCATCCATTTCTTCCTCAACCACATTCTTTTTTTTGCTTCATAATCTATTTTTCCCTGCTCCGACTAGAATGCCTCCCTAGTCTCAGTTGCTCTCCTCCCCCACTGACTTCACGCCCACTGTTGTTCCGCCCGCTGCCCCTCCTAATAGTTTTTTTTAATATATATATTTTTTTATTTACCACTCAAATATTAATCTGACATCCTGGAATGGTAAATAAAACAAAATGGTGGCGGTGTCAGCTGTATGCACCTGCATGCTCATATATATGTCCTCAAGCTGGACTGCTGTAGAGTCAGAATGCATATCAGTGGTGCATGCAGACATGCCAAAACCCTTTTTTTGTCTGTGATGCACAACATCAGCTAACACCATTGGAAAAGCCAAAAGGTCTGCACCTGTAGACAAAAGACACATTGGCTTTGCCAATGCTTGGATACCTAGGGGAGAGTGAGCGGGAGAAATTCACTTTCTGATTAAGGTTATTACAAGAAGACATAGGGTCTAATATTCCTAACATGTGGGTATCATACCATCTCTACCCTCACACCTTCCTCACCAGACACGCTACTAATGCTAGATTTGAAATTTTCAGGAATATTCACACGCAGACAGGAATACTCTACATTGATACCTACCTATGAAGATTCTAACATGCAAATACCTCTGGACAAAACATGTCACGTCCACAACAGAAGGTAAATTGTGCTCTTTGGAGTCACTGTCAACAAGAAACCATGAACTAATCAAACTTAAGTATATAAAAAAGTGATAGATGGAATGCTTGAATTAATCTCACCCACTAATAATTACTGTAGGCTGCTTCCTAGATTATTTTGCAAACCATGCCACCTCAGTTTGGACCCTGCCATGTGCAAATCAGTCTTGATCCTGCACCAATAGGAACAGTCCAGGACAAACTGCCAGGCACTCCCTGAACCAGAATTCAAGCAACCTAGGACCAGTTTTGCCCTAGTTAGGGCTCATTGGCCAGGTATAGCTTGGTTCCAGTTGCACAGTGTATACAGGTCCCACGACAGGGCTTACCCGGCCAAATTATAGGACAAAGACTGCATTGCTTTTTTTTTTTTTGATGGGGTTAAGACATGGCTGTAGGCCAGAGTTGGTTGCCCCACCCCTTTTTTATTAATAACGTTCCCTAGTGCAGTGGGCTTTCTGCCTTCCCCTTGGGGCAAATGGGGGGTTTTCTTACCCACAATGCCCTGCCAAACCTCAAACTTTCCCTAAAAAATACAATTTTCCTTGCATTTCTATAACAGAAACTTGTGGCATATGCAGGTTCCACAAGTTTCTGTAATGTATGATTGTATGCAAAATTTGAGGTCGGTGTGGTATTTGTGGATAAGAAACGTCATGGGATCAATACAAGGT